>NC_091961.1:4210000-4563750 GCF_031021105.1 Erythrolamprus reginae | reverse complement strand
TTCTAGAATATCGTTGTTTTTTATATCATATATATGCAAGTAATTCTTTATTCTAGCTGTATACCGTTAGTCTAATGCTACCTCCTCAAAATCTGATTTATTGAGAGCATTCCTGTTATTTTAATCTGCACGCTTTCAATCCAAGCCCCATAATCCCCACTTCCTCAGCCAGTCTGCGTTTGAAAGACTCCGACACGTCCAGGTCTGTGATGTGCAAATTGGCGAGCTGAAGAAGCAGGTAAATGGTCTAGACATAATATAATTTATTAGTCTCATGTATAGCCCACAGCTTCAAGATCAGGGGAAGGGAAGGAATTCTGGACCACACAACAAGTAAAGAAACAGCAATAATTCATTCAGAGGTTAGGAAGGATAAGTGCTGTTTGACCATATTAGAATTAAAGGCTCTTTCCAGATGTTATTTTTCCCCACGATGAGGTTGCCAATTGAGGCAAGCCTCATGCAACTGTATACTAAAAACCAACACAAAAATGTATGGGCACGATTAGAAGCAAAAAAAAGCTCTCTTTCACTGTGGTGCTTTGAAATAAAGATGCCTGTTACCATGATATTTCATTGAGGGTTGCATTGGGATTGTGTTTGATCTTGAAGGGTAGGGGTGTAGCTGGAGTGGGCATGGGCAGCGCAGTGTGCTGAATGCAGCTGCGAGAGCAATCATGGGCTTTCCCAAATATGCCCATGTTACACCAACACTCCGCAGTCTGCATTGATTGCCAATCAGTTTCCGGTCACAATTCAAAGTGTTGGTTATGACCTATAAAGCCCTTCATGGCACTGGACCAGATTACCTCAGGGACCGCCTTCTGCCGCACGAATCCCAGCGACCAGTTAGGTCCCACAGAGTGGATCTTCTCCGGGTCCCGTCAACTAAGCAATGTCGCCTGGCGGGACCCAGGGGAAGAGCCTTCTCTGTGGCGGCCTCGGCCCTCTGGAACCAACTCCCCCCAGAGATTAGAACTACCTCTACTCTCCTTGCCTTTCGTAAACAACTTAAAACCCACCTCTGCCACCAGGCATGGGGGAATTGAGATCCTCTTTCCCTCTAGGCCTTTACAATTCTATGCATGGTATGTATGTATGTATGTTTGGTTTTTATATTAATGGATTTTTAATCATTTCTAATACCAAATTATTATTGTACACTGTTTTATTGTCGCTGTTAGCCGCCCCGAGTCTCCGGAGAGGGGCGGCATACAAATCCAATAAATAAATCAATCAATCAATAAATAAAATGTCACTCATGTCAGGGGCACCTGCAATGACCAAGTGCTAAGGCAGGACTTTTCTCAGCCCCTCCCTGCCTCTCATTATAATCGTCCCTTCCTTTCCTTTCCTTTCTCCTTCTTTTTCCTTCCCTCTTCTTCTTTCTCCTTCCATCTGTAGATTGTTATCAATCTTTGCCAAAGAATGAGGAGCGCCTGTCTTGTTAAATATTGATTATTTACTCAGCTCTCTGTCCTGCTTAATGTAAAGATTGTTTACTCAGCTCTTTGTTTACCTAAGGCAATTAAACACTCTTCTGTTTATTTACGGTAAAAGTTAATTAAACACTCTTCTGTTTGTCTAGAGCAAAAGACAAACATTTCTCTTTAGTTAGCAATTACACCTTGATATGATCTGTCTGTATGCCATATGTTATATATTAACCATTTATCCATTGTAACTAAATTAGTAAAGTTGATATTTTGTACTTGTGTGCATAAAGAAAATTGCTATAAAAAATAAACGCAGCTCCGAGCAGACAGAGGTCTCTAAAGCAGTGTTTCCCAACCTTGGCAACTTGGAGATATCTGGACTTCAACTCCCAGAATTCCCCAGCCAGCATTTTCTGGCTGGGGAGTTCTGGGAGTTGAAGTCCAAATATCTCCAAGTTGCCAAGGTTGGGAAACACTGCTCTAAGGATACCCAAAGAGAAGAGATCTCTGAACATCATACCCACAGAGAGCAAATCTCTGAATAATAGAGGCTTCATGCCCAGAGAGATATTTTCCTAGCTCAGAACAACTTTGCTCAGAAAACCATGTCTCCGTGTCTATGATTCCTACACCATCCCCTTTCCTTGTTTTTCCTTCCTTGCTCTCTTCACATCTTTCCTTCTTTTTCTTTCTTTTCCCTTTCTCCTTTTCTGTCCCTTCTTGCATCCTTAAATGCAAACAGGGGAAACATTTTTCTCCTTTTGTTTGGAGATTGTTTTGCTAACTATCCGCCAGTGTAAATGAAGCTCCGTTTTGGCAGAGGCACCGCAGGCTGGTCCTTTGCTGTTTCTAGGGTGGCCCTGTGGACCAAATCCGGCACACGGGATTTAAGTTCGACACCCCTGTTGTACATTATGGTACCAGAACCTTTGGGCTTTTGATTTGAAACTTCAAGATTTTATCAACTATTAGGGACATATGATGTCTCGTGTACTTAAGGACACCACGAGGGCGTTATTCCTTCAAGTGTTAATACAGTAATCAGATAAGTAGCATTTTGGATAGGGAGGTTTTGGTGAAGCACTGTTCAAGCTAAAGAGTTACATATTCATAATGTTTACCTTGGACATCAAACGCTTATCTCCCACTGCTGACACCTCTGTCTTCATAAATGGTAATTTCAACCTGTAGAGGACACCTGTTAAGGAAAATATTCTGCAGGGCAAGTCACAGATTAAAAACAAGGGAGATAATAGAGGTTACTCCAGATTTTCAACTTGACGTCCTTCAGAAGCATTGGACTTCTAACTTCTAAGGTTGACCCAGGTGCCAGGGATTCTGGAAACTAAAGTTCAGGATCTAGGGATGTTACCAACGGTGAGAGGATTCTTACGGCAGGCGTTCTCCTAGCAACTGGCTGTAAGGCAACCGTCTGAACCTGGAACCCTGACAATAATGAAACGGGGACACGCCGACCTTCTGTTCTTCAAAAGCAGGACACCCTCTGATGCATTTCTCTTTTCAATCATTTCATCACATGCAAATAGCAGCATTCCAGTATTTGAGGGGTGCCACACAAAGAAGAGGGGGTCAAATTATTCTACAAGAGCACCAGTGGGAAGGACAAGAAACAATGGGTGGAAACTAACCAAGGAGAGAAGCGACCTGGGATTAAGGAGAAACTCCCTAAACAGTGAGGACAATCAACCAGTGGAAAACCTTCCCTTCAGAAGTTGTGAGGGCTCCAACACTGGAGGATTTTAAGAAAAGACTGGACAGCTACTTGTCTCAAATTATGTAGTCTCCTGCTTGAGCAGAGAGCTGGACTAGAGGACCTCCAAGGTCCTCATTTATTCTATTTTTGGTGACAAAATTGCCCCAAGAAGCAAAAAGACATGCACACTCTCAGTAGCAATCTCAGATATTCAGAGATATGGAAGGACATTCTTCTAAAGTCCATAGGCTAACCAGAATCTAACGACAGACCTGTTATTTGGGGTTTATAACATGAAGGTCTGGTTTCCTACAGAATTAAGGAGCAGAACAGAGATAATAAAAACAACCTGCACTGCATAAATCCTGGAAGACTACAGTCGTCATCAGTTTCACTCGTCTCTGTCATTTATTTTTAAATAGCCACGGTGTGGTTTTTCGGCTTCATGAAGGGAACGGAGAAAGAAAGACAAGCCGTGAGCTAGCAAAAGTTTAGGAACCCACAGAAAAAGATACAACTCTTAGTCCCCGCTCAATAGGGTCAGTCAAGAGGAGGCCTTGTGGAGCATAGATCTTCTCATTTTGCTCCTGAATGTACTTGGCAATTTTCTTTAGAACCTGGAATAAAAAGACAGATGCTTGCTTCAATTCCAGTTGTTACCAACTCTTGGTAATACCTTTAAATGATAAAGATCTGACAACAGGCCCTAGGCCCTTACAATTTTATGCATGGTATGTCTGTATGTATGTTTGGTTTTTATAATAATGGGTTTTTAATTGTTCTTAGTATTGGATTATTATTGTATGCTGTCTTGTTATTGCTGTTAGCCGCCCGAGGCTTCGGAGAGGGGCGGCATACAAATCCAATAAATAATAATAATAATAATAATAATAATAATAATAATAATAATAATAACAACAGGTAGATTCATGATGTTCAAGCTAATTGCTCTCTCTTAGCCCAGCTGAACCTCACAGAATTATAATTGTTATAAGAACCCTACACAGTATTATGATTAAATAACACACATACCAAATAAAAACATTGGTACTCAACTCACAAGGTAGTCAATCCTGAGCAAAGGTTAATATCATTAGTTGCTATGGTAGCAGGGAATCATTATATCATTTAACATCATTCCCATGTATTTTTTAAAAAAACACTGTTTTCTTATCACAGAATATTCCTGTGTTCAACCCAACCACCTGACCACCTAACCAACCAACCAACCAATCATGTTTTTATGTATATATGTATTTATTTATTTTCTTTTGGGGTGTTTTTTCTCTTTTTCCTGTTTGATTTTTCTTTTTTCTGTATGTTATACAATGTCGCTTGGTGGGGTCTAGGGGAAGAGCCTTCTCTGTGGGAGCCCCGGCCCTCTGGAATCAGCTCCCCCAGGAGATTCGCACTGCCCCCACCTTCCTTGCCTTCCATAAGAGTCTGGAGATTCACTTATGTCACCAGGCTTAGGGAAATTAGGTCTCAGCCCCCTGGCCCACGAAACGAGATATACGTTGTATGATTGAACTGGTATGATTGTTTTTAAATATTGGATTTTTAGATTGTAATTTTAAATTTAATTAGATTTGCCATTGTACTGTATTGTTATATTACATGTGGTGAGCCGCCCCGAGTCCTCTGAGAAGGGCGGCATATAAATCTAATGAATAAATAAATATGCAATAAACTACTTAATAAAGTAGTCTTAAACTTTTAAAACTACTTAATAAAAACTATTAAAACAAAACAAAAAAAGAAGAAGAAGAAATGTGGTATTTTATCCCAAGTTCAGGACAGGCAGATTTCGAAAGCCAACTTGGCTGGAACTAAGTGCGTTCCGTGTCCATTTTCAGAAAGCGGACACCACAAAGGCCCTCTTAGTAGAGAGACCTCAGAGTAGCCACAGACTGGCACAGAATCCCAAGGATATAAAACCGGGGGCAGAAGCAATTAGAGTGAAACCGATTCTCCTTGGCAGAGCCAGAGAACCGTGTCGTGCTGACTTCTGAGAAAATACGACCTTTCTAAAACTTTCTGAAGAGCATCATCCGGCCAAAAACAAGGCTTTAAAGCCCAGGAAAGTGGTGGATGGAAAAAATGCCATTCGTTCCCCACTCCACCAAGAAGAAACAGCAATAGCACTTAGACTTATATACTGCTTCACAGTACTTTACAGCCCTCTTTAAGAGGTTTACAGAATCTTGTCCCTAACAATCTGGGTCCTTATTTGACCCACTTCGGAAGGACCCAAATTCCTGGGGGCCAAAGGCTGACACTGTAAACCGCTTAGAGAAGGCTGCAGAGAACTGTGAAGCGATACAGAAACACAGAAGACTGACGGCAGAAAAAGACCTCATGGTCCATCTAGTCTGCCCTTATACTATTTTATGTATTTTATCTTAGGATGGATCTATGTTTATCCCAGGCATGTTTACATTCAGTTCCTGTGGATTTACCAACCACGTCTGCTGGAAGTTTGTTCCAAGCATCTACTACTCTTTCAGTCAAATAATATTTTCTCACATTGCTTCTGATCATTCCCCCAGATTTTCAAGAGAAAATTTATACACACAAGTAAATGTTTCAAATGCAAAATGGTTTTAATTTTTAAAACATTAACATTTTTATAGTAGTCCTTACTTTTTTCTGCATGTGTTTTTCCTATCACAGTAAATGAGGTTGAATGTGTATAATTTCAGAAGAGCTGTGCGTGCGTGCGTGTGTACATACACCTAGAAACATAGAAACATAGAAGTCTGACGGCAGAAAAAGACCTCATGGTCCATCTAGTCTGCCCTTATACTATTTTGTGTATTTTATCTTAGGATGGATATATGTTTATCCCAGGCATGTTTAAATTCACTTACTGTGGATTTATCTACCATGTCTGCTGGAAGTTTGTTCCAAGGATCTACTACTCTTTCAGTGAAATAATATTTTCTCATGTTGCTTTTGATCTTTCCCCCAACTAACTTCAGATTGTGTCCCCTTGTTCTTGTGTTCACTTTCCTATTAAAATATATAAATGCTAATAACATATATAAATGCTATTGCTATTAAACAAATAAACCACCACTCTCTGCTTTGTCTGTAAGGAACCCCCCCACCCCACCCCACACACACATAATAGAACATTTCCCTATCCAAAGAGATTGAAACAAAAGCACCTGGGCTAATCTAGCCTTCCTCTTGATAATAGTTATTTTCCCCATAGGCAGACACTTCGATTTACACCAAAATATTCTATCCTGTGATACAGCTCTATCACAGGGCAGTAGGTGCAGGGAAGTGAGTCCCTGTAATGATTGTCAAAAAAGTCAGAATGGAAAAATGGACATTCTTGAATACAGAATGGAAACAGTAAATCACATCCTGCTTGGGCTTTAATAACTGAGGTTTAACATGATGCCTTTCCAATATATATATATATTTTTGCAAGGGATTAGATGCTGTTCCTTCTGTGGAATTTTTTTTTCTTGCCATCAATCCTCCAAGTGTGTATATGTTACCTCCCCCACCCCCCCTTTTGGGGAAAGGAACGGAAATCAGCTAACCAGTCCAGTCAACGAAGCAGTGGAAGTGATGTGCCGGTGCCTGGAGGCTGTTGGGGTCTGGATGGGTGTCAACAGACTCAAACTCAACCTGGATAAGACGGAGTGGCTGTGGGTTCTGCCTCCCAAGGACAATGCTATCTGTCCGTCCATAACCCTGGGGGGGAATTACTGACAACTTGGGCGTCCTCCTCGATCCACAGCTCACATTAGAGAAACATCTTTCAGCTGTGGCGAGGGGGGCGCCAGTTGCGGCCCTATCTGGACCGGGAGTCACTGCTCACAGTCACTCATGCCCTCATCACCTCGAGGTTCGATTACTGTAACGCTCTCTGCATGGGGCTACCTTTGAAGAGTGTTCGGAAACTTCAGATCGTGCAGAATGCAGCTGCGAGAGCAATCATGGGCTTCCCAAGGTATGCCCATGTTACACCAACACTCCGCAGTCTGCATTGGTTGCCGATCAATTTCTGGTCACAATTCAAAATGTTGGTTATCACCTATAAAGCCCTTCATGGCATCAGACCAGAATATCTCCGAGACCGCCTCCTGCGGCATGAATCCCAGCGACCGATTAGGTCCCACAGAGTTGGCCTTCTCCGGGTCCCGTCGACTAAGCAATGTTGTTTGGCGGGACCCAGGAGAAGAGCCTTCTCTGTGGCGGCCCTGACCCTCTGGAACCAGCTCCCCCCAGATAACAGAGTTGACCCCACCCTCCTTGCCTTTCGCAAGCTCCTTAAAACCCACCTCTGTCGTTGGGCATGGGGGAATTGAGAATTTCTCTTCCCCCTAGGCTTATAGAATTTATACATGGTATGCTTGTATGTATGAGTGGTTCTTTAAATTGGGGTTTTTTAGATTGTTTTTAATATTAGATTTGTTTACATTGTCTTTTTATATTGTTGTTAGCCGCCCCGAGTCTTCGGAGAGGGGCGGCATACAAATCTAATAAATAAATAAATAAATAAATAAATAACCTTCTCATAATGTGTCTCCATGCACAGAAATACAGTGTAGGCAGTCAAGCAAGCCAAGCACCCTTCCAGGTAGGAGTGCCTCCCAAGTTTCTCAGCTTCGGCGTAGAGGTTGTTCAGGGTCCGTACGGTTTCTTCAAACTGCTGCCTGTCAATCTGAACAAAGGAATCTCGTTTAGAAATGGGGGGCATTTCAGGCGGGTGCAAAATCTACTTTTCATAGAAACATAGAAGACTGACGGCAGAAAAAGACCTCATGGTCCATCTAGTCTGTCCTTATACTATTTCCTGTACAGTGGAACCCCGACATAAGAGCTGCTCTACTTAAGAGCAACTCGAGATAAGAGCTGGGAGGGGAGAGATATTTTTGTTCTACTTACAAGCCCAAATTCGAGATACAAGCGCCAAGGAGCTGTCTCCTGAAGCCAAACGCTAACTTCCACATTCGGCTTCAGGAGACAGCTGCGAAGCGGCGCGCGTGTTTTAAAAGGTTGCAGCCGGCCTGGGGGGCTCGGGGGGGGGGTGCTTGCAGCTTTCTTTCTTGCTCTTTTTCTTTCTCTCTTTTACCTTCCCTTCCTCTATTTCTTCTTTTCTTTCTCCTTCCCACCTTCTTCCCTTCCTCCCTCCCTTCACTCATTCCTCTCTTACTCTCCCCTTTCATAAGTTTCCTTGCTTCCTTCCTCTGTTCCTGTCCCTTCCCCCTTTCTTTCTTTCTTTCTTTCTTTCTTTCTTTCTTGCTTTTTCTTTCTCTCTTTTACCTTCCCTTCCTCTATTTCTTCTTTTCTTTCTCCTTCCCACCTTCTTCCCTCCCTCCCTCCCTTCACTCATTCCTCTCTTACTCTCCCCTTTCATAAGTTTCCTTGCTTCCTTCCTCTGTTCCTGTCCCTTCCCTCTTTCCTTCCTTCCTTCCCACCCTCCGTCCATTCATTCACCCATTCCTCTCTTGATCGCTTAAAGCCGGTCCCTGGTGCAAAAAGGGTTGGGGACCTCTGTCCTACAGGATTGGGTGGCAGAGAAGTTGAACATATGCAAATTTAAAAGTTTAAGAAAGTTTACAAGTTAAGTGAAAGAAACTTCATTATTCATTTATATGTACATGTACATTTCTTCATTAAAAACATGTCTTTCTGCATAATTTAGACTAACTTTGTGAGTTTTTTGAGGGCTGGAACCAATTAAAATTATTTACATTAATTCCTATGGGGAAAAGTCGTTCGAGATAAGAGCTGTTCGACTTAAGAGCCCAGGTCCGGAACGAATTAAACTCGTATCTCGAGGTACCACTGTATTTTATGTTACAATGGATATATGTTTATCCCAGGCATGTTTAAATTCAGTGACTGTGGATTTACCAACCATGTCTGTTGGAAGTTTGTTCCAAGGATCTACTACTCTTTCAGTCAAATAATATTTTCTCACGTTGCTTTTGATCTTTCCCCCAACTAACTTCAGATTGTGTCCCCTTGTTCTTGTGTTCACTTTCCTATTAAAAACACTTCCCTCCTGGACCTTATTTAACCCTTTAACATATTTAAATGTTTCGATCATGTCCCCCCTTTTCCTTCTGTCCTCCAGACTATACAGATTGAGTCCATGAAGTCTTTCCTGATACGTTTTATGCTTAAGACCTTCCACCATTCTTGTAGCCCGTCTTTGGACCCGTTCAATTTTGTCAATATCTTTTTGTAGGTGAGGTCTCCAGAACTGAACACAGTACTCCAAATGTGGTCTCACCAGCGCTCTATATAAGGGGATCACAATCTCCCTCTTCCTGCTTGTTATGCCTCTAGCTATGCAGCCAAGCATCCTACTTGCTTTTCCTACCATCCAACCACACTGCTCACCCATTTTGAGACTGTCAGAAATCACTACCCCTAAATCCTTCTCTTCTGAGGTTTTTGCTAACACAGAACTGCCAATGCAATACTCAGATTGAGGATTCCTTTTCCCCAAGTGCATTATTTTACATTTGGAAACATTAAACTGCAGTTTCCATTGCTTTGACCATTTATCTAGTAAAGCTAAATCATTTACCATATTACAGACGCCTCCAGGAATATCAACCCTATTGCACACTTTAGAGTCATCGGCAAATAGGCAAACCTTCCCTACCAAACCTTCTTCCCCTATGTCACTCACAAACATATTAAAAAGAATAGGACCCAGAACAGACCCTTGTGGCACACCGCTTGTAACCTGTCTCTGCTCAGAATACTCGCCATTAACAATAACTCTCTGATGTCTACGCTTCAGCCAGCTGCAAGTCCATTGAACTATCCAGGGATTAAGTCCAATCTTCACTAATTTATCTATCAGCTCTTTATGTGGAACTGTATCAAAGGCTTTGCTGAAGTCCAGATAGGCAATATCCATGGCACCACCTTGATCCAGCACCTTTGTGACATAGTCAAAGAAATCAATGAGATTAGTTTCCTAAATGGAAACAACCTTCAGCATATCTAGATGAAAGCCACATGGAGTTTCAATGGCTCAGATTCCCCAGGAAACAGGACTCGACTTCTTGGATGAAGAGTTATAAGTCAGGAGCAGCATGTGCAGAACTCAGGCTAAGGAAACAATTACAAGCTTTAAAATAGTTCCCCCATTGCAATTTCCTTCAGGAAAGTATTTCGAGACATTTTTCAAAGCTGCTTCTGGCACCACTCAGCTCACAAAAGAAAGCCATCAGCTGCTAGAATGAAAACAGTATGTTTTTCCTTGGTGGAGCTGCTGATCAAAAGATCACAAGGAGAACTTGTATTTAACTTTTGCTTTCAACACTGATATCCGCCCAGCATAAGTAGCCAGCAAATTATGAGCCTTTGAGAACAAACATGCCAGAGAGTTCTCAACATTAGAGACAAGCTTGACCTACATAGGGGAATGTACAAATTGCTTTTTCATTATTCTCAAACCATTAAGGATGACATTACCATGAGCAGATTTAACATTTTTTTCTCTTTTTCTTTCACTTAGAAGCTGAAAGGTGCTTTGAGACAAAAACCTCAGTCTACAATCCTAGATCCACCACATTATTTATTTTATTTCTTTATTAATTTTTTAATTCTGCCTTTATTTATTTATTTATTTATTGGATTTGTATGCCGCCCCTCTCCGGAGACTCGGGGCGGCTAACAGCAATAATAAGACAGCGTACAATAATAATCCAATAATAAAAACAATTAAAAACCCATTAATATAAAAACCAAACATACATACAGACATACCATGCATAAAATTGTAAAGGCCTAGGGGAAAAGAGTATCTCAATTCCCCCATGCCTGGCGGCAGAGGTGGGTTTAAGTAGCTTACGAAAGGCGAGGAGGGTGGGGGCAATTCTAATCTCTGGGGGGAGTTGGTTCCAGAGGGCCGGGGCCGCCACAGAGAAGGCTCTTCCCCTGGGTCCCGCCAAGCGGCATTGTTTAGTTGACGGGACCTGAAGGCCCACTCTGTGGGACCTAACTGGTCGCTGGGATTCGTGCAGCAGAAGGCGGTCCCTGAGATATTTATCCCTTTATTACTTACTAGGAAAGTCGTTCTACACAGTAAAGTTTGCTTCTTAGCAAATACATCTGGCTGTCGGATTCCTAGTTACTTATAATATTTTGACTTTCCTCCAGGAATCCTAGAAGCTGGAAATGCTGCCCTCAAAGTGCAAATACTCAAATCTTGAGGTTTTTAAACTAAATGTGATCTTAATAGCTCCACATTTATACATGCTACATTTGATTAGGTTTCTTTTGTGGCTTTCTGAATAGCGTCAATCCAACCTATTTTGTTTATTATTTTCTGTTTCACAGAAAACAGTGATCTTATTCTGCCATCATGTTTCTGTGGTTCTTGTGATTATTATCCTCCTCTTGAAAAATTAAGTTGGAAGAGACCTATGGCTAAAAAGATCAATTGGACTTAGGCACACATTAGCCACATTGAACTAACATTCACACAAGTATATTTGATCAATTATATGCTACCAAATCCTTGCAAACTAATGGCACTTTGCAATCAAAGTAAGACATCTGTAGCAGCAATATGTAGAAATTTTCCAGTCTCTCCGATAAATATTAAACTAAGTGCTCTTTTTCCAGCATTATCAAAAATATCTTTGGTATAAAACCATCTGTAATAATGCAAAAAATAGCCCTGCCTTTGAAATCCAGGGTTTTTGCTTATAATTCTATTGTTTTTTATTATTGTTTTCTATCATACTTTGTATGCTGCCTAAAGCCTTTAGAGCAGGGATCCCCAAACCTGGCAACTTTAAAGATTTGTGGATTTCAACTCCCAGAATTCTCCAGGCAGCTATGTTTGAAGACTTCTTATTTTCAATCAATTGTAAGTGATTCAAAAGAACGTTAATATAGCAAAGAGGTCTTTAAACATAGCTGACTGGAGAATTACACAAGTCTTAAAACTGACATGTTTGAAGACCTCTGCTTTAGGGCAGTAGGAAAAGCAAGTAGGATGCTTGGCTGCATAGCTAGAGGTATAACAAGCAGGAAGAGGGAGATTGTGATCCCCTTAAATAGAGCGCTGGTGAGACCACATTTGGGATACTGTGTTCAGTTCTGGAGACCTCACCTACAAAAAGATATTGACAAAATTGAACGGGTCCAAAGACGGGCTACAAGAATGGTGGAAGGTCTTAAGCATAAAACGTATCAGGAAAGACTTCATGAACTCCATCTGTATAGTCTGGAAGACAGAAGGAAAAGGGGGAACATGATCGAAACATTAAAATATATTAAAGGGTTAAATAAGGTTCAGGAGGGAAGTGTTTTTAATAGGAAAGTGAACACAAGAACAAGGGGACACAATCTGAAGTTAGTTGGGGGAAAGATCAAAAGCAACGTGAGGAAATATTATTTCACTGAAAGAGTAGTAGATCCTTGGAACAAACTTCCAGCAGACGTGGTTGGTAAATCCACAGTAACTGAATTTAAACATGCCTGGGATAAACATAGATCCATCCTAAGATAAAATACAGGAAATAGTATAAGGGCAGACTAGATGGACCATGAGGTCTTTTTCTGCCGTCAGTCTTCTATGTTTCTATGAGTAAAGTAGCAGTTCCCTTTAGGGTCCTCCCCCCACCAAGGGAGATGAGAAGGAAGTTCAGTTCCTGATTGTATTAATGTTTGCTTTGCTCTTGGGAGGCTCAGAAACATTCCAAATGAACCAGACCCGGGGTAGGCAAAGTTGGCTCTTCCATGACTTGTGGACTTCAACTCCCAGAATTCCTGAGCAATCATGCTAGCTCAGGAATTCTGGGAGTTGAAGTCCACATGTCCTAGCAGAGCCAACTTTGCCTACCCCTAGAGTGGAAGACAGTCAAGGTCTATTCTTATTTCCATTTCTATCCCTATTCCATCCTATTCTTATAACCAAATATTCCACTGTCAAATACTCTTCCATACGGAGCTGGTCCTTGTCGGCTTTTACTCTTTTGATTAGTGGCAGATTCAAACCTGAATAACATAAGCCCAAGCGCTGAAGCCCAGCTGTTGCTTTAGTTACCACCGTAATAAAGGGATTTCCACAAGCCTGGTTCTTTTGTGGTTCTTTAATTGCTTGTCTTTAGCAGTCAGCTAAGCACAAGCAGGCAAACCGGTTTTGTATATTTCTTAACAGGAAGTAGGCACCACCAAAGGGTGGATTTGTAAGATGAAAATAGTTTGTAAGAAGAGGCAAAAAAATCTTAAACCCCGGGTTTGTATCTCGAAGTTTGTATGATGAGGCGTTTGTAAGACGAGGTATCACTGTAATTTACAATCTTGAGTATTAAATTAATTTAAAAAAAATAAATAAATCCAAAGGCAGAATGGTAAAACAGCTAAAGACAACCGATGCAGTGTAAAATCCTGAAGATATACAACTTTGCAGTGAAGGAAAGCCATAGGAGGAAAGCCACATTAGTCTACCATCACCCAAAACTAGGAGATAGGTCGGACTTTTTCTCATCAGCAAATCCTATGAAAAGACATAAATTGCAGCCTTTTAATCAACTTGCTAGTCAGAAAAGCTGCTCACAGATTCCTCTTGATTCTATGCAGTGCAACGTTAACAACGTAAAATGGCAACTTTAAATTAAGGGAGAATCTGTACTTTCCTCTAAAAAAAAAGCACTTTCATTGCTTTCAAAGTCACAAAATGTTTCCACCCCTGGTAATTTTAGTTGCATAGAATAGGTAATACTGTAATTATCCGCTCTGTCAGCAACAGAAATCACTGCTAAGTCTTCCTCGGGGGCGGATAGCTCTTTACCTGCCTGTATAGGCCGAAATCTGGCAAGGGGACATACACATGAGATTTTGGTGATTTTTTGCTTCCGCGCATCTGCAGAAATGAAAAAATCGCCAAAAACTCTCGCACACAAATATCCCCTCGCAAGATTTTGCTTCTGCGCAGGAAGCAAAAAATACAAAAAATGAAAGAAAAAAAAGATGGCGGGCCCCCGAAGGACTGGAGTGGTTGTGCACAAATTGCGCAATTTGGTGGCCGCTCCCGGTGCACAGTTGCCTACCACAATGGTAGCAATCCATCCATACTCTTCCTCCACCCAGCCTAAGACAACAATGAATGATGGGTGGTGTTGGTGTTCTTTGAGCTTGGCTGTTTTACTTGTAGACACCTTCCTTTTGCCGCACGAATCCCAGCAACCGATTAGGTCCCAGAGTTGGCCTTCTCCGGGTCCCATCGACAAAACAATGTTGTCTGGTGGGACCCAGAGGAAGAGCCTTCTCTGTGGCGGCCTCGACCCTCTGGAATCAACTCCCCCCCCGGAGATCAGGACTGCCCCCACCCTCCTTGCCTTTCGTAAACTCCTTAAAACCCACCTTTGCCATCAGGCATGGGGAAATTGATTCCCCTGGGCCGTTCCGTTTTATGTATGGTTTGTCTGGGATGTATGACTGTTTTTTATATTAAGGATTTTAACTTTTTTTTAAATCATTGGATTTGTACTGTGTTTTGCTGTTGTGAGCCGCTCCGAGTCTCCGGAGAGGGGCGGCATACAAATCTAATTAATTAATTAATTAATTAATTAATTAATTAATTAATAATAATAATTTCATTATCCAAACTAGGTAACGTCATAAGTGCTTGTGAGGAGTGGGGTTTGCTCTCAATTTATAATCGAATGGCTTGCATTGTTGTTGGGCTGGTCTACGAGGCTTTACACCTCTCTAAAATCCACCTATACTTAGTGCCAGGAATCAAACAACAACATAGTAATTCGTCAGTTAGTTTTATGTAACCTGCCTCTTAATTTTTCATAAGCGTTGAAGAAACGCAATATATGTAATGCAATTCACGAAAGTGTTTGCAGCTCTTTCAATAAAGCAGCCTTAAATTAGGCATCAGCAATTGAAATGTCTCCCTTTGATGGTCATTCTAAGACAGCTAGGAACTGGAGTTCATCGTCATTTGTAAGATCAGGCTTCTTCCCTATCAGAAAACAGGTTTTAAGCAAGTATGATTTGATTGAGCAAGTGACAGATCCCAGTCACTGAAGTCAAAGCATAAAGGGCAGCAGGGAGGTTTCCACAAAGGAAGCTTGGACACCTGCTGTCTGAACACTTGGTGATTCAAAAGACACTTGACTGACAGAATGACTCCCCAATCATCGTCCATCCCTTGCAGATGCTCCCAAGTAATTCTTTGCATTGTATCATATAAACATAGAAACATAGAAGTCTGACGGCAGAAAAAGACCTCATGGTCCATCTAGTCTGCCCTTATACTATTTTCTGTATTTTATCTTAGGATGAATATATGTTTATCCCAGGCATGTTTAAATTCAGTTACTGTGGATTTATCTACCACGTCTGCTGGAAGTTTGTTCCAAGGATCTACTACTCTTTCAGTAAAATAATATTTTCTCATGTTGCTTTTGATCTTTCCCCCAACTAACTTCAGATTGTGTCCCCTTGTTCTTGTGTTCACTTTCCTATTAAAACCACTTCCCTCCTGGACCTTATTTAACCCTTTAACATATTTAAATGTTTCGATCATGTCCCCCCTTTTCCTTCTGTCCTCCAGACTATACAGATTGAGTTCATGAAGTCTTTCCTGATACATTTTATGCTTAAGACCTTCCACCATTCTTGTAGCCCGTCTTTGGACCCGTTCAATTTTGTCAATATCTTTTTGTAGGTGAGGCCTCCAGAACTGAACACAGTACTCCAAATGTGGTCTCACCAGCGCTCTATATAGCGGGATCATAATCACTCCCTTCCTGCTTGTTATACCTCTAGCTATGCAGCCAAGCATCCTACTTGCTTTCATGCCAGCTCCTCGTTTTTTAATTAAAATACCTAGATGCAGATTCGGCAGAGGTACTGAAACCAAGCAAGTCATTATGAAAGGTGGGCAATTTGGTCCTCGCCAGACGCAGTGTGTTATACGGATCCAGCCAGCTTTGTCTTGTTTAAGCACACGATAGTTTCAAGCTAGGGGCTACTCACCCGATTTTCCAACTCTGGGGGGAATTTGGTCTGGAACTGGCACTTGGTGCCACTGCTGTAGTCCCTTTGGATGAAGACTTTGCTGGCAACAGGCGGCTGCTGTGGCCTCATCTCGCAGCTCAAACTGGCCAGTCTGGATGGGAAAGGACAGATAAGCTATCAAAGTGCGTCCCACTCTTACCAGGTCACTCAGGTGTGCTGACTGCACATGTGCCCAACTGAGCAGCTCTCTGGTTCTACACACTGGGCGAATATTATAATCAATTAAATGGTCCTATACATTTAGCATGCATACCAAAGGCATTATTCCCTCTACTTAAAAAGGATGAGTGTTTCACATGTATAGTAACATTGCTCCAGTTGTTACAAGTGATCTTCAACATCCTGCTTGATGTACTGTCCTCCAAGATGACTTTTCAATACATGAAACATTCATGATTCAGCTGTCCCTGCAACTCAAGAACCGCCAATGAGGGGAGACTGAAAAGACTGGGGAAATATTTAGCCTTGAGAAGGCGAAGAGACCAGGTTGAGTCCGCACGAATCCCAGCGACCGGTTAGGTCCCACAGAGTTGGCCTTCTCCGTGTCCCGTCGACTAAACAATGTCGTCTGGCGGGATCCAGGGGAAGAGCCTTCTCTGTGGTGGCTCTGACCCTCTGGAACCAGCTCCCCCCAGAGATTAGGATTGCCCCCACCCTCCTTGCCTTTCGTAAACTCCTTAAAACCCACCTCTGCCGTCAGGCATGGGGAATTGAAACATCTCCCCTTTGCCCATGTAGTTTTGGTGTATGATTGATTGTGTGCTTGTTTTTTAATATATATTGGGGTTGCTTTTATGGACTTTTTAACCTAAAACTGTAATTTAGATTGCTAAATATTAGATTTGTTACTATGTACTGTTTTTGCCATTGTTGTGAGCCACCCAGAGTCTGCGGAGAGGGGCGGCATATAAATCCAATAAATCTAATCTAATCTAATCTAAGACAGCAGTTTCCGTTAAAAGAAGAGGTCTTGTTTCCATCATCACAAAAGGCACAGCATGGGCCAGTAATCTGAAGTAAGAGAAAGGCAGGCTCCAACTGAGGGCAAGTAAAAGACGCAACCCCAGGTATAAACTCCAGAAAGATTCAACCACTTTTAGCCCCTTTCCTCTTTTTTTTTCAGGGTCCCAGTTCCTTTCCAATACAGCTTTCCTATATACAGTACAGTATATATATTCCTCGGCTCGTTTTTCACCTCTTCATATATCATACAGTAATGACTGTATGACTGCAACGTTGTTGCTTCTATCCTTACGATTTATATTGACTGGTTCCTATTATGATTTGATTGCTTATTTGTACCAGGACAATCATTAAGTATTGTACCTTATGATTCTTGAGGAATGTATCTTTTTGTTTATGTACACTGAGAGCATCTGCACCAAAGACAAATTCCGTATGTCCAATCACACTTAGCCAATAAAGAATTGTATTGAATTGAATTCAATTCTTATTCTATTTTCTATTCTTCTATTATTATTCTATTCCTCTACTCTATTTTCTATTCTATTCTATTCTTCTATTTTCTATTCTATTCTATTCTTCTATTTTCTATTCTATTCTTCTATTTTCTATTCTATTCTATTCTTGTATCCTATCCTATCCTATCCGTCTATTCTATTCTAATTTTCTATTCTATTCTTATTCTATTCTATTATTCTGTTCTATTATTATTCTATTACATTACTATAATAAATAATAATACTTTATTAGATTTGTATGCCGTCCCTCTCCAAAGCCTCGGGGCGGCTCACAACAATAGTGAACAATATGAATAAATCTAATACTTAAAAACACTATCTAAAAACCTACTATCTTATCCCTATTCCCATTCTATGCTATACTGTATTGAGATACTTCCCCCCCCCAACCCCATTTACTATACGAAAACCACCCAAGCCTACCTTGAATAATAAAAATAGGGATAGCATCGATCCATCCTCCCAGACACTGCTGTGTTGTGTGCATGTGCGCGCACCTGAGCCCAGGTGAATACCGATCCCTTTGGAGAAGCCCTTTGGCTTAATGCTCCCCTCTCTCTCCCCTCTACACACCCCCCCCCCAAAAAAATGAGGAAAGCAAAGCCTGGGGACTCTTCCTAAGCAGCAGCCCGTTTATATAGGGCAGTTGGGAGGCTGAAGTCCATTTCGGCCAAAGGGAGGGGGGGAAGGAAAGAGTGTGTATGTGTGTTTATGAGGGGGGGAAAGTGTGTGTATATTTATGTGTGCGTGTGTTTATGTGTGTGTGTTTGTGAGGGGGAGGAACGTGTGTGTGTTTATGTGTGTGTGTTTGTGAGGGGGAGAAAGTGTGTGTGTGTTTGTGGGGAGGGTTAAACTGGACCTTTTCTAATTTCCCATTTTCTAAGAAAGGCCCTTAAGGAGACTCTCCCCCTCTTCACTCCACCCCCAGGGCCAGGCTCTCTTTCTCTTCACACCTTTAATGCCCCCCCTAAAATTGCCAGGGGGCTGTTCCCCCCCTTTCCCAGCCTCTCATCCACTCCCCTCCACGCCCCCCCAGAGGAAGAAATGCCCTGAAGGCCCTCCTCCCCCAGGAGGGACGCCCCCGCCCCATGTGGAGAAGGGACGCCGGGTGGTGCCCTTTCCCCGCCTGAAGCGGTTTCAAGCCCGCCTCGCGACAACAAGGACAACAACAACCCTACGAGGTAGGCCAGGCCGGGCTCGTCAAGGAGACGAGCCTTGAGGGGAGCCCCCCGCCAACCGCCGCCCCGCCCCCTCGGGCCCGCCCCCGCCCCAACCGCCGTCACACACCCTCGCCCCCTCCCCCGCTTACGGGCACAGCCCCTCCGCCGCCGCCGCTTCTTCTTCCTCCGCTTCCAGCGTCGCTCCGCCGGCGACGCAAGCTCCCTTCGCTTTACGGCTCTGTCGCAAAGCCGCCCTTTTGCCTTGAAGTTTGGCAGGCGAGAGGCCGACTTTACGGCCGCTGGGCGGGGCCGCGCCGTAGATTTAGAAATGAGTCTGTTGTAGAGTGCTCCTCGCTCTCCGGAATGGGTCGCTTCCGGGTTCCTCTCGAAGGAAAGTAGCGGGGGTGGGGGTGTCTCCCAAACTCGGTCCCTTTAAGACTTGCGGACTTCAACTCCCAGAATTCCCTCAGCCAGTTTTGCTTGGCTTTGCTGGCTGCGGAATTCTGGGAGTTGAAGTCCGCAAGTCTTAAAGCGACCGAGTTTGCAGACCCTTGCTTTTAAAAGTATATTTTATTTTAATTTATTTATTTGTTTGTTTGTTTTTGTTTTATTAGATAAAATAAGCATTTATTTTGATAAAAATAAAAAGATTTTTTTGATAAAAAGTATTTCTTTTGATTTATTTAGATAAAAGACGAATTAATATTTATTTATTTATTTAGTCAGTCAGTCAGTCAAATAGGTATACATAGATATGACACTGTCTATATACATGAGATGGGTACTAATAAGAGAGACACTTAGGACAGGGGACTGTAGGCACGCTGGTGTACTTATGCACGCCCCTTCCTGACCTCTTAGGAATCAGGAGAGGTCAACCGTGGATAGTGTAAGCGTAAAGTTTTGGGGGGTCGGGTGATGATACTACAGAATCTGGTAGTGAGTTCCATATATTAACTACTCGATTGCTGAAGTCGTATATTCTACAGTCAAGTTCGGAGTGGTTTACTTTAAGTTTGTAAGTCAATGACTACTTCAGCTTCAACCGCAATAACACAAGAGCACGCAACAGATTCAAACTTAATACGAACCGCTCCAAACTTGACTGTAAAAAATATGATTTCAACAATCGAGTTATCGAAGCGTGGAACTCATTACCGGACTCAATTGTGTCAACCCCTAACCCCCCAACACTTCTCCCTTAGACTCTCCACGATTGACCTCTCCAGATTCCTAAGAGGCCAGTAAGGGGTGTACATAAGTGCACTGTTGTGCCTATCGTCCCCTGTCCAATTGTCTCTTCTTTCTTTCACCTATCTTATATATTCTCTTCCTTTCATATATCCTCTCCTCTAAGTTCACCTTCACCCTCTTTTATATTATCACATGTCTATTTTTCTTCCTATGTATCTGTGTATTGGACAAATGAATAAATAAATAAAAATAAACAAATTGTGTGCTTGTGTGTTGTTGTGGTTGAAGCTAAAGTAATCGTTGACAGGAAGGATGTAGCAGATTATTTTATGGGCTATGCTTACGTCTAAATCCAGGATTTCAAGTCTGGTTGTGTAAGGTATACTGTTGCGGGTAGAGGAGTGGAGGGTTCTTCTTGTAAAGTATCTCTGCACACTTTCTAATGTATTTGTGTCCAATATGCGGTGTGAGTTCCAGTCAGATGAGTTGTATTCAAAGATTGATGCTAAAACATACGATGAACGGTTGCAGGAACTGGGCATGGCTAGTCTGGTGAAGAGAAGGACCAGGGGAGACATGATAGCAACTCTACCAATATTTGGGGGGTTGCTCCAGAGAGGAGGAAGGGGGGGGTGTCAAGTTATTTTCCAAGGCCCCCGAAGGCCAGAGAAGGAATAATGGATAGAAACTGATCAAGGAGAGATTCAACCTGGAAATAAGGAGAAATTTTCTGACCCATGGAACAGAAATTGTCTTGAGCAGTTGTAGAGCTTCATCACTGGAGGCTTTCAAGAAGAGACTCAACTGTCATCTATCAGAAATGGTGTAGGGTCTCCTGCTTGGGTGGGTAGGGGTTGGACTAGATGACCTACAAGGTCCCGTCTGTTCTGCCTGATTGGGCTCAGGCAATGCGTAACAGTCCAAGGAAAAGAATTCAAACACACACGTGCTCTTCTAATCAGCAAACTTGTATTAAACAAACAAAAAAGGGTTACTCAAAACAGTCCTTAGTGTCAGGAAACAATGATAGTGCAAGGCTTACTTCAGCCGCATACAAAACACAGGAAAAAACAAACAAAGACAACCTGGAATGAGCAGAGACGTTTCAAGAGTCCTTTGAATCTTTGAAGCAAACAGCAAGTCCCAGAGGTTTCACCTCCCACGTGTCTGAAAAAGCTGAGTTGAAAATCCAAAGGCACGGAACAGAAACTTCAGAGCAGGAACCACAAAATAACACAGATAAACAGCCACAGTTTGCCTTGTGCCTTTGTTCCCTTTTATACCTTTAGCCCTCATTAAGGGAACCACACCCAGCCCAGGTGCTACTCTGATGACTTGTAATACTCCTTTAAGCGATCCCTCCTTTGCATAGCTCTTCGGCTACGCAGGTCTATGTATTGATCTGCAGAAGAATCCAAGAACGAAAGACTGTCTGAGGGACTGCATGCCAAATCCCCTGGGCCGTCTGCTGAATCCTGCAAACCAGTGGCCTCATCCTCCTGGCTGTCTGCCACGTCTTCCTGGCTGTCAGCCAGGCTTTTGCACTCACTTTGTGCCGCGTCTCTCCCATCTGTGGGAGCAACGGCTGGCCCAGGCCCAAACACAACACCGTCCAACTCTGTTAATCTGACTTGAGTGGACAAAAGGACTACAGGAGATCATGATAGCAACTCTACCAATATTTGAGGGGCTACCATAGAGAGGAGGAGGCGGTCCAGCTATTTTCCAAAGCACCCAAAGGCCAGATAGGGAATAATAGATGAAAACTGAACAAGGAGAGATTCAGGCTGGAAATAAGGAGGAATTTTTTGACAGTGAGAACAATCAAATGATGGAACAGAAGTTGTGGGAATTTTACACTGAAGGCTTCCAAAAAGAGACTGGACTGCCATCGGTCAGAAATGGGGTAGGGTCTCCTGCTTGGGTGGAGGGGTTGGACTAGATGATCTACCAGGTCCCTTCCAACTCTGTACAACACGGGTTGCTGCACATTCTCCATTTGGGAACAGATGCAGTTCTGCATGAGTTGGGACCAGATTTGGAAGGAGTACGAAGGAGCAAAATTTATTTATTACTAAGAATAGGAGGCTTTAAAAACCACAAATATCCCCAATGCCCCTGCACCTGGGACTCGGCTGGTTTTCTACTTTTAGGCAACGGTTGGCCAAGTTGGAATCGGCTTTTGCAATCAAATCCCCTTCATGTGCGTTGCTGTGAAAATTACATACATATTATAAATATCCGAGCTGTGACTCAAGGGGGGTTGATTCTGCAGGCTCAGCTGTTTGGTGTCTTGCAAGAAGAATCAGCCCCTGGAATGGAAATCGGGTGAGGTGACAAGAATGGGGGGAGAAATTTGCCCGAGTTTGGATTCTGATACGAACAGGGTGACTTGACACTGGGGTGCCATCAGCAAAGCAGAACAATATGCAAGAGATTTTGTCCTATCTATCTATCTATCTATCTATCTATCTATCTATCTATCTATCTATCTATCTATCTATCTATCTATCTATCTATCTATCTATCTATCTAATCTATCTATCTATCTATCTATCTATCTATCTATCTATCTATCTATCTATCTATCTATCTATCTATCTATCTTATCTATCTTATCTATCTATCTATCTATCTATCTATCTATCTATCTATCTATCTATCTATCTATCTATCTATCTATCTATTGGATTTGTATGCCACCCCTCTCCGGAGACTCGGGGCGGCTAACAGCAACAATAAAACAGTGTACAATAGTAATTCAATACTAAAAACAATTAAAAACCCATTAATATAAAAACCAAACATACATACAGACATACCATGCATTGAATTGTAAAGGCCTAGGGGGAAAGAGGATCTCAGTTCCCCCATGCCTGATGGCAGAGGTGGGTTTTAAGTAGCTTACGAAAGGCAAGGAGAGTGGGGGCAATTCTAATCTCTGGGGGGGAGTTGGTTCCAGAGGGCCGGGGCCGCCACAGAGAAGGCTCTTCCCCTGGGTCCCGCCAAACGACATTATTTAGTTGACGGGACCCGGAGAAGACCCACTCTGTGGGACCTAACTGGTCGCTGGGATTTGTGCAGCAGAAGGCGGTCCCTGAGATAGTCTTCTAATAACATCGCTGCACAAAACCTTTGATAGGTACTCACCACATAACATCTTTCTTTCTTTCTTTCTTTCTTTCTTTCTTTCTTTCTTTCTTTCTTTATTATTTATTTATTTATTTAATAATATGATGCTCAAAACAATAAAGGGAACACTCTCATAGAATACTTTGTTCTGTACAAAGTTGAATGTGCTGACAACAAAATGAAATTGATTGTCAATCAGTGTTCCTAAGTGGAAAGTTTGATTTCACAGAAGATTGATTTATTTGGAGTTATATTGCGCTGTTTAAGTATTCCCTTTATATTTTTTGAGCAATGTACATTGTAGTTATTCAAAATCATTTCTTCCTTTCTTTTTTCCTTCCTTCCTTCCTTCCTTCCTCTCTCTCTCCCTCTCTTTCTCTCTGTTCCTCCCTCCCTCCCTCCCCTCCTTCAGCAATAACAGCCTTTTCCAGAGAGCAGGGGCTTTATTGCTATTCCAGAGAAAAAAAAACATTACTTTGAAAATAACACTTTTGGTTCAAAAGTCTTAGGTGAATCAAGTTGCCTTCTCTGCCCTCTTGTCCAATTCCTTCCTAAGAAAACCCATTAAGCCTCTTGAAAGGCTGAAAAAGAATTAGAACTCCAAATTACCTCCAGGTGTCACTCTTTTCCAATAATCTGACAGATCTAGAGGTGCAGATGACAGACTCAATAATTCCGCTGCTGATAACAGTATTACAGGGGAATCATTGAGTCTGTCATCTGCACCTCTAGAACTGTCTGGTTCGGTTCTGCAGGATATCAAGACAGACACAGACTTCAGAGGAGAATCAGAATTGCAGAAAAAAACCAATCACTGCCAACCTGCCTTCCATTGAGGACCTATATACTGCACCAGTCAAAAAGAGGGACGTGAAAACATTTACTGTACTGCTAAACAAATAATTCCTTCAACACTGCCAAACTATTCACTAAGGCTGCATTACTATTTCTATTAGTCTTCTCATCGTTCCTATCACCCATCTCCTTCCACTTGTGACTGTATGACTAACTTTGTTCCTTCTCTTGTAACTATTTATATTAATATTGTTTCCTGATTCCTTATTTGTACCCTTGATAATCATTAAGCATTGTAGCTCATGATTCCAGACAAATGTGTCTTCTTGTGTACACTGAGAGCATCTGCACCAAAGACAAATTCCTTGTGTGTCCAATCACACTTGGCCAATAAAGAATTCTATTCTATTCTATTCTATTCTTATTCTGTTCTATTCTCTTCTATTCTGGTGTGTTCTTACCATGTTTTGTTTGATTTTGCAATCAAACCTTTTCAGAAATTGGGATTTTAAAGTCTTCCTAAAATACTTGGACTTTTTACATGATTTCCCTGGCTTTCTGACATGGAATGCAATTTTTCCCTTGAATTTTTTACCCAACGGTCTTCTGTCCTCTGGATGCCAAAGTCCAGCATAATATGCATAACCGGTCTTGTTGCAAGTTGTGACCATTGTCAATTATATATTATAGCTCCCCCCCACACCTTTTATCAAGGCAGGAGGGTATAAATGGAAATTGGTCTGTCATTTCAGAAAAATCCCAGGTCTGCTAAATATGGTAGATATACTAAATATACTAAATATGGTAGATATACTAAATATACTAAATACTGTACAGTATACAGTACTGTACTAGACATTCAATAACCAGCTGCCAGAATGCATATGGCCACTAGGGGGAGCAATGGGAGTTTTCTATCTTGTTTTGATGACCAATCTAGATCCCACCCCAGCTAAATTACCTTAGTTTTAAGCCAAATTTTGGCTAACAATTTACAGTGGTCACCTCACTCAACACCATATACTATGGGTTAGTAACCCACATTATTAATGTGACAGGAGATGCATTAGAAACATAGAAAAATAGAAGATTGACTGCAGGAAAAAAACCCTCCTGGTCCATCTAGTCTGCCCTTACACTATTTCCTATACATTTTATTTTAGGATGGATCTATGTTTAACCCAGGCATGTTTAAATTCAGTTCCTGTGGATTTACCAACCCAGTCTTCTGGAAGTTTGTTCCCATTCACTAGGCTTTGTGCAGCTATTTTTCTCTTTCTTTCCTTCTCTGGCAATTAAAAAGGCAAAAGCAGCAATTGAAAAAAGATGAGGGCGCTTAGCAAAAAGACCCCTTTTCTAAGATGCCCTGAATGACATTGTAGGGTGAGGGTGAAGGGGGGGGGGCTACGGAATAGCTCCATACTGGAAACACCCTATTTCATTGGAAGCATAATTGGGTCATTCTTTACAGATCATGTCCTGAGCCTTCTGGCCAAGATGGTTAATGGTTTGTTTAGTGTCAGGCCTTGTCAGTTTGGAGAGTATTTGCAAAGAAGTAGTACTGTTAGTACTCCAGCCGGTGGAATGATTCAATTCAATCCCGGTGACCACGAAAAGGGTTTTCTTCTTTTTAACAGAGCTTTCTTTCTTCCCTGCTGAGCAGAGCTGGAGTAACATCTTGTGAGAAAAAATAATTTGTCTTTTTAAAACAAACAAACAAACAAATGAGAGGCAAATGAAAGAATGTTTTTCCCCCTGGATAGATAGGTGGGTAAAGTCACCTCCGCCTACTCCTTTCTAACCTAAAGCCTGGATTAAAATGCATTGTGTTACTCACACAAGCAGATGAGATGCGGAGGGAGGAGAGAGAAAGAGGTTGAGAGGGAGAGAGAGAGACAGAAAAAAAGAGTAGAGCGAGGACAAGAGGAGAGAGGAAGAAAGAGACAGAAGAAAAGAGGAAGAGAGGAAAAGAGTAGAGGGAGAGGGAGAGAGGGGAAGAGAGGAGAGAGAAAAAGAGGGAAGAAAAAGAGAGAGGAAAAGAGGAGAGAGGAAAAGAGAGAGTGAGAGTGGTGGAGAGAGGAAAAGAGAGGAAAAGAGGAGAGAGAGAGAGAAAGGGGGAAAGGGGGAGAGAGAGAAAAAAAGAGGAGAGAGTAAAAGAGGAGAGAGGAAGAAAGATACAGAGAGAAGAAAAGAGAGAAAGAGAGGAAAAGAGAGGGAGGGAGAGAGAGAGAGGAAGAGAGGAGAGAGGAAAAGAGGAGAGAGGAGAAGAGCAAGAGGAAAAGAGAGAGAGAGAGAAAGAAAGAAGGAGAAAGAGGGAGAGAGGGGGGAGAGAGAGAAGAAATGAGGAGAGAGGAAAAGAGGAGAGAGGAAGAAAGAGATAGAGGGAAGAAAAGAGAGAAAGAGGGGAAAAGAGCAGATGGGGGGAGAGAAAGAGATGAAAAGAGGAGAGAGGAAAAGAGAGAGGGAGAGACAGTGGGAGAAAGAGAGGGAAAGAGGAGAGAGAGAGAAAAGAGGAGAAAAAGAGGGGGGGAGAGCTCGCGAGAGAAATAATTGCTGTCCTTCTCTTCGCTAGACTAGTCGTGCCCAGTTCTTGTAACTGCTCTTCGTATGCTTTAGTTTCCAGACCCCAATCAGTATTAACTTCCTACCTGAATGGATGGGGGGGGGATGGTGTTCTGGTAGCAAAAATAGTTTACTGGCGGGTGAGATTTTGCTTCTGTGCATGCGCAGAAAGCAAAATTTCACGAGAGGATGCGCAGGCAAGCAAAATTTTGGCCATTTCAGCCTGCACGGAAGCGAAAAAAATCACTAAAATCCCCCGCGCCTGTCTGTCTTATCATGGGATTCGCTACCTGCGCATACGCAGATGCCAAATCTCGCTCCGATGTGTGTGCACATGTGCTGGATGCGTCTCCCACGCCCGCTAGTCACCCAGATCTTCATGCGCATCAGCATCAGTAGCGGAGGTGAGTTGCAACCCCCACCTGCCCCTAATCATCCTGGTTGCTCTCCCTCTGCACTTTGGGGTAGCAGAGGCAAAAGTTTGGAAGCAGTGTGCGAAGCCTTCGACATGCAATCAGCAGAGTTACTGCAGTGGTGTAGATTCAAAGTGTTGGTTATGACCTATAAAGCCCTTCATGGCACCGGACCAGACTATCTCAGGGACCGCCTTCTGCTGCACGAATCCCAGCGACCAGTTAGGTCCCACAGAGTGGGTCTTCTCCGGGTCCCGTCATCTAAACCAGCGTTTCCCAACTGGTGTGCCGCGGCACACTGGTGTGCCGCGAGACATGGCCAGGTGTGCCGCCAAGCTTCAGCTGGGCGGGGCGCTGCCGGTACTTCCGTCCTGGGGCTCCCGCTCGCAGCTGTCTCCTGCTCGATGCCGCGGTTTTCGGCGCTCTCCTGCTGGGCCCCAAAGAAGGAAGGCAGGAAGAAGGAGAGCTCCATTCTTCGCACCTTTTTCCCGCCTTCTTTCTTTGGGGCCCAGCAGGAGAGCGCCGAAAACCGCGGCATCGAGCAGGAGGCGGGGGACAGCTGCGAGCGGGAGCCCCAGGACGGAAGTACCGGCAGCGCCCCGCCCAGCTGGAGCTCCTCTTTCGTCGACGGCAAGTGTCCGATGGGAGCGGGGAGGGGGGCGGCCGCAGCGGCCGCAGGCAGTCGGGGGAGATGGCGGCGGCGAGAGGGATCGCTCTCTCTCTCTCTCTCAGCTGACTGCAAGTGGGAGCCCTGACGGTGGCGGTTGGACGTTCTGCTGGACGTCGTACATGCTGGCGCTGCGTGCCTGGCATATACGGTGTCCAGCACCACGTCCAGCTGCCGCCGTCAGGGCTCCCGCTTGCAGTCAGCTGAGAGAGAGAGAGAAAGAGAGACATATAAGAGGCAGAGAGAGAGAGAAAGAGAGACATAGCAAGAGAGGCAGAGAAAGAGAGACAGAGCAAGAAAGAGAGACAGCAAGAGAGGCAGAGAAAGAGAGATAGAGAAAGAGAGAGAGAAAGAGAGACATAGCAAGAGAAAAAGAGAGACTTAGCAAGAGAGGCACAGAGAGAGAGAGAGAGAAAGAGAAAGAGAAAGAAAGAGAGACATAGCAAGAGAGACAGAGAGAGAAAGAGAGATAGCAAGAGAGGCAAAGAGAAAGAAAGAGACATATAGCAAGACAGTGAAAGAGAGAGAGAGAGCAAGAGAGAGAAAAAAGCAAGAAAGAGATAGCAAGAGAGACAGAGAGAGAGAGCAAGGGAGAGAGAAAGACATAGAGGAAGGGAAGGAGGGAGAGAGAAAGAGAGCAAAAAAGAGAGGAAGAAAGAAAGAGGGATGGAGAGAGAGAATGAAGGGAAGGAAGGAAAAGAGAGAAAGAGGGAGAAATAGAGCGAAAGGGAGGAAGAGAGAGGGGTTTTTTTGTAAAAACTTTTCTTTAGCCCCCCCCCCCTTTCAGTGTTCCCCAGGATTTTGAAAATACGAATAATGTGCCGCGGCTCAAAAAAGGTTGGGAAACACTGATCTAAACAATGCCGTTTGGCGGGACCCAGGGGAAGAGCCTTCTCTGTGGTGGCCCCGGCCCTTTGGAACCAACTCCCCCCAGAGATTAGAATTGCCTCCACCCTTCTCGCCTTTCGTAAGCTTCTTAAAACCCAACTCTGCCGTCATCATGGGGGAACTGAGATATTCTTTCCCCCTAGGCCTTTACAATTTACGCATGGTATGTCTGTATGTATGTTTGGTTTTTATAATACGTTTTTTTTTAGTTATTTTAGTATTGGATTGGATTGTTACATGTTGTTTTTATCATTGTTGTTAACCGCCCCGAGTCTCCGGAGAGGGGCGGCATACAAATCCAATAAATAGATAGATAGATAGATAGATAGATAGATAGATAGATAGATAGATAGATAGATAGATAGATAGATAGAATAAAATAAATAAATAGATAGAATAAAATAAATAAATGAATAAATAAATGAATGAATAAATAAAGTAAATAAAATAAATAAAATAAATAAAATAAATAATATAAATCCAATAAATCTAAAATAAATAAATAAAATAAATAAAATAAATAAAATAAATAAAATAAATAAAATAAATAAAATAAATAAAATAAATAAAATAAATAAAATAAATAAAATAAATAAAATAAATAAAATAAATAGGGTTAGCTAGAGTCTAGACAAAGACTCAGTATTAACGATATTATTATTTACAAATATACAACAATATACTGTAATACAAACCGCACCCAGCAAGAATAATACAGCTCACAAGCAAAGATATCTCAAAGTAGCTCCCCGCAAAGGGAATGGTGCTGGCGCCCTCTTATGGCCATCCAGTAAAAGTTCTTAAAGATACAGTCTTTACTTTCATAGACCAACATTATTAGTTTACTGTACGGTAACCCCAAAGTAGGATATGTACCATGTACTAACACAGTGCCTTCAAAGATGCAAGCCAACTTTTAAAAGAATGCTCTTTTTACAAGAATTTGAAAAAAATCCTGCCTCGCTTGGAGAGCTCCTGCAGCTGTGGAGGAAAAGCACTCCTATATAAATTTTATAAGCTTCTGACGCTTCCACTTATCAGGAACAATCCCTGTATTAAAACGTTATCACTTCCCTTCCTAATATATACAATTGTCAACTCTGAAGAAGATTACCAGAAGTTTCTGCAGGGATTCACATACACACACACAGACAAAAGGCTATGAGGAACTCCACAGCCAAATGACTGAAGTCCTTTCCCTTTTATATCACCATCGCAGGAATTGTGCTCCCTGTGCTTTACAAAATAAAGAAAAAAAGCACAGTGGAAACATTTCCAAATTGTGTTTTTGGTGGTCCTTGGAATTAAAACTAAGATATAAGTGGTCCTCAATACTCAGCCACAATTGAGCTTGATAATAATTAATAAATAATGATGATGATAATGACAATAATGACAATAATGACAATAATGACAATAATAATAATAATAATAATAATAATAATAATAATAATTTATTAGTTTTGTATGTCGCCCCTCTCCACATCCTGGATCTGAATGAATGAAATATTCTCAATGAATACTTTGTTCCGTACAAAGTTGAATGTGCACAACAGCCTGTGAAATTGATGGTCAATCAGTGTTGCTTCCTTAAGTGGACAGTTTGATTTCACAGAAGTTTGATTTACTTGGAGTTATATTGTGTTATTTAAGTGTTCCCTTTATTTTTTTGAGCAGTGAGGTCTATTTTGGATGTCCAGTAATAATAAATAGATAGGGAAATTGTATCTCTTTGAGGGGAGGCCAGGCACCCCAACCGAAACCCTTGATGTAAGTGACATCAAATTGGCCACCTTTAAGCCAGTCACATGACATTTAAGCCACTCCCCGTCACATGATAGTTAAGCCATTCCCACCCAGTCACATGGCGTCAAAGCCACACCCACTATATAAAAGATGGGAGAGACAGATTTTAAATATAGATAAAGAAAAGGGCTCTTTGATAATTGGCTGATTGTATTTTGAATATTTTATAATTTATATTATTTTATAATAGCTTTTTAAAAATCTTAGTAGTTACTTCTTGATCAAATTAGCAGTAGTAGATTTATGAATTTGGATTTATAATTAAGTAAGTAATTGAAATATATTAAGGTGACCTGGTAGGCCTAATTTCAACTTCGAAGGTTTGTTTAATTTGGACTAGTGTGTTAAATGGGGTTTATAGATTTGTAAATCAAAGTAATTTGTTTTTATTGCTTAATATCAGCTTATCAAGAAGGGGTTGATGAAATATAATAATGGCATAGTAATGAGTAATGAATTTAAATGTTTGTATTTATTTGTTTTTTAAATTGATAAAGTATTCATCTTTTATATAGATAAGTTTAGATATAAGGGTTTTTAGTTTGTTTTGAGAATTTTACTAGAGGGAAGAAGGCACTGTGGCTTTGATTATAAGATTATAGATTCAAAGGATTTAGATTTTACACATAGTTTAAGGTGCATTAAAGATGGATCTAGTTAGACATTAATTGAGATTTATCTGGATGATGAAATTAGAAAGAAAGGTATAAAGGGGGAGTGATGAAATTAAATAGATGGGATTTAAGAATGTATAATTTGATTAAAAGATATTGACAAAATTGAACGGGTCCAAATACGGGCTACAAGAATGGTGGAAGGTCTTAAGCATAAAACTTATCAGGAAAGACTTAATGAACTCAATCTGTATAGTCTGGAGGACAGAAGGAAAAGGGGAGACATGATCGAAACATTTAAATATACTAAAGGGTTAAATAAGGTACAGGAGGGAAGTGTTTTTAATGCGAAAGTGAACACAAGAACAAGGGGACACAATCTGAAGTTAGTTGGGGGAAAGATCAAAAGCAACATGAGAAAATATTATTTTACTGAAAGAGTAGTAGATCCTTGGAACAAACTTCCAGCAGACGTGGTAGATAAATCTACAGTAACTGAATTTAAACATGCCTGGGATAAACATCCATCCATCCTAAGATAAAATACAGGAAATAGTATAAGGGCAGACTAGATGGACCATGAGGTCTTTTTCTGCCGTCAGACTTCTATGTTTCTATGATTATACAAGATGTACTAGTCAAAAACTATTTTATTATAACAAAAGAGAAAGTATATGGAAGAAAAAAATAAAAAAATAACTCTAAAAAAAGCCACACCCACAAAATAAGCCACGCCCACAGAAAATATGCATGCTACCCATATATTCTCTCATTTCTAATGATCTGACTGCTCTTAGAATATCAGCCTTTAGGGTGATAGTTTACATTTAAGGTCAAGCTGCTTCCCGAAGGAGGTGAAAGTAATTCAACTCTCGGTTGGGGACAATATCTCCTGCTTACAGGAGACGCTTTGCAGGGCTCCTCTCTAGCTGGGCCCGATTGAACGTTTTATCTGCTTTATCCTCAAACTGTCTAGACTTCAGCGTCCCAACACATGTTCACTTAGATTAAATTCCTTTTTGCCCTGATTTCTGGAATCGTAGCATTTGCAGCAAGGGAGCAGCCGATTATCTGCTTCAAAGCTTTCCCCAGATCCAGGAAGAAGGCTTGACAGGGTGAACGATTGGCTGTCATATTTCTCTCCCACCCCCCCACCATTTCTTTCATGGTTAAAAATAAAGGTGAGAAAAAAAAGAATGGGAAATTGCTTTGCTTTCCGAAAACCTGTCCCTGAAAACCTAGTTGTTATGGGTAGACTTGAAATGTCTTGAGTGAAGCAATCGGGGCAAAACCGTAATGAAATTATTTCTATTTTGTAGGGAAAGAGAACTTTTGCAATCTTTCCTTAACCAACTCCAGGTCTGAATGAACGAACTTTCCTATTTTTAAAAGAAATATCAGAAATATAGAAACATAGAAGATTGACGGCAGAAAAAGACCTCCATTTAGTCTGCCCTTTTACTATTCTACTGTGGGCGTGGCTTATGCAGGACGCCCTACATTTTCTTTCAACATCCTTCAGTGCAAATTGGGTGGTCTGGGGTGGAGCTCCATTTTCGCTACCCCACTGCGCTCCCCCCCCCATCCGGGCAGCAGGCCACCCCTGACTATTCCCTGTATTCCCATGGAATCCAGGAAGTGATCACCTTGGCGTCCTTAGCAACCTGCCGGTATACGTGACGTCAAATCTCCACCCCCGGAATCTCTTCATGGGAGGGGTTCCCCAGCTCCTTTTGTGCCTCCCTCCCATCCTCCCGACCAGCCGACAGCTCCCCGGTGTTCGCCTTCCTCCGCCGCCACCGGTGCCCGGCTCCTCCTCCTCTTCTCAGCAGATGACAGCCAGGCGGTGGCTTTTGCGGTGTTCGGCACGAACGCCGAACCAAAGCACGAATGTTTAAAAAAATTCGGGTTCGGGTCCGGTATGCCGAACACCACAAAATTTGGTACGGACCCGAATTGTGCAGGTTCGGTTCGCCCAACACTAGTGAGTAGCTCCAGCTGATTGGCGGCTGCAACTTCCTGGATTACTGGTCTCGGCTGGGCTCTCCTTTTTCCCCCTGCTGCTGCGTCTGAATTCCTTGCTTTTTTCCTCTTTCCTCCTTCCTGGCCTCGGACGAACTTCCCTCTCTCCTGCCCGGCTCCCCTCCAGCCTCACGCGACCACCTCCCATCTGAGGTGCAAGCAGAAGGTGTGGGTGGAAGCGGCGCTGGCAGCATTTATGCTTCTGGCAGCACCCATTCGCCTAGCTACCCAGCCTGAGGAAGGGGGCAACCCAGGAAACGCGATGCAAATTGTCACCCCAGCGAGTGACACTGGTAAGGTTGTAAGTCGAGGACTTAATAGTTCACTTGAACGATGATGATCGTTCAAGCGACTCCCACCTGGTCACATGGCCGGCAAGCCACTCCTACCCAGTCACATGACCATTAAGCCACACCCACAGTGTGGCAGTAAAAATTTTGGCAGCCCGCTACTGCCTGTAGTACAATATTACATGGATTTTAATAGCATGAGTCATTAGGAACATCAGACAGATTTCACCTTTACTCCTAGATGTAACTACAAGTTTACCTCATGAGTAAATGGCTCACCATAATTCCTATAGACCAGGGGCCGCTATTTTCTCAACTTTAAGACTTGTGGGCTTCAGCATCCCAGATTTGGAACCCATCTCCCGGTGTGTTTATTCTTCAATTCTGAACAAGATAAAATAATAATAATTGCAAGCTTAAGAACGCGAAGAATTTGAAGTAACTTTCAGACATTCTGGTAAATTGTAATGCTAGGTAGAAATGACATTGGGAAGCAGGAAAATGAAATGCAACCAAAGAAACCGTCAGATTTTTTAAAAAATCATATCAGTCCACAGCAGTGATGGGGGGCAGTGTCCAGGAAACTCTAAAGAGTGTGTAAAAAGTGTGGGGTTATGGAGGGAAGTACTTCCAGACTTGGAAGATTATTTAATATCACTTGACAATAAACTAGAATTAGCTCAACTGCTCATGTTTACTGTCCAGTTTATCTCCTAAGGCAGACACAACTCCTTAAGGACTGGAAAGTTGATATTTTATGGATTTGCTAAAAGATAAGGGATGGGTGACGAGGGATGGAGAGATAGCTATTTAACCTTATAGGGATGAAGAGTTGATAAATTTTGTTTATATTCATTGTGATAAAGGTTGGAAGTCACTTCTTGATATATTTTTGGTTTTTTTTCTCCTTGGAGGGAAAAAAATCTAACAAAATTCTCAAGATCCACGAAAAGATAGAAATAGAATAGAATAGAATAGAATTCTTTATTGGCCAAGTGTGATTGGACACACAAGGAATTTATCTTTGTTTGTTTGTTTGTTTGTTTGTTTATTTATTTATTTACTTACTTTATTTACTTTATTTACTTACTTATTCATTCATTCATTCATTCATTCATTCATTCATTCATTCATTCATTTATTGGATTTGTATGCCGCCCCTCTCCGGAGACTCGGGGCGGCTAACAGCAACAATAAAGCAGTGTACAATAGTAGTCTGATGTTAGAAACAATTAAATATATAATATAAAAAAACATACATACATACCATGCATACAATTGTAAAGGCCTAGGGGGAAGAGGGTCTCAATTCCCCCATGCCTGACAACAGAGGTGGGTTTTAAGCAGCTTACGAAAGGCACGGAGGGTGGGGGCAATTCTAATCTTTGGGGGGAGTTGGTTCCAGAGAGCTGGGGCCGCCACAGAGAAGGCTCTTCCCCTGGGTTCCGCCAAGCGACATTCTTTAGTTGACGGGACCCGGAGAAGATCCACTCTGTGGGACCTAACTGGTCGCTGGGACTCATGCAGCAGAAGGCGGTCCCTGAGATAATCTGGTCCGGTGCCATGAAGGGCTTTATAGGTCATAACCAACACTTTGAATTGTGACCGGAAACTGATTGGCAACCAATGCAGACTGCGGAGTGTTGGTGTGACATGGGCATATTTGGGAAAGCCCATGATAGCTCTCGCAGCCGCGTTCTGCACGATCTGAAGTTTCCGAACATTTTTCAAAGGTAGCCCCATGTAGAGAGCGTTACAGTAGTCGAGTTTCAAGGTGCATATGCTCTCGGTGTACAAAAAAGAAAATATAGATTTGTCAAGAATCATGAGGGACACTTAATGATTGTCACAGGGGTCAAATATGCAATGAAGTAGCAATAAATATTAATAAAAATCTTAGGATACAAGCAACAAGTTACAGTCATACAGTCCTAAGTGGGAGGAAATGGGTGATAGGAATGATGAGAAAAAAACCTAGTAGAAATAGAAGTGCAGACTTAGTAAAATGTTTGACCTTCTTGAGTTGGCGCAGAAAGAACATTCTTTGTTGTGCTTTTTTGATGATGTTTTTGATGTTAGGTGACCATTTTAGGTCTTGAGATATGATAGAACCTAGAAAAAAGGTCTCTACTGTTGGTACTGTGTTGTCTAGTATTGTGAGAGGTGGAAGGGTGGAAGGATTTCTCCTAAAGTCTACCACCATTTCTACGGTTTTGAGTGTGTCCAGTTATAGATTGTTCTGGTCACACTACAAGGTTAGTTTTTCAATTTCCCATCTGTATGCGGATTTATCGTTGTCTCGAATGAGACCAATCACTGTTGTATCCTATGCAAACTTCAGTAATTTAACAGATGGATTGTTTCAGATTGGTGTATAGAGAGAAAAGAAGAAAAAGGACAGAAAACACCAACCTCTCTTTTGTAAGGAAAGAAAATTGCTGGGAATACGGGCAGATGCAAATTCAAAATATAATCTTATGCGCAATATTAAAACTTTTATAGCTTTTTGTTCTGTAATGGAACTTCTTGGCAGTAAAGTTTTGCTTTTATGATTCAGGTTGCTTGGATCTAGAATATTCAATAAGCCACCGTCTTCCTCTTGCATATTAAAATCAAGTTTGAATCGGTATTCCCTTTAAATGACTTCTGAATCCTTTCAGTTAATTTCAAAGATGCTTAGAAGGCAATTCCCCAAAACGGCGTTAAAAAAAGTGGAACTACCAAAAAGACCCCCTTGAAAAAGAAACTGTATTACACAACAATAACAACAGTATTGAAAAGCAGCCAAACAGTAAAGCCGCTAGCAGTGACAAATTGAAGGCACATTGTTTATATTAGGGCTGTAATGTAAACCATGCATATTTTAATAAACTTCTGATGCATTCAGATATACCGTACACATATTAAGTTATAAGGCCTGCTTTTTTTCTTTCCTTTGGGTAATCCAAAACTACTGTCGACAGACATGGTAGCTTCCCCCCTCTCCCAAATTCCTTCCTTCCTTCCTTCCTTCCTTCCTTCCTTCCCTTCCTTCACCTATGTACCTACTTCTTCCCTCCTTTCCTCCCTCCCTCCCTTCTATCCATGACCTACCTACTTCCTCTCTCCCTCCCCTTCCTCCCCTTCCTTGCTTCATAACATAATCTTCCTTCCTTCCTTCCTTCCTTCCTTCCTTCCTTCCTTCCTTCCTTCCTTCCTTCCTTCGCCTATGTACCTACTTCCTCTCTCCCTCCCCTTCCTCCCCTTCCTTGCTTCATAACATAATCTTCCTTCCTTCCTTCCTTCCTTCCTTCCTTCCTTCCTTCCTTCCTTCCTTCCTTTCCTTCCCTCCCTCCTTTCCCTTTATTAAAATAAACAAAATTGGCTTAACACTGTCTGCAAGAACTGGGCATGTCTAGTTTAATCAAAATAAGAATTAGGAGAGATATGATAGCAGTCTTCCAATATCTCAGGGGCTGCCACAAAGAAGAGGGAGTCAGGCTATTCCCCCAAAGTACCTGAGGATAGAACAAGAAGCAATGGGTGGAAACTAAACAAGGAGAGAAGCAACTTAGAACTAAGGAGAAATTTCCTGACAGTTAGAAACAATTAATCAGTGGAACAGCTTGCCTCCAGAAGTTGTAAATGCTCCAACACTGGAAGTTTTAAAGAAGATGTTGGATAACCGTCTGTCTGAAGTCGTGTAGGGTTTCCTTGCCTAAGCAGGGGGTTGGACTAGAAGACCTCCAAGGTCCCTTCCTACTCTGTTGTTGTTGTTGTTGTTGTTGTTGTTGTTATTAAATAACATCACTCTACTAAACAAATAATCCCCTCAACACTGTCAGACTTTCTACTAAATCTGCACTTCTATTCTACTAGTTTTTCTCATCATTCCTTTCACCCATTTCCTCCCATGTTGACTGTATGACTGTAACTTGTTGCTTATATCCTAAGATTTTTATTAATATTGCTTCTTCATTGCTTATTTGACCCTTATGACAATCATTAAGTGTCGTACCACATGATTCTTGACAAATGTATATTTTATTTTATGTACGCTGAGAGCATATGCACCAAGACAAATTCCTTGTGTGTCCAATCACACTTGGCCAATAAAATTCTATTCTATTCTATTCTATTCTAAATAAATAAATGGCCCTCAGGAAGCATCTCGCTGTCAACCTTCCTTGATTAAATTTTTTTTAAAAAAACAACCCACGATACCAATGATGTCACTGAGATAAGTGTCCTGAAGCAGCACCAATACTTCAAGGTCCCTGCCATGGGCGCAGATGGGCTCAAACCAGCTGAAGACCCCCACCCCCCTCCACCCTGCTCAACGTCAACCATCACCAAACGTCTGCCATTCCTTCCTTTTATCGTACGTATTTAAGTGAGAGCAGAGCAGACAAAGCACTTTTACACAGATAAAGAGCCGGTAGGCTTGAGGTTTATCATCTGAGAAAAAGCTATGCCTCAAAATAGAGAGATAAATAAATAAAGGAGATGGAGCAAGGGAACGGTTTCGATCCAGAAGGATCTGGACGTAGCATAGCCTGAGAGATGAGAAATATCCTTAGCCAAGAAAGACAGGTCCCGGGGAAAAACAAACGAGGCATAGCAACTTCAGTACGAAACAAAAACACAAAAAAAGGTTCACTATTCAGTAGATAAAGATTAAATTACTCCTGAGGTTATGTGTACAATTTAGCAACCAAGTATGGTAGGTATAACAGACCCAGAATGAGAGTGTGGGAAGAAATATCCATCTGGTTTGGTTCTAAGCCGGGAAAAAAGACACTGGAAACATAGAGGATGATTGGAAAGAGGGTTTAAGGGTGAAGCAGAACCACATGGATGGTTCTGGGCCACCGACAAAATGGAGTTGAAAGAAAGAGAGAGAGAGAAAGAGAGAGAAAGAAAGAGAGAGAGAGGGAGGAAGGAAGGAGGAAGGGAGGGAGGAAGAACAAGAAAAGAAAGAAAGAAAGAAAGAAAGGGAGGGAGAAATGAAAGAAAGAAGAAAAACAAACAAAGAAAGAAAAAAGGAAAGAGGGAGAGAGGGAGGGAAGAAGAAAAAGAAAGAGAAAGAAAGAAAAAAGGGAGGGAGGGGGAAATGAAAGAAAGAAGAAAGAAAACAAGCAAAGAAAGAAAGAAAGAAAGAAAGAGGGAGGAAGAAGGAATGAAGGAGGAAGGAGGGAGGAAGAAAAAGAAAAAGAAAGAAAGAAAGGGAGGGAGGGAGAAATGAAAGAAAGAAGAAAGAAAAGAAAAAAGTAGGAAAATAAGAAAGAAAGAAAGAAAGAAAGAAAGAAAGACTTCTATTCATCAGTTTGCATGCAAATGTGTCAAGATTTCAGCCCAAATTTCTGCTAGTTCTCAAAAATGTGCTAATGGATACTAGAAAAACAAACATCTGTGACTCCTCCAGCTGCAAGTGTTTTTCTCCCCAGAGGTCACCCTTGTAAGTCTGACAACAAGAGCAGTTTCTCCTGACACAATTGGAAGTGAAACTGCTTTGCCCCAGAAGTCAGGGCGGCCTTCTCTTTCTCCTGGAAACCCCAGAGCTCTGCTTGGAGGGTCCTCTCGCTTATAGACAGAACCTTCCTTTCCAAGTGGGCCTTTTTTCCTTCCAAGAACTCAGTTGCAGAAACACAGCTGCAGAATGCAGGACTCTGCCGGCCCCGTCTGGGAACATCGACTGCTGTGAGGATTCTTTTGAAAAGGGGGGAAAAAGTTTCTAGTCCTTGTGGTTGCACACGAAGGCTTCAAAGAGTGGGAACCCTGCCCCGATGGAAGGACGCATTATGAAATTCCAGAAAAACAAGGCGGGGAGCGAGGTAGGGTGGAGAAGCCGGGGGACATAGAAGCATTCCAGAAAAATATGTGTAATTCATTCCTGATTTTAGAGGAGGGTTGTTCCCACTGTGACCTGGCAGAAAGAGATTGCGGTGAACCAATAGGAAGAATGAAAGCATTTGTTTTATGCATAAATCATCTTTGCTGCCCCAGATGGAAAGGTCTTCTGCCTGACCGATATTTCTATTTTCCGTCCAGATGATAATTTATAGGCATTGACATGAAGCTGGAAGTTGAAGGCTCTTTCCTTCTCTCCTTCCTTCCTTCCTTCTCTCCCTTCCTTCCTTCCTTCCTCCTTGCCTCCCTCTTCCTTTCCTTTCTTTTCCTTTTTTTCTCATTCCTTTCTCTCCCTTTCTCTTTCCGTTTCCTTTTCTCCTTCCTTCTTTCCATCCACTTAGGAAGCAACACTGATTGACCATCAATTTCACATGCTGTTGTGCACATTCAACTTTGTACAGAACGAAGCATTCAGTGAGAGTATTTCATTCATTCACATCTAGGATGTGTTATTTGAAGGTTCCCTTTATTTTTTGAGCAGTATATATTTTGATATGATTTATGGTGTATCTATGGATTGAAATAGTGATTTTTTTCAAAAAAAAAAGTATTGCTCTAAATTACATTAAAAAATAGAATAGAATAGAAGAATAGAGGTAGAGCGCTGTACTGCAGGCCACTAAAGCTAGATCTGTAGGTCAGCAGTTCAAATCTCATCACCAGCTCAAGGTTGACTCAGCCTTCCAACCTTCAGAGGTGGGTCAAATGAGGACCCAGATTGTGGGGGCCATAGGCTGGCTCTGTTAAAAAGTGCTATTGCTAACATGTTGTAAGCCGCCCTGAGTCTAAGGAGAAGGGCGGCATAAAAATCGAATAAATAAATAAAGAATGAAAAAATAGAATAGAAAATTGAGTCAAGGAGAACAGAATAGAATGTATAGTAGAGTAGAATGGAATATTTATTTATTTACTTACTTACTTACTTACTTACTTACTTACTTACTTACTTACTTACTTACTTACTTACTTACTTATTTACTGCTCACTCAAAATGGACTCTGGGTGGCTAACCATCAGAATAAAAACAACAACAATAAAAACAGTTAAAATATAACAATAAAAATCAATAATAACAACAATATAAAAAAACATCCATACTTACAATGAGCCTAATTCCAGGCCTGCCGGAAAAGCCAGGTCTTAGAAACATAGAAACATAGAAGTCTGACAGCAGAAAAAGACCTCCTGGTCCATCTAGTCTGCCCTTATACTATTTTCTGTATTTTATCTTAGGATGGATATACAGTATGTTTATCCCAGGCATGTTTAAATTCAGTGACTGTGGATTTATCTACCACATCTGCTGGAAATTTGTTCCAAGGATCTACTACTCTTTCAGTAAAATAATATTTTCTCATGTTGCTTTTGATCTTTCCCCCAACTAACTTCAGATTGTGTCCCCTTGTTCTTGTGTTCTTTATTATTTATTGGCCAAATGTGATTGGACACCCAAGGAATTTGCCTTTGGTGCCTACGCTCTCTGTATACATAAAAGAAAAGATAGATGAGTCAAGAATCAGGAAGTAAACACTTAATGATCGTCAAAGGGCACAGAATCAGTGCGAGATCTTAAATTGATCTTTAATGGATTCATAAGACGAGAACATGACGGAATGCAAAACAGACACATGTCCGTTTCTAATGCAGAGGTGGTCATTTTCTCCCATTTGCCTCTCGTGAGCTCAGCAGGACATAGGTGGTACATCGGTTCTGCTGCCTCACTGGACGAGAGGCCAAGGAAATAGGAATTCCCACCCCAACCCTGTATTCAGGCCAAAGGCTCAGCAAGCCACAAGGCAACAAACAGATTTTGATGGATGATTCTTCCCCTCCCCACACATCTGTTCTTGCATAATCACAAGCACAAATAAAACAATGAGAAAGCAAGGAAATAGTTTGGTTTTTTTTTTAAAAAGGAAACTTTGGGGGTTTGACTTTCTTTTTGAAATGTGTAAAAAGTACAAAACTGCTCCCCGCAAAAAATACAGGGAACACTCAAATAACACAACCTAGATCTGAGTGAATGAAATATTCTCATTGAATACTTTGTTCTGTATAAAGTTGAATGTGCACAACAGCATGTGAAATTGATGGTCAGTCAGTGTTGTTTCCTAAGTGGACAGTTTGATTTCACAGAAGTTTGATTTACTTGGAGTTATATTGTGCGGTTTAAGTGTTCCCTGTCTACTTAGGAAGCAACACTGATTGTCAATCAATTTCACAGGCTGTTGTGCACATTCAACTTTGTACAGAACAAAGTATTCTTTGAGAATATTTCATTCATTCAGATCTAGGATGTGATAGAGAAAATAATTTTTCTTTATCCTCCTTTTCTATCCCATGCATTATTTTATACACTTCGATCAAGTCACCCCTTAAAAGCCATCTTTCAAGGCTGAAGAGACCAAGGCGTTGCAACCTGGTTTCCTAAAAGAGGGGCTCTGTTTCCTTGATCATTCTTGTTTCCCTTTTTTGCACCTTTTCCAGTTCTATTATATCCCTCTTGAGGTGCGGTGACCAGAACTTACACAAAAAACCTGTACAAAATAAAGTGCGGTGGTACCTCTACCTAAGAACGCCTCTACTTATGAACTTTTCTGGATAAGAACTGGATGTTCAAGATTTTTTTGCCTCTTCTCAAGAACCATTTTCCACTTACAAACTGGAACCGGAAAAGGCAGGGAGAAGCCTCCATGGGGCCTTTCTTGGAATCCCTTGGGAGAAAACAGGGCCGGAAAAGGCAGGAAGAAGCTTCCATGGGGCCTCTCTAGGAATCTCTTGGGAGAAAACAGGGCCGGAAAAAGCAGGGAGAAGCCTCCATGGGGCCTCTCTAGGAATCCCTTGGGAGAAAACAGGCCTGGAAAAGGCGAGGAGAAGCCTCCATGGGGCCTCTCTAGGAATCTCTTGGGAGAAAACACGGCCGAAAAAGGCAGGGAGAAGCCTCCATGGGGCCTCTCTAGGAATCTCTAGGGAGAAAACAGGGCCGGAAAAGGCAGAGAGAAGCCTCCATGGGGCCTCTCTAGGAATCTCCTGGGAGGGAACAGGGCCTCCACCCTCCCTGTGGTTTCCCCAATCGCACGCCTTATTTGCTTTTACATTGATTCCTATGGGAAAAATTGCTCCTTCTTACAAACTTTTCTACTTAAGAACCTGGTCACGGAACGAATTAAGTTCGTAAGTAGAGCTAACACTGTATTTATATTTAAAAAAATAGGCTGGGGAGGGCTAGCTGAGAGTTTCTCTCCCTTCTCCATCTCTCCCCAAGCCTAACTCCCGACCTGGGTTTTCATGTGAGGTTCTCCCAGCTGGATCAGCTCAGCCAAAAGCAAAATTAGCACCTGCAGCCGGAAGGTTGAAGCAACGAAGCCGCGTGAAAACTGCTGGCAAAACAGAGCCGCCACGTTTGGACATTTTCAAGGCCTGCTCGATCGGCAACCTTTACATCCCAGCTGGTTCAGCTTACAAATGAAAGCTTGTTCTGTTGGCTTCCCACCGATACCGGTTTAGGTTTCTGGGGTGGGGAGGGGAGACTTTGATCAACTCATGGCTGATTTGGGGGTAAATACACCATGAAGGATGGAAAGAAACAGGGCCTGGAAGGAGAAAAAGCAGAACGGAGAACTTTTCCCGGCAGTAGATTTGCTGCATTTGACTTTTACTCAGTGGGTTGGTTTCACACATTGCGCTAATCCAGAGCATGGTTGATTTGGGAATGGACTGAAGAAAGATACTATTCAAACTCAGAATAGAATAGAATAGAATGGAATATGTTGTGGTTAGCTCTGGCCCAGCTCCTGCCCCAAGGACTGTGGATGTGGGGGAGACATCCACATGCTGCAGGCCTGTTTTGCCCCCCCCCCATGGAATCTGCTGATGAAGGCTCCTCTGACCAAGAAGACATGAGTGACAGGGAGGAGGAGAGTGTGGCAGACAGCTCAGAGGGAGATCAATTATCTAGCTCCTCCTTGGATTCGGAACAAGAGTTAATGATACAGCCACGCATGCGGAGAGCGATGCATAGGCAGCAACAACTGAGAGATTATTATCAAAGAAAATGAGGCCACCTGTGGTTGGGTGGGGCTGTGGTCATTAGTGAGGCTGCTATAAATAGCAGCCTGTGGGTTTGGCCATTGTGGAGGATTATCTGATCGTTGTGTTTCGTGACTGCTTTACTGACTTTGACCTTTTGTGTGCTGATTTTTCCCCGCTTTGAAACTAAACCAGAGCAAAGTGTGTTTCACTTTGTGAAAGAAGAAGGACTGTGAATTGCCTCACAGCTGCAAGCTAAGTATCACAGAACTGAGAAGGGACTTGTACCAATTACCAGTTTGTTTGGAGACGAGGGCTCTTTGCTATACCAAAAGAGGGCTTGGTTTAAGTGAATTTTCCTTATAAAGAACATTGTTTTGAATTTTCAAATGTGTGTGTGTGTCTAAAATTTGTACCTGTGAATTTTTGGGAGGAGTCTACCAGAGAGCCCGACAGAACAGAACAAAACAGAACAGAATAGAATAGAATAGAACAGAACAGAATAGAATAGAATTCTTTTTTAGGCCTGTGTGATTGCACACTCAAGGAATTTGTCTTTAGTGCAGATGCCCTCAGTGCAGTGATGGGCTGCCAAAATTTTCATGATTACACTGTGGGTGTGGCTTCTTTTGTGGGTGTGGCTTGATGGCCATGTGACCGGGTAGGAGTGGTTTGCCGGCCATGTGACCAAGTGCAAGTGGCTTGACAATCATGTGACCGGGTGTGGCCTTAAAGGTCATGTGACTGGGGGGGAGTGGCTTACCAACCAAAATAAGTTTTCAAATAGCTGCTTGGACTCTTTTCCAGTTGATTAAGTCACATTATTGGAATAGCCACAAAAAGGACAAATGATAGACAGCATTACTGGTGGAGGAGCACAATGACATTTGAAGGTTTTGTATTAAACCCACAAGGTTCAGTATGATAACAGATTAGGCAAGTGGCTCAATTTTCTTTCATTGCTATAAATGCTCAGTGCTAGATAATGATTAAAATGATGAAAGGGTTTATGGGTAAAAACATACTATTTAATTATTTCCTGTTTTAAAAGTAATTAAGGATCATACTAAGATACTAGAGAAGGAAGGACAATAAAAAAAACTATTAAGTATTCAATAAACAGTGCATAAATTTACTATCCGCCCCGAGTCTATGGAGAGGGGCGGCATACAAATGTAATAAATAAATAATAAATAAATAAATAAATCCCCCCTGCGTCATCCCCCCATTACTGCTTGTACCCAAATAACACAAAAACACTCCTGTACTGTCACCATAGATAGAAAAAGTTAGGTTGCATTAAGACAACCTACATGACCAGTATAACTCCAGGCTCAAAAAAAAAAAAAAAGAATTCAGAAAACAGTCTCAAAATGGGTGAGCAGTGCGGTCAGGCGGTAGGGAAAGCGAGTAGGATGCTTGGCTGCATAGCTAGAGGTAGAACAAGCAGGAAGAGGGAGATTGTGATCCTGCTATATAGAGAGCTGGTGAGACCTCATTTGGAATACTGTGTCCAGTTCTGGAGACCTCATCTACAAAAAGATATTGATCAAATTGAACGGGTCCAAAGATGGGCTACAAAAATGGTGGAAAGTCTTAAGCAAGGAGAAAGAAGAAGAAGAGGAGGAGGTGGAAGGGGAAGAAGAAAGAGAGGAGGAGAAAGAAGAAGAAGAAGAACAGGGAGAGGAAGAGGAAGAAGAAAAGGAAGAGGAAGAGGAAGAAGAAGAAAGAAAGAAAGAAAGAAAGAAAGAAAGAAGACCTAGCTCCTACTTAAAGTGGGAATTCTGCACTCATCCACCGTTGGTTTCTAATCTAGATGGTTTGCAAAGGGGATTATGCAAATCCAGTGAGAATCCACAGCTGTTAACATTTGTTGGTTTGTTTTCCTTCCTCTTGACACCTGGGCTATGTTCCTTAAAGTCCACCATCTTTTGCAAAGGGGGAAAGAATGCCATGAGTTCTCCAGTGCTTTTGGTAAGCACACCTGGGGGAGGTCGATGGATCTCTGGACCGATTCTATAGGATACAGATATTGACATGGAAATCGGCGCCCGTCTTTTATTTTTTTTCTCTGGATTTTTTAAACTGATGCTTTTGCAGATATATGGTACTTAGAAACATAGAAACATAGAAAGATTGAGGGCAGAAAAAGACCTCCTGGTCCATCTAGTCTGCCCTTATACTATGAGTCTACGGAAAGGGGCGGCATACAAATCTAATAAATAAATAAAATAAAATAAATAAATGAATTTCCTGTATTTTATCTTAGGATGGATCTATGTTTATCCCAGGCATGTTTCAATTCAGTTCCTGTGGATTGACCAACCACGTCTGCTGGAGGTTTGTTCCAAGCATCTACTACTCTTTCAATCAAATAATAGTTTCTCACGTTACTTCTAATCTTTCCCCCAACTAACCTCAGATTGTGCCCCCTTATTCTTGTGTTCACTTTCCTTTTAAAAACACTTGTCCTATCAAGCCCGCTTTGGAGGTAACCCTACATTATCCCGCCTTGCAGAGAATGTTGACATTCAGGCATGCAGTTTCCCTAACGGTTCCCTTACTCTTGTTGTACCAAAACATTTGCAGATTTCTTTTTCCCCCCAGCCAAAATCCACTGTGTAATATGATCCAAACCTTCTGTAGAACTCTGCCCTCTTCTCTTATTCCCTGGAGCTGCGCTGGCTGGAGTCGGAATGTCTGTTTGCAGGAAACGTGGGCTATTAAAAGGTTGCTGAGATGACCCTAAGATGACAAGGGCCCTGCAATTTTGGGACTCTGGATCAACCTGGAGCTGAAACAGACAGAACTGACACCCAAGGCCTCCAGATTGCTGTCTCCAACCCAGTGCCCTTCAAGCGCACTCGGACTACATACTAGGCAGGCTACTGACCAGGGGTGGCAGAAGCTGTAACTCAGGACACGTTGATGGCTCAAGGTTGCATTTAGGGTTTGAAGCAAGTAGATGAGGCTGGGACCGTTTTGGCCAAAAAAAGTGAATCCAGTCCTCGGTTGCATAAACTGAAGCATAGGCTCAAAATCACATGAAGTGTGAGAGAATAGAGTAGAGTAGAGTAGAGTAGAGTACAATAGAATAGAATAGAATAGAATAAATAATAATTAATAATAATAATTTATTGCATTTGTATGCCGCCCCTCTCCGTAGACTCGGGGCAGCTAAAAACAATGATAAAAAAGAGCATGTGACAATCCAATAATAAAAAACAACTAAAAACCCTTATTATAAAACCAAAAATACACACAAACATACCATGCATAACTTGCAATGGCCTAGGGGGAAGGAATATCTCAACTCCCCCATGCCTGGCGGTTTAAATGAGTCTTGAGTAGTTTACGAAAGACAGGGAGGGTGGGGGCAATTCTAATCTCCGGGGGGAGTTGGTTCCAGAGGGCCGGGGCCGCCACAGAGAAGGCTCTTCCCCTGGGGCCTGCCAAACGACATTGTTTAGTCGACGGGACCCAGAGAAGGCCAACTCTTGAGACCTTATTGGTCGCTGGGATTCGTGCGGTAGCAGGCGGTTCCGGAGGTAATTCTTTATTGGCGCATCTGCTCTCAGTGTACATAAAAGAAAAAGATACACTTAATGATTGTCATAGGGTACAAATAAACAATCAGGAAACGATATTAATATAAATCATAAGGATACAAGTAAAGTTGTAACTGTAAAGTGACAGTGATACAGTCATAAGTGGGGGGAGATGTGTAATAGGAACGATGAGAAGAATAATAGTGAATAGTGAATAGTTTGATAGTGGTGAAGGACGTACCAAAGTGATGGCATTCAGGAAAAATCCTGTCCTTGTGTCTAGTTATCTTGGTGTGCTGTGCTCTATAGCATCGAATTTTAATTATTTGGATTTCGATATATATTGTCTTTTTTATATGTTGTAAGCCGCCCCGAGTCCTCGGAGAGGGGTGGCATATAAATCCAATAAACTTAAATTTAAACTTTAAGGGTGGGAGTTAAAACAATTTATGTCCAGGAGGGGTGGGAATCAGTAAATATTTTCACCCCCCTCTTTTTGATTCGTGTAGTATCCAGGTCCTCAATGGGAGGCAGGTTGGCAGCTATTGTTTTTTCTGCAGTTCTGATTCTCCTCTGAAGTCTGTGTCGGTCTTGTTGGGTTGCAGAACCGAAACAGACAGTGATGGAGGTGCAGATGACAGGCTCAAGACAGACAGATAAGACTCAAGACGGACAAACCATGTCTTGGAAGCGTGTTTGGAACACTGTTTTCCCTCCTTTTTCCTTTCCTTCCTTCCTTCCTTCCTCTTAATAATAATAATTTAATAATAATAATTTATTAGATTTGTATGCCGCCCCTCTCCGAAGACTCGGGGTGGCTCACTACAACAATAAAAACAATATTATAATGGCACAAACCTAATATTAAAAAAACTAAAAACCCTATCATAATTAAAAACTCCCCTCCCTTTCTCTTCCTTGCTTGGTCTGAGACAAATGAGTACCTGCTGTTATGAAGCCCCCCTCCCCACCCCAGGGAGAAATATCCCTGGTTTTTGTCTTGGGCTGGAATGGGTGACAGAACTTTTTCCATATCTCTGGAACCTTGGTGTAATCTCCCATCTCTCTTTCTGGCCGTCCACCCCATATATAAAACTTCCCCGAGCTACGAGATAAAAATGTCTAACGATAAGTTTTAAAACTAAACTTGTCTGAAATTATATGAGCGCCCTCTTATCTGACCTTTTTTTAAAGAAAAAAAAAATCTGCCCGTTTCTCTCTTTTGTGTTTAACAACATCCAGCAGCCAGGAGACAAGACTCATAAAAATTTTGCAGCACAAGGTAGCTCTGATCATTGTGATGGATGGCACCTTTTGGGGGAAGCGAAAATGATGTCCTCCAATCTAGAGAATTCTCCTTTGGCTGCCCAAGCAAATTCTCCAGTCTCGTTCAGGATCTGGATCAAAGCACCTCCAGATGTAACAGACATAAACAACCGAGACATAAAAGAGCCTATCTTATGAAAGGCAATTTAGCCCAGGTGGGGAGAAATCTGGAAAGAAACATTTGAGATCACTCAATGAAAGTCCACCTTAATAAACTCACTATAAACGAGGACGGGAAAATTAATCTGCGCAGGAAATAAAATCTTGTGACGGGATGCGAGACCGCCTTCTGCTGCACGAATCCCAGCGGCCGGTTAGGTCCCACAGAGTTGGTCTCCTCCGGGTCCCGTCAACTAAACCAGTGTTTTTCAACCAGTGTGCCGTGAGACATGGTCAGGTGTGCCGCGAAGCTCAGGGAGAGAAAGAAAACAAGAGAAAGAAAGAAAGAGAAAGAAAGAAAGAAAGAAAGAAAAAGAGAGAGAAAGAAAACGAGAAAGCAAGCAAGAAAGAAAGCGAGAGAGAGAAAGAGAGAGAAAGAGAGGGAGGGAAGGTGGGAGAGAGAAAGACATAGAGGGAGGTAGGGAGAGAGAAAGAGAGCAAAAAAGAGGGAAGGAAGAGAGAAAGAAAGAGGGATGGAGAGAGAAAAGAGGGAGAGAAAGAGGGAGAGAGAAATAGAGCGAAAGGAAGAGATAATTTTTTTGTCCAAACTTTTTTTAGTCACCCCCCCCCCCCCAATGTGCCCCATGGTTTTGTAAATGTAAAAAATGTGCCGCGGCTCAAAAAAGGTTGAAAATCACTGAACTAAACAATGTCGTTTGGCGGGACCCAAAGGAAGAGCCTTCTCTGTGGCGGCCCTGACCCTGTGGAATCAGCTCCTTCCAGATATTAGAACTGCCCCCACCCTCCTTGCCTTTCGTAAACTCCTTAAAACCCACCTCTGTCGTCAAGCGTGGGGGAACTGAAACATCTCCCCCTGCCTATGTAGTTTTCTGTGTATGATATGACTGTATGTATGTTTTTTATATATTGGGGTTTCTTGTTTTTTAGACTTTTAAAATGTCTTCTTGTTATTTTAACGTTTAACTATTGTCATTGTATATTGTTTTTATCATTGCTGTGAGCCGCCCCGAGTCTACGGAGAGGGGCGGCCTACAAATCTAATAAATAATAATAATAATAATAATAATGCGCGAGGCAGATTTCACCAATTTTTTTGCTTCTATGCATATGAAGAATAAAAGGAACGTCAAAATCTCACTTGCACGCATGCATCATAAGATTTTGCTTCCTAACATGCGCAGAAACAAAATCTCACTGGAACCTATCCATGGTAGAAGTTTCAAGTTTCCAGTTTTATTGGATTTATATGCCGCCCGTCTCCGAAAACTCCGGGCGGCTAACAACAATCATGAACAATATACAATAAAATCCAATACTAAAAGCAAATTAAAACCCCTTAATATATAAAAATCAAACATACATACAAACATACCATGTATACAGTTGTAACGGCCTAGGGGGAGAAAAAAGTCTTAATTCCCCCATGCCTGGCGGCAGAGGTGGGTTTTAAGTAGCTTACGAAAGGCAAGGAGGGTGGGGGCAATTCTAATCTCTGGGGGGAGTTGGTTCCAGAGGGCCGGGGCCGCCACAGAGAAGGCTCTTCTCCTGGGTCCCGCCAAGCGACATTGTTTAGTTGACGGGACCCGGAGAAGGCCAACTCTGTGGGACCTAACTGGCCGCTGGGATTCGTGCGGCAAAAGGCGGTCCCTGAGGTAATCTGGTCCGGTGCCATGAAGGGCTTTATAGGTCATAACCAACACTTTGAATTGTGACCGGAAACTGATCGGCAACCAATGCAGACTGCGGAGCGTTGGTGTGACATGGGCATATTTAGGGAAGCCCATGATAGCTCTCGCAGCTGCATTCTGCACGATCTGAAGTTTCCGAACACTTTTCAAAGGTAGCCCCATGTAGAGAGCGTTACAGTAGTCGAGCCTCGAGGTGATGAGGGCATGAGTGACTGTGAGCAGTGAGTCCCGGTCCAGATAGGGTCGCAACTGATGCACCAGGCAAACCTGGGCAAACGCCCCCCTCGCCACAGCTGAAAGATGTTTCTCTAATGTGAGCTGTGGATCGAGGAGGACGCCCAAGTTGCGGACCCTCTCTGAGGGGGTCAATGATTCTCCCCCCAGGGTGATGGACGGACAGATGGAATTGTCCTTGGGAGGCAAGACCCACAGCCACTCCGTCTTGTCTGGGTTGAGTTTGAGTTTGTTGACACCCATCCAGACCCCAACAGCCTCCAGAAGCAAAGCTGTGCGTCCAGCCCAATTTTTGCTAATGGTAATACTGGTAGCAACCCGATACTGTGAATGTATGACCACAAATAAACTCAACAAACTGTCAAGGACCTTGGAGTATTCATCTTAAATCAGTGTTTCCCAACCTTGACAACTTGAAGATATCTGGACTTCAACTCCCAGAAGTCCCCAGCCAGCATTCGCTGGCTGGCGAATTCTGGGAGTTGAAGTCCAAATATCTTCAAGTTGTCAAGGTTGGGAAACACTGTCTTAAATGATATGAGCCCCAGAAAAGGAATGCTCCAAAACACTCGAAGAGAAATTCGAAAGCAGCTTGAGAACAATTCAGAAGAACAAAGCTCCCAAGAGAAAAACAGATAGATTTAGGCCAATCTGGAGTAATAATCCTATCCCTTAATACCTTCAAATTTGATCTGCCCGTCAGGATGGATTTATTTATTATATCGGTATCCTGCTGCAAGATTCTTGCGTGGAAATGTGATTTTAGGAAAACAAGCGTTTGGAAAACGTATTTTCTTCTTCTTATTTATTAGATTTGTATGCCGCCCCTCTCCGTAAACTCAGGGCAGCTCACAACACAATAAAACAGTTCATGACAAATCTAATAATTTACAATTTAAAATATTTAAAAACCCCCATTATTAAGCAGACATACATACAAACATACCATACATAAATTGTAGAGGCCCAGGGGAGATATCTCAGTTCCCCCATGCCTGACGACAAAGGTGAGTTTTGAGGAGTTTACGAAAGGCAAGGAGGGTAGAGGCAGTTCAAATCTCTGGGGGGAGCTGGTTCCAGAGAGTCGGGGCCGCCACAGAGAAGGCTCTTCCCCTGGGGCCCGCCAACCGACATTGTTTAATTGACGGGACCCGGAGAAGGCCCACTCTGTGGGACCTAATCGGTCGCTGGGATTCATGCAGCAGAAGGCGGTCTCGGAGATATTCTGGTCCGACTATCTAAACTCGACTGCAGAAAATACGACTTCAGCAACAGAGTGATCAATGCCTGGAATGCACTACCTGACTCTGTGGTTTCTTCCCCAAATCCCCAAAAACTTTAACCTTAGACTGTCTACAGTTGATCTCTACCCATTTCTAAGAGGTCTGTAAGGGGCGTGCATAAGCGCACCATTGTGCCTACCGTCTCTGTCCTACTGTCCTCTTTATTTTTACTTATGTTATCTTTAGAATTAGATTAGATTAGATTTATTGGATTTATATGCCGCCCCTCTCCGCAAACTCGGGGCGGCTCACAACAAGGTAAAAACAATACATAATAACAAATCCAATACCCACCAATCCAATTACAATGTTAAGCTAAAAAATTTATAAAAAAACAACCCCAGAATATTAAAAAAACAAGCACACAATCAATCTAACACCAGAACAACATGGGCAAGGGGGAGATGTTTCAGTTCCCCCATGCCTGACGGCAGAGGTGGGTTTTAAGGAGTTTGCGAAAGGCAAGGAGGGTGGGGGCAATCCTAATCTCAGGGGGGAGCTGGAGAATAGAATAGAATAGAATTTTTATTGGCCAAGTGTGATTGGACACACAAGGAATTTGTCTTGGTGCAGATGCTCTCAGCGTACATAAAATAAAATATACATTTGTCAAGAATCACGTGGTACGACACTTAATGATTGTCATAGGGGTCAAATAAGCAATATTAATAAAAATCTTAGGATATAAGCAACAAGTTACAGTCATGCAGTCAACATGGGAGGAAATGGGTGAAAGGAATGATGAGATAAACTAGTAGAATAGAAGTGCAGATTATACAAACTACTATCTACACATGTTTGACAAATAAAATAAATAAATAACTAAAATTAATTAATAAATAAAACGTCCCTGAGAGGCAAGTCTCCTCAAACTCTTGACTTTTGAACCTATTGGCACCAAATTATTGGCAAAAAATTCCCTCGAAAGATAAGATCCATTTTCGGATCAAAATGGTCTCTTTTGTGTTTATTTTTTTTGCCATGCTTGCAATGATCTCCGAGTGCGAGTGGCATTTTTTTGTGTCCCTGCCAGGACGAATTGTCAAGTCCCACACAACCTGTCTCCCCATTCCACCACTCCCCACCTCCGTTGGGACTTTTGGCAAGAAAATTCCTATGGAACAATGTCTAATTTTTTTTTATCCTAGAAGAGAAAGGAACGGATTCTAAGAAAAAGCTTGAGAATCATTAGGTTGGGACCTTATCTAGAAGCTAAATGAATGCAAAGCAGTTCCTCGGAGATCTTTTTTTGCACCCTTTCCATAATGTCACCTCATTTGGGCACAGACAATTAGGGGACGAGAAAAGAGAGCCAGGGAGGAGAAGCGGTGAAAAAAGCAAGGCGAATAAAAGAATAATTAATTTCTGCTTCCTCATGCAAATCCTTTGACCGATCGTTTAAGGATCAGGAATGAACTGAAGGCCCCAGAGAGAGAGAGAGAGAAGGAAAAAGGGAGAAGAATGGGAGAATGGGAGAGAGGGGTGGTGTTGAAGAGAGGAAAGTGAATGAATTTGCTTTTTCTAAGAAGGGGAATTAACAAAGCGTCCATTTTCCATGGTTATAGTGGCTGGCTAGACAGGCCTTGCTGACAAGTCCTCAAAAAAAGATGTGTTGAGCCCGTTGAAAAGGGACTCCACTGTTGACTGATGGACAATTGAAGTGACAAATTGTTTCATTGTCCCGGGGAACAGTGGAGAGCGCTGCAGAAGATAATTATGGAGACCAGGGAAGCAAAAAAGGTTGGAGGTCAAAAGACACGTCTGACCCTGGGTTTTTTTTTTTGAAAAGCCTAAATAGAGCCAGCTCTCAGAGGCCAGAATGTGACATGGCCACATTTTCCCATTCTAATGATGAAGAGCTAAAGAATATGGAGCCCCCACACCAACTCAGCCCACCCCAGCCCTGCTCTTACTCGCCTATAAAATGCTTGCGACCATTTATTCGTGGAAATGTCATTTCCTCGTTCCAATATTAAAAGTCCGATGTTCAGGATAAGGCAGGTTGAGGGTTCAGCGGATGAATGATTTATTCCACCAGACATGAAATACTGGGATTAGACAATTTACAACTACACACCTGCAAGCTGATCTAAATGTAGTTCACAAAATCATATGCAAAAATGTCCTTCCTGTTAATGACTACTTCACCTTCAACTGCGGCAATACACGAGCACGTTAATACACTGCTCAAAAAAAAAATATATATAACACATCCTAGATGTGAATGAATGAAATATTCTCATTGAATACTTCATTCTGTACAAAGTTGAATGTGCTGACAACAAAATGAAATTGATTGTCAATCAACGTTGCTTCCTAAGTGGACAGTTTGATTTCACAGAAGTTGGATTTACTTGGAGTTATATTCTGTTGTTTAAGTGTTCCCTTTATTCAACTCAATGTAAACCGCTCCAAACTTGACTGCAGAAAATACGACTCCAAACTAGACTGCAGAAAATACGACTCCAAACTAGACTGCAGAAAATACGACTCCAAACTAGACTGCAGAAAATACGACTCCAAACTAGACTGCAGAAAATACGACTCCAAACTAGACTGCAGAAAATACGACTCCAAACTAGACTGCAGAAAATACGACTTCAGCAATAGAGTGAGCAATGCCTGTAATGGCTCTTGGTTTCTTCCCCAAACCCCCAAATCTTTAACCTTAGATTGTCTACAGTCAGTCTCCCCCCTTTTCTAAGAGGTCTGTAAGGGGCGTGCATAAGCGCAACATTGTGCCTACCATTCCTATCCTACTGTCCTATTGTCCTCTTTGATCGTTATTTTTTACTTATGTTTATATAAACTGCTACTAACTTATACATGTTTGACAAATAAATAAAATAAACCATAAAATAAACAAGTAAAAATCTTGGGTCATGCTGCAAGGGAGAAAGTTCGTAAATGTTTTAATTGAATCCACAAATGTCCATTCTTGGAGGGATGCTGGCTTTGCAATTTGTCCTTAGAAGAAAGAAACCAAAAGACTGAGAGATAGCCTCACTATTAGCCCACATTCTGATAAGCAAGGATTAACACCAGATAAACAATCAAGTAGAAGACAATGCCCTAATCAAGGAAGGACCCCACAAGGAGAAAATCACCCCCCCCCCCACTAACAAAGGCAGAGCAAGCTACTGCATTCGCTGGCTGGGAAATTCTGGGAGTTAAAGCGGTGTGCCACAAGGGTCTGTTCTGGGTCCTATTCTTTTTAATAGGTTTGTGATTGACATAGGGGAAGGTTTGGTAGGGAAGGTTTGCCTATTTGCCGATGACTCTAAAGTGTGCAATAGGGTTGATATTCCTGGAGGCATCTGTAATATGGTAAACGATTTAGCTTTACTAGATAAATGGTCAAAGCAATGGAAACTGCAGTTGAATGTTTCCAAATGTAAAATAATGCACTTGGGGAAAAGGAATCCTGAATCTGAGTATTGCATTGGCAGTTTTGTGTTAGCAAAAACTTCAGAAGAGAAGGATTTAGAGGTAGTGATTTCTGACAGTCTCAAAATGGGTGAGCAGTGTGGTCGGGTGGTAGGAAAAGCAAGTAGGGTGCTTGGCTGCATAGCTAGAGGTATAACAAGCAGGAAGAAGGAGATTGTGATCCCCTTATATAGAGAGCTGGTGAGACCACATTTGGAGTACTGTGTCCAGTTCTGGAGACCTCACCTACAAAAAGATATTGACAAAATTGAACGGGTCCAAAGATGGGCTACAAGAATGGTGGAAGGTCTTAAGCATAAAACGTATCAGGAAAGACTTAATGAACTCAGTCTGTATAGTCTGGAGGACAGAAGGAAAAGGGGGGACATGATTGAAACATTTAAATATATTAAAGGGTTAATTAAGGTTCAGGAGGGAAGTGTTTTTAATAGGAAAGTGAACCCAAGTACAAGGGGACACAATCTGAAGTTAGTTGGGGGAAAGATCAAAAGCAACATGAGAAAATATGATTTTAGTGAAAGAGTAGTAGATCCTTGGAACAAACTTCCAGCAGACGTGGTTGGTAAATCCACAGGAACTGAATTGAAACATGCCTGGGATAAACATAGATGCATCCTAAGATAAAATACAGAAAATAGTACTGTATAAGGGCAGACCAGATGGACCAGGAGGTCTTTTTCTGCCGTCAGTCTTCTATGTTTCTATGTTTCTAAAGTCCAAATATCTTCAAGTTGCCAGGGTTGGGAAACACTGCCATAAAGAAGAGAGGTTCAAACTTATTTCCCAAAGGACTAGAAGTCAGGAAAAGAATCAATGGATGGAAGGAGTCAAGGAGAGCAGCAACCTGAACCGAAGGAGATATTTCCTAACAGTGAGAACAATTAACCAGTGGAACAGCTTGCTTTCAGATGTTGTAAGGGCTTCATCACTGGATTTTTAAAAAAACAAACAAACAGACTTTGGTAGTCACCTATCTGAAACGGTATAGGCAGTGATGGACTCCTGCGGGTATTTCCCCCTTTTGGGCTCTGGGTATAGAAACATAGAAGATTGACAGCAGAAAAAAAGACCTCCTGGTCCATCTAGTCTGCCCTTATACTATTTCCTGTATTTTATCTTAGGATGGATTTATGTTTATCCCAGGCATGTTTACATTCAGTTCCTGTGGATTTACCAACCACGTCTGCTGGAAGTTTGTTCCAAGCATCTACTACTCTTTCAGTCAAATAATATTTTCTCGCATTGCTTCTGATCATTCCCCCAGATCTTCAAGAGAAAATTTATACACACAAGTAAATGTTTCAAATGCAAAATGCTTTTAATTTTTAAAACATTAACATTTTTATAGTAGTCCTTACTTTTTTCTGCATGTGTTTTCCCTATCACAGTAAATGAGGTTGAATGTGTATAATTTCAGAAGAGCTGTGTGTGCGTGCGTGCGTGTGTACATACACCTACAGTTTATACAGTAGATAATGTATATTTTTATGTGTGCCTGTGTGTAATATAGATGTACATCTATGGCATATATACATAGAATTAAATATAGTATATTTTGAATGTTCAGTAATAGTAAATAGACAGGGAAATTTTATCTCTTGTACCTTTAACCCTAACCCTTGATGTGAGTAATGTCAAGTTGGACACCTTTAAGCCAGTCACATGACCTTTAAGCCACCCTGCTCACATGATCGTCAAGCCACTCCCACCTGGTCACATGGCTGGTAAGCCACACCCACAAAATAAGCCATGTCCACAGTGTGGTAGTAAAATTTTTTGCAGCCCTTCGCTGGGTATAGGGTCTCTTGCTTAAGAAGACGGTCAGACTAGAAGACCTCCATGGTTCCTTACAGCTCCATTCTGATTGATAATTGCACTGACAATGTTACCATGTCAGGTAATGAAATGTCTGCAAGAAAACAACCAATCAGACAGCACCAAAGATGCTGTCTCCCTCACTCTAGCTACTATGGACTCTGCTGGGAATTATGGATGTTGGAATCCACATCTCTGGAAGGTACCCAAGATGTTGAAGGTTGGACGGAGTTTTAAAAGATTCCAAACCCACTGCCATAAATCACGAATATTAGAGAACAGATAGCCAATAAATTGTCCTGCTGTCTGCACAGAATCAATACTGCATTATTTCTTCATTGAGAGCAGCTGAGCCTATGAAGCAACATATGCTCAGTGTGAAGCAAAAGAAAACATCTGGGAATGTTCATGGAGTTACCTTGATCAATAATGATCAGATGCATGCTGTACCTAAGTCAGAATATCTCCTTCTGCCGCACGAATCCCAGCGACCGGTGAGGTCCCACAGAGTTGGCCTTCTCCGGGTCCCATCGACGAAACAATGCCATTTGGTGGGACCCAGGAGAAGAGCCTTCTCTGTGGCGGCCCCGACCCTCTGGAACCAGCTCCCCCCCCAGATAACAGAGTTGCCCCCACCCTCCTTGCCTTTCGCAAGCTCCTTAAAACCCACCTCTGTCGTCAGGCATGGGGGAATTGAAATTTCTCTTCCCCCTAGGCTTATAGAATTTATACATGGTATGCTTGTATGTACGAGTGGTTCTTTAAATTGGGGGTTTTTAGATTGTTTTTATTTATTTATTTTATTTATTATTTAGATTTGTATGCCGCCCCTCTCCGCGAACTTTTTGTTTACATTGTCTTTTTATATTGTTGTTAGCCGCCCTGAGTCTTCGGAGAGGGGTGGCATACAAATCTAATTAAAATAATAATAATAATAATAATAATAATAATAATAATAATAATAATAAATACACCCAACTGTAAGTCTATACATCAAACTAAGATTATAATAATATTATTATTAACAACAACAACAACAACAACAGAGTTGGAAGGGACCCTGGAGGTCTTCTAGTCCAACCCCCAGCTTAGGAAGGAAACCCTACACTACTTCAGTTCAATAGTTATCCAACATCTTCTTAAAAACTTCTAGTGTTGGAGTATTCACTGCTTCACAACTCCGAGTCCACGGAGAGGGGCAGCATACAAATCTAATAAATTAAATTAAATTTCTGGAGGCAAGCTATTCCACTGGGGATTGTTCTAACTGTCAGGGAACTTTTTTTCTTAGTTCTAAGTTACTTCTCTTCTTGTTTCCACCCATTGCTTCTTGTTCTAGAGAATAGGTCGACTATTTTGTCAAACTATTCACTAAGTCTGCATTGCTATTACTATAAATCTTCTCATCGTTCCTGTCACCCATCTCCTCCCACTTATGACTTATGACTGTAACTGTTGTTTGTATCATTATGATTTATATTGACTGTTTTCCAGTAGGATTTGATTGCTTATTTGTTCCCTATGACTATCATTTAGTGTTGTACCTTATGATTCTTGATGAATGCATCTTGTCTTTTTATGTACTTTGAGAGCATGTGCACCAAGACAAATTCCTTGTGTGTCCAGTCACAATGGGCCAAGGAAGAATTCTATTCTATTCTATTCTATTCTATTCTATATCCTATCCTATCTTGTCTTCTCTATTCTATTTATTCTATGTTCTATTCTATTCTATTTTATTTTATCTTCTCTTCTCTATTCTATTTATTCTATTTTCTGTTCTTCCTTCCCTTCCCTTCCCTTCCTTTCCCTTCTCTCTTCCATTCAGTCTCTCCAGAACACCTGAAGCTGAGGACAGAAGCAAGGGCACTTATTTTTAATTGGCCTTGCTTGTCAACTTCCATGACCATCTGGCCGAAATCTGGAGGACTCTTAGAAGGAGTTAGCCTTAATATTGATAATAGTAGCAGAGTCTGGAAGGACACTACCAGTTTTATGGACCCTTGAGTTAAGACGGCCAAGACGAAGAAGAGGTCAAGCCAACATCTTTTGCAACTTTTTCTCCTATCTTTGCTCCGAGAAGATTAAAAAAACCCCAAAGGTAGTTTCTCCCCATCTCTTAATTTTTGGGCGCTTGTGTAAAACACCCATTTTTTCTCTGGGGAGAGCCTCCCTATAGATGTTATACTGACCCCTTCTCTCCAACTTTAGAGTTACTCCCCAGCACAATAAACAAACAGCTCAGAAAGGCTCCCTTTGTGTCCAGCTTAGGTTGCTATTTTTTTAACCCCATCTCATTAAGATGGATGAGGCTTTTTTGCCGATTAGTAATTTGGCAAGTCCTTCTTTGTGCGACTCCCCTGCGCTTCTCGCTAATGACACCGTGCTCCAGTGATTCCCAAAAGAGCTTTGCAGCCTGGCCCCATGAAAACACAGCCTTTCACTTCAGGGGCACTCACATGGAAATCTCATGGCCCCCCCCGGGGACAATTCCCCCACCCCCCAAGATAAGGAACAGCAGGGAATCCAGGATGGGCGAGGAAGGGAGAGAGAGGATGGAAAAACAATGACCACCTTAAAATATAGAAACATAGAAACATAGAAGACTGACGGCATCTAGTCTGCCCTTATACTATTTCCTGTATTTTATCTTACAATGGATATATGTTTAAATTCAGTTCCTGTGGATTTATCTACCACGTCTGCTGGAAGTTTGTTCCTACTACTCTTTCAATAAAATAATATTTTCTCATGTTGCTTCTGATCTTTCCCCCAACTAACTTCAGATTGTGTCCCCTTGTTCTTGTGTTCACTTTCCTATTAAAAACACTTCCCTCCTGAACCTTATTTAACCATTTAACATATTTAAATGCTTCGATCATGTCCCCCCTTTTCCCTTCCGTCCTCCAGACTATACAGATGGAGTTCATTAAGTCTTTCCTGATACGTTTTATGCTTAAGACCTTCCACCATTCTTGTAGCCCGTCTTTGGACCCCTTCAATTTTGTCAATATCTTTTTGTAGGTGAGGTCTCCAGAACTGAACACAGTATTACTCCAAATGGGGTCTCACCAGTGCTCTATATAAGGGGATCGCAATCTCCCTCTTCCTGCTTGTTATACCTCTAGCTATGCAGCCAAGCATCCTACTTGCTTTCCCTACTGCCCGACCATATACTTTGGGAATTCAAATCTCTTCCACCCACACGGCTAAATTAAGGAAGACCTCCTACGGGGTAGCATCTATTATGACCATATGAAGAAGGAAGTCTTTTTGGCAGTTGCGTTTGGAAGTCTGCTGCTGTCATCAGGGCAGCTGCTTAGATTTAGATCTGCCCATTGGAAGATGTTTACGGTACAACCCTTGTGGGTGTATTTGGGAAATTGTGGGTGGAATAGATTAGCTTTCTCACGTCCTCCTTCCAGCCCCACCCGTTTCTAACTTCTCTTGTTATTCATTTGCTGTAAATGGAATCACCTGATAAGAAGCCAAGTTGTAGCTTCAGGTGCAATGCACATGGAAAGTTGGACACCCATACCACAGAATATCTCCGAGACCGCCTCCTGCCGCACGAATCCCAGCGACCGATCAGGTCCCACAGAGTGGGCCTTCTCCGGGTCCCGTCAACTAAACAATGTCGGTTGGCGGGCCCCAGGGGAAGAGCCTTCTCTGTGGCGGCACCGGCCCTCTGGAACCAACTCCCCCCGGAGATTAGAACTGCCCCTACTCTTCCTGCCTTCCGTAAACTCCTTAAAACCCACCTTTGTCGTCAGGCATGGGGGAACTGAAACATCTTCCCCTGGGCATGTTTAATTTATATATGGTATGCTTGTGTGTGTGTCTGTTAGTATATGGGGTCTTTTTAAAATCTTTAATATTTTAAATTGTCAGATTATTTATGATTTGTTTCCACGTGTTGTGAGCCGCCCCGAGTCTTCGGAGAGGGGCAGCATACAAATCTAAGTAATAAATAAATAAATAAATAAATAAATAAATAAATAAATAAATAAATAAATAAATAAATAAATAAATAAATAAATAAATAAATAAATAAATAAATAAATAAATAAATAAATAAATAAATAAATAAATAAATAAATAAATAAATAAATAAATAAATAAATAAATAAATAAATAAATAAATAAACAAACAAACAAACAAATAAATAAATAAATAAATAAATCTCGGACATCAACACCCTTGAAAACGTCCAAAGATATTTCACCAGAAGAGCCCTTCACTCCTCCACTCGAAACAGAAGACCCTACAAAAATAGGCTAACAATCCTGGGTCTAGAAAGCTTAGAACTACGGCGCCTAAAACACGATTTAAGTATTGCCCACAAGATCATATGCTGCAACGTCCTACCGGTCAATGACTACTTCAGCTTCAACCGCAACAACACAAGAGCACGCAACAGATTCAAACTTAATATGAACCGCTCCAAACTTGACTGTAAAAAATATGACTTTAGCAATCGAGTTGTCGAAGCGTGGAACTCATTACCGGACTCAGTAGTGTCAACCCCTAACCCCCAACATTTCTCCCTTAGACTATCCACGATTGACCTCTCCAGGTTCCCAAGAGGTCAGTAAGGGGCGTACATAAGTGCACTAGTGTGCCTTTTGTCCCCTGTCCAATTGTCTTTCCTTTATCTCATATATCATATATATTTTCTTCCTTTCATATATCTTCTCCTCTATTTTTACATATTATCTTTATACAGTGATACCTTGTCTTACAAACTTAATTGGTTCCAGGACGAGGTTCTTAAGGTGAAAAGTTTGTAAGACGAAACAATGTTTCCCATAGGAATCAATGGAAAAGCAATTAATGCGTGCAAGCCCAAAATTCACCCCTTTTGCCAGCCAAAGCGCCCATTTTTGCGCTGCTGGGATTCCCCTGAGGCTCCCCTCCATGGGAAACCCCATCTCCGGACTTGTGTGTTTTTGCGATGCTGCAGGGGAATCCCAGCAGGGGAATCCCAGCATTGCAAAAACGAGCGCTTCGCTGGCAACGGAGGTCCGGAGGCGGGGCATCCTAGCGGCGGCGGTGGGTTTGTAAGGTGAAAATAGTTTGTAAGAAGAGGCAAAAAAATCTTAAACCCCGGGTTTGTATCTCGAAAAGTTTGTATGACGAGGCGTTTGTAAGACGAGGTATCACTGTATATATTACTTCATGTCTCTTCTCTTCCATATGTATTGTGTATTGGACAAATGAATAATAAATAAATAAATCTGTCTCCAGTGTCATTCCTGGGATGGAGACAATGGGTCATTTTTTAAAAAGTCATGGTTTGTGTTTACATTTTCAGATTTGGCCCCTGAGGACCACTTTGACCCTTGACTAGTTGTGATTGTCACTTTCTTGGCGTGCTTAGTGTAGGTCTAAAGTTCCTAAGGAGATATCATAATAAAGAGGAGGAGGAAGGAGGCATTTATATCTGCTCAGAATCCCTTGGGAGTTTGGTGGCATATAAATAAATAAATAAATGAACGAATGAATGAATGAATGAATGAATGAATGAATGAATGTAGCTGGAGGACCATCTAGTCCAGGAATATCCAATCTTGGCAATTTTAAGACCCTTGGATTACAACTCCCAGAATTCCTTGACCACCATAGCTGGGAATTGAAGTCCACAAATATTAAAGTTTCCAAGATTGGGCACCCTGATCTTATATGGTCAGTAAGCCATTGGACCAAAGTCTCTTCTAACCCTGTTATTCTATTTGTGATAGTTGGCCACAGTAAGTTGCCTGTGGCAAGTTGTTCCCTTCCCTATATTGTTGCCCACTGCAACAATATAGCCAAGAAGGCTTCAAGAGTTGTAAACCTAATCCTACGTAGCTTCTGCTCTGGCAATCTCACACTACTTACCAGACCTTACAAAACTTTTGCCGGACCCATCCTCGAATACAGCTCATCTGTTTGGAACCCATATCGCATCTCAGACATTAACACCGTTGAAAATGTCCAAAGATACTTCGCCAGAAGAGCCCTTCACTCCTCCACTCGACACAGAATACCCTACGAGACTAGACTTTCAATCCTGAGCCTAGAAAGCTTAGAACTAAGACGCCTTAAACAAGATCTAAGTATTGCCCACAAGATCATATGCTGCAACGTCCTGCCTGTCAGCGACTACTTCAGCTTCAACCACAACAACACAAGAGCACACAACAGATTTAAACTTAATATTAACCGCTCCAAACTTGACTGTAAAAAATATGACTTCAGCAACCGAGTTGTCGAAGCGTGGAACTCATTACCGGACTCCGTAGTGTCATCCCCAAACCCCCAACACTTTACCCTTAGATTATCTACGATTGACCTATCCAGATTCCTAAGAGGTCAGTAAGAGGTGAGTACAAGTGCACTAGAGTGCCTTCCGTCCCCTGTCCTATTGCTCTCCTATATCTCCTATTCCTTTCTTCTATTCCTGTATCTCTTCTTCTATTCTTTCATTGATATGTTTTATTACTTTATCTTTTCTATTATTTCTTAGATATATTTTTTACTGTACATTGTTCATGATTGTTGTTAGCCGCCCCGAGTTTTCGGAGAGGGGCGGCATATAAATCCAATAAATGAAATGAAATGAAATGAAATATTTTACTATGAGTATCTCCTCTATAACCTTCATCATGTATTTTATTATGTGTATATAGATATATACCCACTAAAACCCTCATTGTGTATTGGACTAACTAACTAACTAACTAACTAACTAACTAACTAACTAACTAACTAACTAACTAACTAAATAAATAAATAAATAAATAAATAAATAAATAAATATTGCTAGGTCGATGACCACTCATCAACTAAAGCTAGTTTCTGCCAACACGAATGTCCTCCAAAGCTCAGTGTGTATGCTCCTTGAACTTTTTTTGGGTGTGCTGTTATTTCATGTTTCTGGAGCCGAAAGAGACTGGCACTTAAAAAAATAAGATTATGAGTCTTAAGCTCGTACTAGGACTAAGCTGTAATAAACAGAAAAATGCCAAACTTTGAATTCTTTGAAAATGGAAGAATTTCTCCCTCTGCAAATTCATTCCTGCTCCTTTTTTCCTATCTCCTATTAATTGACCCCCAAAGTCTATTTTGGATTTAAGTTGGAGAGGGACCAAAAATTTTATAGCTCAAGAAATGCACAAGAAAGTTTCCATGAAGTCTCATATAGTATCATCCTTAATATGGGGCATAAAATCTCCATATGGAGTTATCTTGTAAAGAATTATATAACATCCAGGTCCCTTGCAAAGTTAAATAGAAAGAAACAGCTCACAAGCTCTTGAGTTGAACTGAGACAAGAAGAAGAAAAAGAAGGAGGAGGAGGCGGAGGAGGAAAAAGAATAAAGGAGGAGGAAGAAGAGGAGGAGGAGGAGGAGGAGGAGGAGGAAGAAGACAAAGAGAAAGAAGAAGTTGACGAAGAAGAAGCAGAGGAGGAGGAGAAAGATTAAGAAGAAGAGGAGGAAGAAGAAAACCTTTTACTATGTTATCAATGTTTTAATTGGCTTAATTTTTTAATTATTGAATTTGTAATGCATTGTATCACTGTTATGTTGTGAGCTGCCCCGAGTCTTCAGAGAGGGGCGGCATACAAATCTAATAAATAATAATAATAATAATAATAATAATAATAATAACAACAATAACAATAACAATAACAATAACAATAATAATAATAATAATAATAATAATAATAATAATAATAATAATATGCTAGATTGGCAGAGAAACCCCCATCGCCCCCTTAACCAGCTCACATTAGGGAAACATCTTTCGGTTGTGGCGAGGGGGACGTTTGCCCAGGTTTGTCTGGTGTACCAGTTGTGGCCCTATTTGGACCGGGAGTTGCTGCTCACAGTCACTCATGCCCTCATCACCTCGAAGCTCGACTACTGTAACGCTTTCTACATGGGGCTACCTTTGAAAAGTGTTCTGAAACTTCAGGTCGTGCAGAATGCAGCTGCGAGAGCAGTCATGGGCTTTCCCAAATATGCCCATGTCACACCAACACTCCACAGTCTGCATTGGTTGCCGATCAGTTTCCGGTCACAATTCAAAGTGTTGGTTATGACCTATAAAGCCTTTCATGGCACCGGACCAGAATATCTCAGTGACCGCCTTCTGCTGCACGAATCCCAGCGACCAGTTAGGTCCCACAGAGTGGATCTTCTCCAGGTCCCGTCAACTAAACAATGTCGCTTGGCGGGACCCAGGGGAAGAGCCTTCTCTGTGGCAGCCCCGGCCCTCTGGAACCAACTCTCCCCAGAGATTAGAATTGCTCCCACCCTCCTTGCCTTTCGTAAGCTTCTTAAAACCCACCTCTGCCGCCAGGCATGGGGGAACAGAGATATTCCCTTCCCCCTAGGCCTATACAATTTATGCATGGTATGTCTGTATGTATGTTTGGTTTTATAATAAGGGCTTTAACTGTTTTAACATTGGATTTCTATATGCTGTTTTTATTACTGTTGTTAGCCGCCCCGAGTCTACGGAGAGGGGCGGCATACAAATCAAACAAACAAACAAACAAACAAACAAACAAACAAACATACAAACAAACAAACAAACAAATAAATAAATAAATAAAAATAATTTATGGACCTGCCATAAATAAATCTTCCATCTTTACCAAAGTTGCAATGCTTCTGGTAAATTTTCAGGGCGATTTTCAGCGAGTTGCAAAGGTCGGATCAACTGGCGCTTTGGGTGTGTAAGGCTCAAGGCTCAAATCTGTGTTGAATTATGGCGATATTTAGCGTACCTTCTCCATCACGAGTCCCAGAGTGGATCTTATTTTGAGGGCAAAGGCAATTTTTGCTTGTTTTTGTGTGGAGCTGGATGTAGGCTGGAAAGAAACAAGGGACTGAGGGAATGAAATCCTTCTTGCAGGATCCAGCCTGCGTCGGTCACTAGTACCAGAGGTTCTGTCTTCTGAGCTTTTGGACCTGTGCTGGAGCCCATCTTGAGGGAACTAGCTAGAGCAGTGTTTCCCAACCTTGGCCACTTGAAGATATCTGGACTTCAACTCCCACAATTCCCCAGCCAGCATTCGCTAGAGAGTACCAGATTGCATCCTGCAAGATTATCCTGGGACACGTATGTTCACCTTCATGTGTGAAAACCCTTCCTTTGCATCTGTTTTGGGGTTTTTTCCCTATAAGCTGGTGAGAAAAGTCTAGTATCTTTGGAGCAGCAAAAATCCACATGGCCCACTAGATGGCAACAGACATAGTGTCGGCTGTGTAAGTTGCTACGCAGCTATTTCCAGTTTAAATGAGGCATGCCTTATTATACATTCCTGCTGAGAGAATTATAGCTAGTCATTGGCAACTGGTCCCCTCCAAATTCCTTCCCTCCTTCCTTCCTTCCTCCTTTCTTTCTTTCTTTCTTTCTTTCTATCTATCTTTCCTCCCTTTCTTCCTCTCTTTCCTTCCTTTTCTCCCATCCATTGTCTCCTTCCTTCCTTCCTTCCTTCCTTCCTCCTTTCTTTCTATCTTTCTTTCTTTCTATCTTTCTTTCGATCTATCTTTCCTACCTACCTCCCTACTTCCCTCTCTCTTTCCTTCCTTCTTTTCTCCCATCCATTCTCTCCTTCCTTCCTTCCATCCATCCATCAAGCCTGTATTAGATAACAGATACAAGTATAAACATGATTGTGAATACATGAAATGGATATAAATAAATGGGGACATTAGGACAGGGATGGTAAGCACGTTGGTGCGCTTATGCACGCCCCTTACAGACCTCTTAGGAATAGGGTGAGGTCGACAATAGAGAGTCCAAGGCTAAAGTTTTGGGGTAGGGGAAAGAAACCACAGAGTCAGGTAATGTATTCCAGGCATTGATCACTCTGTTGTTGAAGTCGTATTTTCTGCAATTGAGTTTGGAGCAGTTTACCATAGGTTTATATCTCTTGTGTGCTCGTGTATTGTTGCAGTTGAAGCTGAAGTATTCACTGACAGATAGGGCATTGTAGCAGATAATTATATGCGCTACACTTAGGGCATATCAAAGATGATGGAGTTCTAAGTTGGCTAAACCTAAAAAACTGTGGCATGCGGTAGTCTGTTGAAAATAGAGGAGTGGAGGACTCTTCTTGTGAAATATCCCTGGACATGTTCAATTGTATTAATGTCCGATATGCAGTGCAGGTTCCAGAGAATAGAATAGAATTCTTGACTGTCCAAGTGTGATTGGACACACAAGGAATTTGTCTTGGCGCATATGCTCTCAGTGTGCATAAAAGAAGCATGTCGTACAACACTTAATGATTGTCATAAGGGTCAAATAACCAATGAAGAAACAATCAATATTAACAAAAATCTTAGGATACAAGCAACAAGTTACAGTCATACTGTCCTAAGTGGGAGGAAAAGGATGATAGTAATGATGAGAAAAAACTAGTAGAAATAGAAGTGCAGACTTAGTAAAACGTTTGACAGTGTTGAGGGAATTATTTGTTTAGTAGAGTGATAGAATAGGATAGGATAGGATAGGACAGAGTAGGATAAGATAGAATAGAATAGAATAGAATAGAATAGAATTCTTTATTATTAGTGCATGATGAGCTGTATTCAAGAATTGGTCTAGTAAAGGTTTTCTATGCCATAGTTTGCAGTTAATATTACCGGAGAAGAAGCTACACAAGATTAGGTTAATAATTCTTAATGCCTTTTTGTCAATATTGTTGGATCCCATTCTCGAATGCAGTGTTTCCCAACCTTGGCAACTTGAAGGTATATGGACTTCAACTCCCAGAATTCCCCAGCCAGCATTTGCTGGCTGGGGAATTCTGGGAGTTGAAGTCCAAATATCTTCAAGCTGCCAAGGTTGGGAAACACTGCTCTAATGGGACGGACGAATGTAGAGTTAGACATCTGATTCCCTTTCCAATGCCTTGACAAGGGAAGCGCTGGTAGAAGCTGATGGAAGACGATGTCCAAAAAGCCTGGAACTCAACTGTATACCCTGAAATTGAGGGCTCGGGGTGGAATGCATTTTGGCCTGCAAAAAAGTCACAGGTTCCAACCTTTGTATTTCCAGAGGACTGGAAAATTCCTGCATAAATCCTGGAGAATCACCACATAGCAGCCAGATGGACCCAAACTCCTGCATCGCGCTAAGCCCAAACGGGATTTGTCTTAGCAGCTGGGTACGTACAGTGGTGCCAAGCTATGCGTCCTTTAATCGCATTCTACTGAATAAGCCACAGTTGGCTGGGTATATGTGGGCTGCTAAGCTCTCTTGCCCTTTCCCTCTGTTGGAAAAAAGATGAATTCAAATGCTAGCCAAACGAGACATGATTGACGATCTCATGCTGTCGATGCAGATTAACCCTTACCAAATAATGCAGCAATATTGGCGCATGTGGGCACGTGCGCGGGCACTCGCACGCACAAGACCATCCCTTGGAGCCCCTTCCTCGTCTTATTGCATGATATACAGTTCTGTGTAGTTCTGTGTTAGCAAAAACCTCAGAAGAGAAGGATTTGGGGGTAGTGATTTCTGACAGTCTCAAAATGGGTGAGCAGTGTGGTCGGACAATAGGAAAAGCAAGTAGGATGCTTGGCTGCATAGCTAGAGGTATAACAAGCAGGAAGAGGGAGATTGTGATCCCCTTATAAAGAGCGCTGGTAAGACCCCATTTGGAGTACTGTGTTCAGTTCTGGAGACCTCACCTACAAAAAGATATTGACCAAATTGAACGTGTCCAAATACGGGCTACAAGAATGGTGGAAGGTCTTAAGCATAAAACGTATCAGGAAAGACTTCATGAACTCAGTCTGTATAGTCTGGAGGACAGAAGGAAAAGGGGGCACATGATTGAAACATTTAAATATGTTAAAGGGTTAAATAAGGTTCAGGAGGGAAGTGTTTTTAATAGAAAAGTGAACACAAGAACAAGGGGACACAATCTGAATTTAGTTGGGGGACAGATCAAAAGCAACATGAGAAAATATTATTTTACTGAAAGAGTAGTAGATGCTTGGAACAAACTTCCAGCAGACGTGTTTGGTAAATCCACAGTAACTGAATTTAAACATGCCTGGGATAAACATATATCCATTGTAAGATAAAATACAGGAAATAGTATAAGGGCAGACTAGATGGACCCTGAGGTCTTTTTCTGCCATCAATCTTCTATGTTTCTAAAATATTATTTGACTGAAATAGTAGTAGATGCTTGGAACAAACTTCCAGCAGACGTGGTTGGTAAATCCACAGTCACTGAATTTAAGTATGCCTGGGATAAACATAGATCCATCCTAAGATAAAATACAGGAAATAGTATAAGGGCAGACTAGATGGACCATGAGGACTTTTTCTGCCATCAATCTTCTATGTTTCTAAAATATTATTTGACTGAAATAGTAGTAGATGCTTGGAACAAACTTCCAGCAGACGTGGTTGGTAAATCCACAGTCACTGAATTTAAACATGCCTGGGATAAACATAGATCCATCCTAAAATAAAACACAGGAAATAGTATAAGGGCAGACTAGATGGACCATGAGGCCTTTTTCTGCCGTCAGTCTTCTATGTTTCTATACACAACCCATCTTTTTGGCAGCCCATCTGCTTCTCGGCCTTTGCCAGTCCTTGGATGCAAGACAACTCAAGCCAACTTTCCCAGATGCGTCCAAGCAGAAGCAGAACCGGGAAGTTGGTGCCGGGCGGTGCAAGGGGAAGGGAGACCTCCCAGCAGGCTTCCAAATTAGGGAGTTAGACTAACACTCCGCCCGACGCTCCCTGGGCTGGCTGAGTGTCAGGACCTCACAGAGATTTTGGAGAAGATGGGCCGGGCAGCTGCTGAATGGATTGACCTTTCCTCCAAGCTAGCCAGGAAAACACAAAGCACAACGTCCCCTCAAGCAGGGATGTCCAACCTTGGCAACTTTTTTAGACCCGTGGGTTTCAAACTCCCAGGCTTGTCTGGGGAGCTCTGGGAGCTGGAGTTCACAGGTGTTCCACCGTTGTGAAGGTTGGACATCCGTGCCCTGAAGAATCTGCTCCTTGCAAGGATTCATTCAACCTCAAACGACAAGGGTCGCCCAGAAAGTAATGCACTCCATTTTTTTTTCTCAGTAATGGTACGAATGCGAAACATTTAGTAGTTGGTTCCATAGAGCCGGGGCAGCCACAGAGAAGGCCCTGCCCCACAGTCCTGCCAGCCTGCATTGCCTAGTCAATGGCACCTGGAAGAGGCCGACTCTGTGAGCTCTTATGGGTCTCTGGGAGGGATGCGGCAAGAGTAAATATCACAATCTCTGAATTGTTTTTTTTAAAAAAATATTAAGCTTTTGTCAGCCCCCGATGACATCATCAGAGTGTAAAATCCCCATTGAAGAGATGCTTGATTTTATGTAATGCCAATCTATAACTATATCTGGAACTCATATTTTTAGGACAACTCATGTGTGTATGTGTATCAGCAATATATATATATATATATATATATATATATATATATATATATATATATATATATATATATATGTAGATTGTTCTGAGTTCGGGTTTTGCCCTGTGTAATGTTTTGCATGTCTATGCAACGTTTCGGCGAAATCACATTCACCATCTTCAGGCTGAAGTTCCAATCTTTGTGTTGTTACAACACAAAGATTGGAACTTCAGCCTGAAGATGGTGAATGTGACCTTCTGAAATAGTATAGGTTCTTATGCTTGAGCTGAGAGCTGGACTAGAAGACCTCCAAAGGTCCCTTCCAATTCAATTCAATTCAATTCAAGTCTATAATCTAGTCCAGTCCAGTCCCAAAACAATATAGGTTCTCCTGCTTGAGCAAGGATCTGGACTATAAACCCTCCAAAAGTCCTTTCCAATCCAATTCAATTAAATTCAAGCCAGGTACAATTCAAGCTAGTCTATAATCTAGTCCAGTCCAGTCCAGTCCCAAAACAATACAGGTTCTCCTGCTTGAGCAGGGGGCTGGACTAGAAGCCCTCCAAAGGTCCCTTCCAGATTCCAATCCCATTTCTATTGTCATTCCCATAAGGCGATCCCTGGGCTGACCCTCCGAGGCGGCCAGTTTAGCGAAGGAAGGAGAGAGCGAGCGCGCGAGACAGAATACGGAGGAAGAGGGCGCACGCCCGACTCCCCCCCCCCCGATGCGTGCAAACCTCTCTGGAATAGGAGGAGGAAAGAGGGGGTTTCTTCAGTGTCCCCAAACCCCGCGCTCTCGCTCTCTCGCCGCCCACCGCAGGGGAAAAGCAAAGCGAAGCCTTGGGAGGGGGGGGGCTGAAAACCTCTTGCCTTCCCCCCCTCCCACACCTCCTCTCGCCTCCCCCCTCCCCTCCCGAGCCGAGGGAGGAGGGGGCCGAGGGCGGCCAGGCGATTGGCTAATTGAGTGACACTTGTAGCCCGGGGTGGAAGGAGGAAGGCGGGGAGGGAGGGCTGGAAGAAAAAAAGGGGGGGAGAGAAGAGAAATCTGAGCCGGCCGCGGATTGGTCGGCGGAGGCAAAAGACTCAGAAACTCCGGAGGAGAAAAGTTTGGTCTTTCGGTGGCTGGGCAGGGAAGCTGCGCCGACCCAAGAGGCGACTTGGGCAAAGTCGGACTCCAGCGGGGCGAGGCTCCCCCGTTTGCTCCCATTGAGGGTCCCTATTTTTTGGGGGGTGCCGCCCTCCCGCCAAGAAGCCCGGCGCGCTTTCTTCTTTGCGCCTTCTTCCCACCGCGCCCAGCGATGGGCATCTCCGTCCAGCCGCGAGGTACCAGCTGGGACGCCCGCTTAATAAGGATGCTCTGGGCCACCTTGGCCATCGTCCTCCTGCCGGGCTGGGCCGCCGGAGCCAACGAATACGACTACGTCAGCTTCCAGTCGGACATCAGCTCGTACCAGAGCGGGCGCTTCTACACCAAGCCGCCGCAGTGCGTGGCCATCCCGCCGGACCTGCGCCTCTGCCACAGCGTGGGCTACGACAAGATGGTGCTGCCCAATCTGCTGGACCACGAGACCATGGCCGAGGTCAAGCAGCAGGCCAGCAGCTGGGTGCCCCTGCTCAACAAGAACTGCCACTTCGGCACCCAGCTCTTCCTCTGCTCTCTCTTCGCGCCCATCTGCCTGGACCGGCCCATCTACCCGTGCCGCTGGCTCTGCGAGGCCGTGCGCGACTCCTGCGAGCCGGTCATGCAGTTCTTTGGATTCTACTGGCCCGAGATGCTCAAGTGCGACCAGTTCCCCCAGGACGACGTCTGCATCGCCATGACCGCCCCCAACGCCACCGAAGCTCCCAGGCCCCAAGGTGAGTCTCTGGTCCCCGCAACAGCGTCTGCCCCACTTGGAGCAATGGGTGGAAACGAAACAAGGAGGGAAGCGACTTAGAACTAAGGACATTCCTGACAGTCAGGAATGGCAAGTTTAATGAGAAGAGGGACGAGGGGGGACATGATAGCAGCCTTTCAGTATCTCAGTGGTTGCCACAAAGAAGTGGAAGTCAAGCTATTCTCCTAAAGCACCTGAAGCAATGGGTGGAAACTAAACAAGGAGAGAAGCAATTTAGAGCTAAGGAGAAATTTCCTGACAGTCAAGAATGGCAAGTTGAATGAGAAGAAGGACCAGGGGGGACACGATAGCAGCCTTCCAGTATCTCAGGAGTTGCCACAAAGAAGAGGGAGTCAACCTTTTCTCCGAAGCACCTGAAGCAATGGGTGGAAACTAAGCAAGTAGCAAAGTAATTTAGAACTAAGGAGAAATTTCCTGACAGTGAGAACAATTAATCAGTTTTGGTCGCCAGGGTGCAAAAAGGATGTTGAGGCTTTAGAAAAAGTGCAGAGAAGAGCAACAAAGAGGATTAGGGGACTAGAAGCTAAAACATATGAAGAACGGTTGCAGGAACTGGGCATGGCTACTTCAATGAAAATAATAATAATAATGATAATGATAATGATAATAATAATAATAATAATAATAATAATACAGTAATAATAATAATAATAATAATAATAATAATAATAATAATAATAATAATAATTTATTAGATTTGTATGCCGCCCCTCTCCGAAGACTCGGGGTGGCATACAAAGAAGGACCAGGGGAGACATGATAGCAGTCTTCCAGTATCTCAGGGGCTGCCCCAAAGAAGAGGGAGTCAAGCTATTCTCCAAAGCACCTGAGGGTAGAACAAGAAGCAATGGGTGGAAATTAAACAAGGAGAGAAACAACTTAGAACTTAATAGAAATTTCCTGACGGTTAAAACAATTAATCAGGGGAACAGCTTGCCTCCAGAAGTTGTGAATGCCCAACACTGGAAGTTTATAAGCAGATGTTGGATAACCATTTGTCTGAAGTAGTGTAGGGTTTCCTGCCTAAGCAGGGGGTTGGACTAGAAGACCTCTAAGGTCTGTTCCAACTCTGTTGTTGTTATTGTTGTTGTTGTCGTCGTCGTCATCATCATCATCATCATTAGAGTCAACTCAAGAGGTAGCAATAACACTTAGACTTATATACTGCTCCCTAGTGCTTTTACTGCCCTCTCTTAGCAGTTTACAGAATCAGCACATTGCCCCCACAATCCGGGTCCTCATTTGATCCACCTTGGGAGGATGGAGGGCTGAGTCAACCTTGAGCCGGTGGGGCGATTTGAAATGCTGAACTGCAGCTGAAGTAGCCTGTAGTACTAACCACCTGTGCCACCTTGGCTCCTGTTGGGTAGATGGTCCTGCTGGGAAGGCCAGGTGAGATGGTAGCACCTGGTGTGGGGGGGAAACTTAGAGCAAGCAAGACCCAAGAAGGCCACCCCGAAAGTTTTAGGGAGAACCCATAACTCTGATGATCCAGCTGGGTCCTCCATTGCAGAATGTTGTACTGTAGGCTAATTCTGCCAACCGCCAGGCGTTCGATTGTGACCAGCTCATAATTGACTCAGGCTTTCATCTTCCCAAATTTTTTTAAATGATGAGCCACATTGTTGGGGGCAATATGTTGACTTTATAAACCACTTAGAGAGGGCTGTGAAGTACTGTGAAGAGGTATATAAGGCTAAGTGCTATTGCTATTTCCCTTCCTTCCTTCCCTTCCCTTCCTTCCCTTCCTTCCTTCCTTCCTTTCCTTCCTTCCTTCCTTCCCTTCCTTCCTTCCTTCCCTTCCTTTCTTCCCTTCCTTCCCTCCCTTCCTTCCTTCCCTTCCTTCCTTCCTTCCCTTCCTTCCTTCCTTCCCTTCCTTCCTTCCCTTCCTTCCTTCTTTCCTTCCTTCCTTCCTTCCTTCCTTTTCCTCCCTCCCGTCCTCTTTCCCTCCCTCAGTGATTAGAAGGCAGCATTGCAGGCAAACTTTGCCCACTTTCAGGAGTTCGATCCTGACTGGCTCAAGGTTGACTCAGCCTTCCATCCTTTGGAGGTTGGTAAAGTGTGGACCCAGATTATTGGAGGAAATAGGCTTAGAGAGGGCTGGGTAGCACTGCGAAGCAGTAGATAAGTCTAGGGGCTATTGATATTTCTAGTTAGAGGTCTTTAGTAATGAATAGAAGAGAGTTTCTTGATCTTGGAGCTTTAAGACACGTGTATTCCAACTTCCAGAATTCCCCAGCTGGCCTGTCCACGTGTCTTAAAATGGCCAAGGTTGAGAAAAAGTGGAATAGAACATTACATAGAAACATAGAAGACTGACGACAGAAAAAGACCTCATGGTCCATCTAGTCTGCCCTTATACTATTTCCTGTATTTTATCTTACAATGGATCCATGTTTATCCCAGGCATGTTTAAATTCAGTTACTGTGGATTTATCTACCACGTCTGCTGGAAGTTTGTTCCAAGGATCTACTACTCTTTCAGTAAAATAATATTTTCTCACGTTGCTTCTGATCTTTCCCCCAACTAACTTCAGATTGTGTCCCCTTGTTCTTGTGTTCACTTTCCTATTAAAAACACTTCCCTCCTGAACCTTATTTAACCCTTTAACATATTTAAATGTTTCGATCATGTCCCCCCTTTTCCTTCTGTCCTCCAGACATTCTTCCAGAACTTTAAACACTGTCTGATTATTTGGCCTTTAGCTCCCAGAACTGTCAGCAGTGGTTACACCAAGTTGGTCCACATCTGCAAAGCACATCAAAATTGGAAATGGGGGGGGGAATGGAGAAGACTCTTCTGGATTGAGTAACCTGGTAGCCCACCCATTCCAAATTGAGTTTGGGTATGAGAGTAAGAAGGGAAGAGCCTGGAGCTGAGGGATTAAGGGCAGATTCTGCCTGCTGAGGATTTCAGGGGACGGGTGTGCAAGACTGAAGACTCCAGGAAGCTGATGATGTCAATGCTAATTGCAATTATGGCAGAGATTGCTTAATAGCAACAGGATTAATTGCTTAATAGCAACAGGATTTATTTGACTTGGCAACTTCCTGGGAACTTTGCTGAATGAAGCAGGCGAGAGGGAGGGGGAGAGAGAGGAAATGAGAGAGAGAGAGGGAGGGGGACGGAGGGAGGGAGAGCGGGAGAGAGAGAGCTGGAGAGAGAGAGAAAGGGTGGGAGGGAGAGAGTGACAGAGAGAGAGGGAGAGAGAGGGGGAGGGAGGGAGGGAGAGAGAGGGGGAAGAGTGATAGTGGGAGAGAGAAGGAGGGAGGGAGAGAGGGAGGGAGACAGAGAGAAAGAGGGAGAGAGAGGGAGGGGGAGAGAGAGAGGGAGAAAAAGATAAGGAGAGAGGGGGGAGCAAGGGAGAGAGGGAGAGAGAGAGAGCGGGAGAGAGTGGGAAAGAGGGAGAGAGAAGGAGGGAGAGTGAGAGAGGGAGAAAAAGAGAAGGAGAGAGGGGGGAGCGAGGGAGAGAGACCAAGAGAGAGAGGGAGAGAGGGAGAGAGGGAGAGAGAGAGAGCGGGAGAGAGTGGGAAAGAGGGAGAGAGAAGGAGGGAGAGTGAGAGAGGGAGAAAAAGAGAAGGAGAGAGGGGGGAGTGAGGGAGAGAGACCAAGAGAGAGAGGGAGAGAGGGAGAGAGGGAGAGAGAGAGAGCGGGAGAGAGTGGGAAAGAGGGAGAGAGAAGGAGGGAGAGGGAGAGAGGGAGAAAAAGAGAAGGAGAGAGGGGGGAGTGAGGGAGAGAGACCAAGAGAGAGAGAGAGGGAGAGAGGGAGAGAGAGAGCGGGAGAGGGTGGGAAAGAGGGAGAGAGAAGGAGGGAGAGGGAGAGAGGGAGAAAAAGAGAAGGAGAGAGGGGGGAGAGAGCTTTCAAGAAACAATTTCCCCATCGCTGTAGCAAGCTCTGTGCAGCGATTGAGTAATTTTGGAATCTTAGTAGCTCGCGGGGACCTCTGCAAACATTTCCGTTGCCCTTTTGTGCGTTGCAGCTTCTCCTGGTGTTCTCAGAACGCCAGAGCAAAACCAAACAACCGCAAGAAGCGACCGATGGTGTGGTCCTTTATTTATTAAAGACAAGAACCTCATGCTCCTTATACCCAGCAAACTCCAGCCCATAGAGAAGGATTTAGTTCTGGCTGCTCTGCTAATCAACGCATTGGCTTTAATGCTCAACCTGGGCTAACCAAGCACAATTGGCTTTGTTTATCCTGCCCGCTGTGCCCAGGCAAATCAATCCCATTTAGTTAGCATCGTGCGATGACCTGGTTTATACTACAGATTGAAATCCATGGCTGGCTTCCCATGGGATATTGAACCATAAATGACCCTGATCCTTTTGGAGCTGGCAAACTCAGTGTGATTTGTGTGTCTGATTGTAGTGTATGTAGTCCTTCCTCACCCTTCCCAAGGGGTAGTAGACTAGACTGAGTTATCCTGATTGGCTTAGAGTTGCCACTCTGGGGGGAAGATTTAAGCTTCAGCCCACCCACCCCAATTCTGATTAAGCAGGTTTTTGGTGGCAGAAAAGCATTTCAAAGATAAAGATAATAAAGAAAGCCTTCATCGTTGGTTTCCTTTTAAGGCTACTGTATTAGTACTCTACTAACACAAATAATTCCCTCAACACTGTCAAACTTTTACTAAGTCTGCACTTCTATTTCTTCTAGTTTTTTCTCATCATCCCTCTCATCCTTTTCCTCCCACTTAGGACTGTATGACTCTAACTTGTTGCTTGTATCCTAAGATTTATATTAATATTGATGGTTTCTTCCTTGCTTATTTGACCTCTATGACAATCATTAAGTGTTGTACCACTTGATTCTTGACAAATGTATCATTTTCTTTTATGTACATTGAGAGCATATGCACCAAGACAAATTCCTTTGTGTTCAATCACACTTGGCCAATAAAAATTCTATTCTATTCTATTCTATTCTATTCTACTCTACACTACTCTACTCTATTCTGTATTATGAATGGGTAAAGAAAAATATTATGAATGGGTAAAGAAAATTACCCTTTAAAAATTTTCCCCACTGCAGAGGTCTTCAAACTTGGAAACTTCGGCTGGCAAAAGGGGTGAGTTTTGGGCTTGCACGCATTAATCGCTTTCCCATTGATTCCTATGGGAAACATTGTTTCGTCTTACAAACTTTTCACCTTACAAACCTCGTCCCAGAACCAATTAAGTTCGTAAGATGAGGTATCACTGTATATAAAAACCCCATCATTAAAACCATACAACACAAGCATATCACGCATAAACTATATAAGCCGGGGGAGGTGTCTCAATTCCCCCATGCCTGGCGATACAGGTGGGTCTTAAGCAATTTATGAAAGACAAGGAGGGTGGGGGCAGTTCTGATCTCTGGGGGGGAGTTGATTCCAGCGGGGCGGGGCCGCCACAGAGAAGACTCTTCCCCTAGGGCTCACCAGATGACATTTTTTAGTCGACGGGACCCGGAGAAGGCCAACTCTGTGGGACCTTATTGGCCGCTGGGATTCGTGCGGCAGAAGACGGTTGCAGAGGTATTCTGGTGTGATGCCATGTAGGGCTTTATAGGTCATAACCAACACTTTGAATTGCGACCGGAAACTAATCGGCAGCCAGTGCAGGCCACGGAGTGTTAGAGATACGTGGGCGAATCTAGGTAACCCCACGATGGCTCTCGCGGCCGTATGCCCAGAAGTAAAATCTTGCTCGGGCGGATATGTGCGCCCGCCACCGAATAACATGCAGAGCGCACCGGAAGTGGCAGGGGCCTGCAACCCTTCACTGCTGACAACTTTTATGCAAATTTCCTTGACCTGGATTTTGACTCCTCCATTTTAACACTTAATATATATATATATATATATATATATCAGCGAGTTGGGAAAAGTGGCTAAAGAGGACATCTTCCCAATCGGCCTCTGCATTTTCCCCATTAGGCGTGAAATCTGTTGCTCTTTAAAAAGTTAACATTCCTCAACTATCCAAGGTTTCGGAATAAGCTGACATCAGGGTCCAAATGTAAAATAATACTTTGGCCCTCCCGTGTTTTGCCCTCCCCTTTAAAGCTTTCCCCCCACCCGCTTCCTTGCATTCCACAGTCGGAGGCTGTGTTTAGAACTGCTACTTCGCTCCCTCCTCAAAACTAATCTCTGGGGAGGAAAAAGTTATTTTCATAACTGCTCCGTCGCTAGAAACCAGGAGTTGATTGACAGGGAGTTTTGCTTCGGCTGTTTGTCTTAGCCGGCGGAGGCACCGAAATCTCCTTTAAAACAAAACACACCAAAAAAACCTGCAACGCGCTCCCCCACTCGTATTGGTTTCAGGTAGAAGCTGCCAATTTTGCAAAACCTTTGAGAGAAGGAGATATTTTTCCCCTGATTAAAATTTTGGTGCCAAATTAGAACAGGATACGACGGGTAAGGTGATCGTTTGCAGAAGATGGAAAGGAAAAAGACTGCCCCAGGCCCCCTTCCACGTGTGTTTCGTGAGCGAAGAAGAAATAAAAAATTGTGGTGTTTTTTTTGACCGGGAGGCATAAAAGAAACCAGGGCTTTCTGCTTTTTGGGTAACATTTGGAGAACTTTTTGTTGTTGTTGAAGGGGTGAGTTATTTACACCTCAATTTATTTTGTTTCTGTATCTAGCAGACCAGAAACCTAACTTAGATTACGATTCACTCCCTTTTGGGTGGGAGAATCTCAGGATTTTTCATGGAGGTAGGTTTGAGTGGAAAGTCCTGGACAGCCAGTTATTTATTGACAATTAAGAAAACTGTCCTATTTTATTTTATTTAAAACAAAATGTACTGTGTTGAGGAGGGGATGGATGACCTATTCCACAAAGTACCAGGGCAAGAAGTTACTGGCTGGAAATTTATCAAAGAGACACCCAACCCGTGATGGGCTCCTCGTCACTAGCGCTCCCAGTGCAGGAAGCAAAACCTCACACGGAGATGTTCACACGCATGAGATTTCACCAATTTTAGAAACATCGAAGATTGATGGCAGAAAAAGAACTCATGGTCCATCCAGTCTGTCCTTATATTATTTCCTGTATTTTATCTTAGGATGGAGACAGTAATGGGCAGCCAAAATTTTTACTGCCACACTATGGGTGTGGTTTATTTTGTGGGTGTGGCTTATCCTATCCTATCCTATCCTATCCATCCATCCATCCATCCATCCATCCATCCATCCATCCATCCATCCATCTATCCTATTTATCCTATCTATCTATCTATCTATCTATCTATCTATCTATCTATCTATCTATCTATCTATCCTATTTATCCTATCTATCTATCTATCTATCTATCTATCTATCTATCTATCTATCTATCTATCTATCTATCTATCTATCTATCTATCTATCTATCTATCTATCTATCTATCTATCCTGTCTGTCTGTCTGTCTGTCTGTCTGTCTGTCTGTCTATCTATCTATCTATCTATCTATCTATCTATCTATCTATCTATCTATCTATCTATCTATCTATCTATCTATCTATCTATCTATCTAATCTATCTATCTATCTATCTATCCTGTCTGTCTGTCTGTCTGTCTGTCTGTCTATCTATCTATCTAATCTATCTATCTATCTATCCAAGCTAAATGTGACCCATTCACCATCACGAAATCTTCAGAACTATAAAGTCTACAAACTTGAAACTTGACAGGTACTTTATGTTCCTCTTGGCTTCTAGATGCTCACTAAGAAAGGATTTTTTGAAATGACCATCAGATCATTAGTTATTTCTTACATTATTATTGACGTGCTCTGATGCTTGAGCTGGAGGTTGGTCTAGAAGACCTCCAAGGCTGTAGTAGGTTCTGAAACCCGTTGCTACCGGTTTGCATGCGTAGATACATCCCGGGTGGGTGGGTGAGCGGAGACTCTCGCTGTCGCCGCTGCTACTACTTCACCAAACTGGGAGCAACCCACTGCTTCTCTAAGGTCCCTCCAACTCTGTTATTCTTTTATTTTTTTTATTAAAAACTCAGTGAGATGAAAACCTAACTATTTCCATGCTCCTTCTTTGGTCTTTGCTCTCTCTGTATGTGTGGTTGTTTATGTGTGCGGTTGTGTGAGAGAGAGCATGAATGAGTGCTTCCTTTCTCAACCCTGGCCTGTAGGGACTATAATGATAATCTGTAGGATTAGCTGTAACATCTGCCACAGAAATGTACTAAATGAAAAAGTGATAAATCTGTCTTCTGCGCTCTTCAACAGGAAGACATCTATTTATATTTACTTACAGACTTAACTCTCTCTCTCTCTCTCTCTCTCTCTCTCTCTCTCTCTCTCTCTCTCTCTCTCTGTGTGTGTTTTCTTTCAATTCCCATCAGCTCAGATCCGCACAATTTGTGGTTAGGGCTGATGGGAATTGTAATCCAAAGCACCTGGTTGAGCCAGTCCAGAATGAATGAATAAGTGAATTTGAAAGAAATTCTTCTTTTTCGAAAGTTGAGACCTTTGTCTGAGGTTTTTTTTATTATGGTACAATGATTTCACAATAAAATACCACAACAAATTCTTCTGGTATTTAATATTTTTTTTTAATATATGAAACCCATGGATGAATAATTAAGAAAGCTGTAGGGACAATGAGTGCAGGAGAGAGAATGGTTAAGCGCTATATAACTGGGTTTATCCATTGTTCTGAATCATAGATTGTTGTAGCTGTTCTTAAACCATAGCTTAACAACTGTGGCAAAATAGCAACAGACCTATGTACTACTTCATAGTGCTTTACAGTCCTCTCTAAGTGGTTTACAGAATAAGCCTCTTCCTCCCAACAATCTGGGTCCTCATTTTACTGACTTTGGAAGGATGGAAGGCTGAGTCAATCTTGAGCCGGTGGTGAGATTTGAACTGCTAAACTACAGCTGGCAGTTTGATGAAGTAGCCTGCAGTGTTGCACTGTAACCGCTAGCCACCCTGTCTCTTAAGGTCACAAGTTAACAACCCCCTTGCTTAGCAAGGAAAATATTGGGCTCAATGGGAGTTGTAAGACAAGGACTATTAGTATATTTTTACCTCCATTATGATTAAAATTCTCCCAAGCAATGTTGGCCTAGAGAGAGAAGAGGAATTAGGTGATGGGCCCCCTACCTACACCCCCTACCTACCTGCAGGGTCTCCTCAGTGCTGCAAGACCACCCTGTGAATTTCTGCAGCTAAATATCTGGATTGCAACAGACTTTTTGGTGGTCGGGATCAGGTGAGATTTTAAGGGTGGGAACCCTGCAGAATTGAGGAAAGGTCTTCCTGACCAAGGCCTGGAGATGGGCCAGATTTGAGAAGTGGGCTAGGGAGGCCCTTTAGTGGCTCTCTCGCAATCCTATGCAGACGTTGCAGGAGAGAAGCTCCATTGTGAAGGACTGGCCCCCTTTGGAGCCTGAGGAGGAGGAGGAGGCGGCTCCTCCTCCCATCGTTCTGGCCCAGGTCGGTCAGGTGAGGGCGGGAGCATTTCAGATGGGTGCAGAAGGATTCTTGGGGGATTTGCATTCAAGACTGGATGCCCCTGGGAAGGCCTCTTGCTCCCACCCCATCCTTCTGTGGCCCTTGGGAAAGTTGGGTAGCTGAATTGTGGCTCTTAGTCCAACCCTATACCATTTCACACAAATAGCTGTCCAATCATTTTTTTAAAACCTCCAGTGTTGGAGCATTCAAAACTTCTGGAGGCAAGCTGTTCCACAGATGGATTGATTGATTGATTGATTGATTGATTCATTCATTCATTCATTCATTCATTCAATTTTTTATGCCACCCTTTTTATGCCACCCTTCTCCTTAGACACAGGGCGGCTTACAACATGTTAGCAATAGCACTTTTTAACAGAGCCAGTATATTGCCCCCACAATCCGGGTCCTCATTTGACCCACCTAGGAAGGATGGAAGTCCTTAGGAGTCTTCAGAGAGGGGCGGCATACAAATCTAATAAATAAATGAATGAATGAATGAATGAATGAATGAATGAATGAATGAATAAAATAAATAAATAAATACATACATACATACATACATACATACATACATACATACTGTACATACATACATACATACATACATAATAAATAATACATACATACATACATACATAATAAATAAATAATAAATAAATAAATAAATAAATACATACATACATACATACATACATACATACATACATAAATGGAAGGCTGAGTCAACTTTGAGCCAGTGATGAGATTTGAACCACTGACCTATAGATCTACAGACAGCTTCAGTGGCCTGCAGTACAGCACTCTACCTGCTGCGCCACCCTGGCTCTATTGTTCTAACTGTCAGGAAAGTTTCTCCTTAGTTCCAGGGTGATTCTCTCCTTGATTAGTTTCAATGACAGGAGAGGATCAAGTTTGCATCTTACTATATGTAATATGGAATGGAACATATTAGAACTGGGGTTTGAATTAGAACAGTGGTTGGAGTGCGGTACTGCAGATTACTTCTGCTGACTGCCGGCTGACTCCAATTTGGCAGTTCTAATCTCACCAGGTTCAAGGTTGACTCAGCCTTCCATCCTTCCGAGGTGGGTGAATTGGGAATCCAGAGTGTTGGGGGCAATAGGCTGAGGGCTGTAAAAACACTATGAAGTGGTATATAAGTCTAAGTGCTATTATGAGCTGATAGCTCTGCTATTTGCTTATCAACTTTCATCTATCTCTGTCTCCATCAATGGCTGAGGGGAAAACCCCCCTACCATCCACCAGGTGGTTGTTCTGTTGGCTGGAACCAAATCTGCCTACCTATCCACGTACCTATCCTACCCTCCCCATATATCCATCCCTCCATCTCAAGCAGGAAGAGGGAGATTATGATCCCGCTATATAGAGTGCTGGTGAGACCACATTTGGAATACTGTGTTCAGTTCTGGAGACCTCACCTACAAAAAGATATTGACAAAATTGACTGGGTCCAAAGATGGGCTACAAAAATGGTGGAAGGTCTTAAGCATAAAAGGTATCAGGAAAGACTTCATGAACTCAATCTGTATAGTCTGGAGGACAGAAGGAAAAGGGGGGACATGATCGAAACATTTAAATATGTTAAAGGGTTAAATAAGGTCCAGGAGGGAAGTGTTTTTAATAGGAAAGTGAACACAAGAACAGGGGGACACAATCTGAAGTTAGTTGGGGGAAAGATCAAAAGCAACACGAGAAAATATTATTTTACTGAAAGAGTAGTAGATCCTTGGAACAAACTTCCAGCAGACGTGGTAGATAAATTCACAGTAACTGAATTTAAACATGCCTGGGATAAACATAGATCCATCCTAAGATAAAATACAGAAAATAGTATAAGGGCAGACTAGATGGACCATGAGGTCTTTTTCTGCCGCCAGACTTCTATGTTTCTATGTTTCTCCATCCCTCCACCCACCCACTCACTCACCCACTCACTCACCCACCCATCCATCCATCTCTCCACCCACCCACTTAACCCACCCATCCTTCCCTCCCTCCCTCCACCCACCCACCCACCCATCTATCCATCCATCCATCCACAATTGCTGGCAACCTGCCTTTCATTGAGGACCTGTATACTGCACAAGTCAAAAAGAGGGCGGGGAAAATATTTACTTACCCTTCACATCCTGGACACAAATTGTTTCAACTCCTACCCTCAAAACGTTGCTACAGAGCACTGCACACCAAGACAGCTAGACACAAGAACAATTTTTTTCCGAACGCCATCACTCTACTAAACAAATAATTCCCTCAACACTGTCAGACTTTCCACTAAATCTGCACTTCTATTCTACTAGTTTTTCTCATCATTCCTATCACCCATTTCCTCCCATGTTGACTGTATGACTGTAACTTGTTGCTTATATCCTAAGATTTTTATTAATATTGCTTCTTCATTGCTTATTTGACCCCTATGACAATCATTAAGTGTCGTACCACATGATTCTTGACAAATGTATATTTTATTTTATGTATGCTGAGAGCATCTGCACCAAGACAAATTCCTTGTGTGTCCAATCACACTTGGCCAATAAAAATCTATCTATCTATCTATCTATCTATCTATCTATCTATCTATCTATCTATCTATCTATCTATCTATCTATCTATCCATCCATCCATCCATCCATCCATCCATCCATCCATCCATCCATGCCACCTGCAAACATGCACAAAGAAGGACTTAGATAAGACTCCGTTCTCCTCTCCCCTCGCTGGAGGTCGAATGCTATGTTTCGAGGAGGAAAGGATGTGTTCTTTGGAAGGCCTGCCTAGCCAACCTCATAGCTTCCCACTACATTTCTTACGGCTGACTTCAGGTGCTATGTAAACAGCCCAGGAGGACGGAGCGGAGATGAAAGCCAAAGGCGAAGGGGAGTGAGTTGCGGGGAGGGAAAACTATTCCAGCGTCAAGAGGCAAATGAAAGGAAAAATACAAAACCGACGGAGCCTTTGGAATCCTGTTGCTGATCTTGGCCGAAGTGCGCGGGAGAGAAGGGAGGTGGCAAACATCTGGGATTTGTAGCTGAAGTCCAACAGAACAAAGATCTCCGCTGGTGGATGTGGCTTTTCCAAGGTTTCCCAGGAGCCTGAAAGAATTCCACGTTGGGTAATCTGTTGCAGCCAGTGATTGATCCCAACTGTTGTGGGCGCTGTCACGCAATGGCTGTGGGGAAGCCCCCTCCCTCCCGCTCACCAGATGGCTGCTCTGTTGGCTGGAACGAGCCATGAAACCCTCGTTTTACCTCCGATACCATAAAGGAGGGATTGCATCACGAGCCATACTTATTAGTTTCCCCCCAAAGTGCCTTTTCCTATAGAAACATAGAAACATAGAAGTCTGGCGGCAGAAAAAGACCTCATGGTCCATCTAGTCTGCCCTTATACTATTTTCTGTATTTTATCTTAGGATGGATCTATGTTTATCCCAGGCATTTTTAAATTCAGTTCCTGTGGATTTATCTACCACGTCTGCTGGAAGTTTGTTCCAAGGATCTACTACTCTTTCAGTAAAATAATATTTTCTCATGTTGCTTTTGATCTTTCCCCCAACTAACTTCAGATTGTGTCCCCTTGTTCTTGTGTTGACTTTCCTATTAAAAACACTCCCCTCCTGGACCTTATTTAACCCTTTAGCATATTTAAATGTTTCGATTATGTCCCCCCTTTTCCTTCTGTCCTCCAGACTATACAGATTGAGTTCATGAAGTCTTTCCTGATACGTTTTATGCTTAAGAACTTCCACCATTCTTGTAGCCCGTCTTTGGACCCGTTCAATTTTGTCAATATCTTTTTGTAGGTGAGGTCTCCAGAACTGAACACAGTATTATTCCAAATGTGGTCTCACCAGCGCTCTATATAGTGGGATCATAATCTCCCTCTTCCTGCTTGTTATACCTCTAGCTATGCAGCCAAGCATCCTACTTGCTTTCCCTACCGCCTGACTGCACTGTTCACCCATTTTGAGACTGTCAGAAATCACTACCCCTAAATCTTTTTCTTCTGAAGTATTTGCTAACACAGAACTGCCAATACAATACTCAGATTGAGGATTCAGTAGCCTATCAGTAGCCTTCTTCTGGTCTGGTGCAATGACAGCATTGCATTTAAGATGGACCTTAAGTACGAGGGTCGCCCAGAAAGTAATGCACCACATTTTTTTTCTTCAACAATTATTTATTGAACACAATGAAACTTACACCCAAGAAAGAAGGATGTTTCTTCTACATCCCATATTTATCCACATAATCTCCGTCCCATTCTATGGCCTCCCTTCAGCGAGACACAAGGGTGTATATGCCCTGTGGGAACCACTCCTTGTTCCGGTCATGATGAAGCCATTTCTGCACTGTGCAAATCACCGAACCGTCTTCTAATGACTTCACCCTCTGTGCCCAGCGACTAACCGTACTTCTGCCGACTGTGGATTCTCCATCAACTGTACACAAACATTTGCGAATGTTCCCAACAGTTTCTTTCTCCGCAGTGAGAAATTCAATGATAGAAACATAGAAGACTGACGGCAGAAAAAGACCTCATGGTCCATCTAGTCTGCCCTTATATTATTTTCTGTATTTTATCTTAGGATGGATATATGTTTATCCCAGGCATGCTTAAATTCAGTTCCTGTGGATTTACCAACCACGTTTGCTGGAAGTTTGTTCCAAGGATCTACTATTCTTTCAGTCAAATAATATTTTCTCACGTTGCTTTTGATCTTTCCCCCAACTAACTTCAGATTGTGTCCCCTTGTTCTTGTGTTGACTTTCCTATTAAAAACACTTCCCTCCTGGACCTTATTTAACCCTTTAACATATTTAAATGTTTCGATCATGTCCCCCCTTTTTCTTCTGTCCTCCAGACTATACAGATTGAGTCCATGAAGTCTTTCCTGCTGCTTGTAACTTACATCACTTACAGACACCATTTGGAAACACTGCTGCAGCTACGCTATCTGTCTGAAGAAATGCAAAATTTACATACACACTCCTGACAATTCAAATATTGCATATCTAAAGTTTTGTATTTGTACCATTACTGTAGTCTGAGAAAAAAAAATGGTGCATTACTTTATGGGCGACTCTCAAAACACAATGCTCTCCTTGCAGCTGCCCAGAAGGAGGACACCGATTAGGAGCAGAGACCTCTTAGCAAACGAATGAGCATGGCTTATTAGCAGCTAAATGTGGTATATATTTGGCTATATGGGCACTTGTTCTCCTTTCATGCTGTTGTTTATTATTTATTTTATTTTATGTGTCAAACAGGTGTAGGATAGTAGATTGTATAAATATAACATAAGTAAAAAGTAAGGATAAAAGAGGACAATAGAACAGTTTCCGTCTGTATCGCCTATTTGTTAGAAATGTAAAAAAGAAATTGGTGCATATTATCACGCGTGGTGGACATGCTCTGAGACACAAATATTTTGGAACAAAGTAGAGAATTGGATAAATGAAATAACAAAAGAGAAGATTAAAAAATCTGCTGAATTTTTTTTATTGGGTATTTCAAACACAAAGTATAAAAAAGAAACTTATTATTTAATAATACATATATTGGTTGCGGCAAGAATAGCATTTGCACAGAAATGGAAAGAAAAGACAATACCCAAAAAGACTGAAGTATTTAAAAAAATCATAGAATGTGCGGAACTAGATATGATGACTAAACGTTTAAATAATCAAACTGAAACAGAATTTTATAAAATATGGAATAAAGTATATGACTGGTGGAATTTTAAAAATGGTATTAATAGTTAATTATAAGATAGAATGAATTAGCATATAGTATAACTAACTTAGAAGTGTATATTCTTTCATTTTTCTTTTTCTTCTGTATTACTAATAACTTCTCTCTTTTTTTTTGTTTAAGTATAGAATATCTTAAAATATAAAGAAATTTAAATATTAAGTTTAATATTATAAAAATAGAGTTGAATAGAGTTGAATTTAATAAGAATGTAACTTACATGGGTGGTATTACTGCTTTGATCTGACTACAGTTAGTTTTTTTATATTTCTGTAATAGTTAGACTTCTATGACAAGCGGAGCAATGGCAGCTCCTTAAATGTTTAATGTTGTATGTCTTTGTCTGTCTTTTTTTTGAAAATCGATAAAAATATTTTTTTTAAAAAAAAAGAACAGTAGGACAGGGATGGTAGGCACAATGGTGCGCTTATGCCCGCCCCTTACAGACCTCTTAGAAAAGGGAGAGATCAACTATAGACAATCTAAGATTAAAGTTTTTGGGGTTTGGGGAAGAAACCACAGAGTCAGGTAGTGCATTCCAGGTGTTGATCCCCCCGTTGCTGAAGTCGTATTTTCTGCCGTCGAGTTTGGAGTTGTTTACATTGACTTTGAATCTATTACGCGCTCGTGTATTGCTGCGGTTAAAGGTGAAGTCATCATTAACAGGAAGGACATTTTGGTAGATGATTTTTATGAACTGCCTAAAATTGTTACTTTCCCTTGCTTGATGTGTCGTCCTTCTCTTTCACAGGCACTGCTGTGTGTCCCCCCTGTGACAACGAAATGAAGTCGGAGGCCATCCTGGAGCACTTATGCGCCAGCGAGTTCGGTAAGGAAAGCTTTCTTTCCCTTATTTTAAATACACTTCGAATCCGAAGCTCTCTATGACCCAAAGGAGGGTCCTACTTTAAATACACTTAGGATTGGAATTTCTCTGTGACCCAAAGTTGTAGGTGTTTCATCACTGGACAGCTACTTATCTGAAATGTTATAGACCAGTGATGACGACCCATTTTTGGCTCACGTGCCAAAAGGATATGCGCACATACACTAGTGCGCATGCACATGTGCCTACACCCTTGCATGCACAAAACCTCTGTGCATATATACCCTGCACTGACCCCACACACATGCTCATTAAAGCCTCTGGACTCCTGAAGACTGGGGATGGCGAAAAACAGCCAACCAGTTGGCCCAAATTGGGACGTTTTTTGCCATCTCCAGGATTTAGGAGGCTTCTAGAAGCCTCCAGAGTGAGAAAAACAGCCCAACATGCAAACTGAAAGTCTGTTTTTCCAAACTTCTAGTTTGCCAGATGGCCCGTTTTTTGCCCCACCCCCGGAGGCTTCAAGAGGCTTTCCCGAAGCTTCTGGAGGGCAAAAATGGCCTTCCTCAAGGCCGAAAATCAATTGGCCAGCACATACATGTACACTGGAGCTTACTGTAGATCTCTAGATCTGCAGTTCAAATCTCATCAGCGGCTGAAGGTTGACTCAGCCTTCCATCCTTCCGAGGTGGGTCAAATGAGGACCTGGATTGTGGGGGCAATATTCCTGGCTCTGTTAAAAAGTGCTATTGCTAACATGTTGTAAGCCGCCCTGGTCTAAGGAGAAGGGTGGCATAAAAATCGAATAAATGAATGAATGAATGAATGAATCGATGAACCAATGAATCGATCAATCGATCAATCAATCGATTGATTGATCAATCAATCAATCAATCAATCAATAGTCAAGAGGTAGCAGATGAGTCACTTCACGATTCATCTCATAAATGGAACTCTGACCAAATGAAGACCAAATCTGGAAAAAGATCTCAAAGTACATAAAGAGACTTTGACCCTAAACTCATTCACTGTAAGTGAGGTTGGAAAATTCCTAAGATAGTTCCCAAACTTCCATATTTTCCCCAGACGAGTATTAAAGACGTCATTTATTTATTTATTGGATTTCTATGCCGCCCCTCTCCGTAGACTCGGGGCGGCTAACAACAATAGTAGAAAACTTCATGTAAATCCAATACTAAAAACTAATACTAAAACAATTAAAAAACCCTTATTTGTAAAACCAACCATACATACAAACAAACATACCATGCATAAATTGTAAAGGCCTAGGGGGAAATAATATCTCAGTTCCCCCATGCCTGACGGCAGAGGTGGGTTTTAAGGAGCTTACGAAAGGCGAGGAGGGTGGGGGCAATTCTAATCTCCGGGGGCAGTTGGTTCCAGAGGGCTGGGGCCGCCACAGAGAAGGCTCTTCCCCTGGGACCCACCAGATGACATTGTTTAGTTGACGGGACCCGGAGAAGGCCAACTCTGTGGGACCTAACCGGTCGCTGGGATTTGTGCGGCAGAAGGCGGTCTCGTAGATACCCTGGTCCGGTGCCATGAAGGGCTTTATAGGTGATGATAAGGTCATATAGTAAATCTGTGGAATTCTTGCCTCCTTGGTCTTACTCAACTGTGTCGGACCTGACATAGTTGGGAGTTGTCCAACTGCTATTGGTCTCTTAGATCTTCTACATCTGAGGGTAGAACAAGAAGCAATGGGTGGAAACTAAAGCCTTTGGAGCCTGGGGAAGGCAAAACATGAGCCTACTGGGCTTACCGGAAGTTGGGAAACAGGAAGTTTCTGCCCTCCGGGTGGCAGGGGAAGCTGTTTTCGCCCTCCCCAGGCATTGAATTATGGGTGTGGTTACTCGCAATTGCGCAATAGCGCACAATAGCGTTGTGTTCGGCACCCGAGGTTAGGTTCTCCATCATGGCTTTAGAACAGCAGCTGCCTCTCCGATTGCTGAATTGCAGAAAATCTCCCATCCTGGGAACAGCCCTTCTTGTGTCACTCAGAGTCACTCGGAGCATCTCTGGAATGCAAACTCCATCAGAGTCTCCGTAGATCTAAGGTGACCCAGGCTAATTGAAAAATCCGGAGGAGTCCAAGTCTGGTAGTAGCGCTCCTCCTTTCTGACTCATCCCGTTTTATTAAAAGGTGTGAAGGTTTTATGATCTGAGACTTCTTCACCTTTTTTTTTTAAAAAAAAGTAATTTTAGCCAAGATTGTAATTACATCAGTAAAAACACATATTTATATGGAGATAGAAAAATCGAGACGGTAAAAAAAAAAAGGGGGGGGGAAATAGAAAGAAAAAGAATATAGCAAAGAAAAATAAAACGGTTGACTTGCAAATTTCACCTTCTCTGAAATGGCAACATACATTTTCTCTCCTGTGAGCTTTGGGGAGCTCATCCTAGTATTGTATGATAAAAAAATATTTTTTCTCTATCCACCTTTTCTATCCCATGCATGATTTTCCCTCCCTCTCTCCTTCCTTCCTTCCTTCCTTTTTTCCTTCCTTCCTTCCTTCCTTCCTTCCCTCCCACCTTCCTTCCTCCCTCCCGTCCTTCCTCCTTCCCTCTTTCTTCTAATTTAGCCAGGAAGGTGGTTCCATGGGCTTGCAGCTCTACAGAATAAGCCTGTTTAAATGATGAAGAGGAAGGCTGAAACTTTCACAGATGTGAGATTGGATATTCTTAACACAGTTGAAGATGGAATATTCTGGCTGAATAGTCAAAGTACACTGCTTAAAAAAAATAAAGGGAACCCTTAGACTACACAATAAAACTCCAAGTCAATCAAACTTCTGTGAAATCAAACTGTCCACTTAGGAAGCAACACTGATTGACACTCAATTTCACAGGCTGTTGTGCCCATTCAACTTTGTACAGAACCAAGTATTCATTGAGAATATTTCGTTCATTCAGATCTAGGATGTGATAGAGAAAATAATTTTTCCTCTATCCGCCTTTTCTATCCCATGCATGATTTTATACACTTCGATCAAGTCACCCCTTCAACGCCGTCTTTCAAGGCTGAAGAGACCAACCTGGTTTCATAAGGGAGGGGCTCTATTTCATTGATAATTTTTGCTGCCCATTTTTGCACCTGGAAGCAGTAAACTAGATTGTAGCCAAGCAGGGAAAAGGAATGTTTTGTTTAAAATGGGCTTCTGTGATGAGGTATCCTCCAAACAGCTTATATTTCAGTTCTCATAATCTCCAGAAAGAATATAAGTTTAAAACAAAACAATAGATGCACCGCATTTTTCAGAGTGTATTTTTCCTCCCTAAAAGAGGCTGATAATTTGGGTGCATCTTATACTCTGAATGTAGCTTTTTTTTTCCAGCCCTAACTAGCTGCTAACGATCTTCCCAGCTCTTACCTTGCAGGCTCTTTCATTGTTACTCTCTGCGAATAATGTTTTTCCAGCCCTAAGTCTTTGCAGGGTTTTCCATTATATCCTTCTTGAGGTGCGGTGACCAGAACATAGAAACCTAGAAGACTGACGGCAGAAAAAGGCCTCATGGTCCATCTAGTCTGCCCTTATACTATTTCCTGTATTTTATCTTACAATGGATCTATGTTTATCCCAGGCATGTTTAAATTCAGTTATTGTGGATTTACCAACCACGTCTGCTGGAAGTTTGTTCCAAGGATCTACTACTCTTTCAGTAAAATAATATTTTCTCATGTTGCTTTTGATCTTTCCCCCAACTAACCTCAGTTTGTGTCCCCTTGTTCTTGTGTTCACTTTCCTATTAAAAACACTTCCCTCCTGAACCTTATTTAACCCTTTAACATATTTAAATGTTTCAATCATGTCCCCCCTTTTCCTTCTGTCCTCCAGACTAGACAGATTGAGTTCATGAAGTCTTTCCTGATACGCTTTATGCTTAAGACCTCCCACCATTCTTGTAGCCCGTCTTTGGACCCGTTCAATTTTGTCAATATCTTTTTGTAGGTGAGGTTTCCAGAACTGAACACAGTACTCCAAATGTGGTCTTACCAGCGCTCTTTATAAGGGGATCACAATCTCCCTCTTCCAGCTTGTTATACCTCTAGCTATGCAGCCAAGCATCCTACTTGCTTTTCCTACCGCCCGACCACACTGCTCACCCATTTTGAGACTGTCAGAAATCACTACCCCTAAATCCTTCTCTTCTGAGGTTTTTGCTAACACAAAACTGCCAATGCAATACTCAGATTGAGGATTCCTTTCCCCAAGTGCATTATTTTACATTTGGAAACATTAAACTGCAGTTTCCATTGCTTTGACCATTTATCTAGTAAAGCTAAATCATTTACCATATTACAGACGCCTCCAGGAATATCAACCCTATTGCACACTTTAGAGTCATCGGCAAATAGGCAAACCTTCCCTAACAAACCTTCCCCTATGTCACTCACACTCCTTTTTCTACATAGCTTTGGCACAGCACTGCTCAGATTTAGCAGCTTTTAAGCTGCGTGGACTTCAATTCCCAGAATCCCTTTGGAGGACCTGCGCCTCAGCAGCCAAGCCATCTGCTGATGGTTTATGCAGGACTTTGGTGAAAGGATCCCGGGAGCCAATTTGTGGACACGGCAGACTAAATACTGGGTGACCTCGTAGGACCCAAGAGTCTGGATTGCAAGCGAGCTTTCGCTCACAAATGAGTGCCAAGACGCAGATGCTGTGATTTGATATGTCTCAATCCTGTCTTGGCTCATCAAACGAAAGGGAAGATGAATTAAATACATTTCGCAGGCGCGTATTCATATATTCGGTCGTAGGACAGTTCTGTTCCTTTTCTTTCCATCGGCTTCGGTTTGGTTTCAAACTTCACCCAACTCTTCCCTCAAATCCATGCAAATCCACATCTCAAAATGTGCATTCTTAAAACGAATTTTCTCTCCCACATTTTGATTTTATTTATCTATCTATCTATCTATCTATCTATCTATCTATCTATCTATCTATCTATCTATCTATCTATCTATCTATCTATCTATTTATTGGATTTGTATGTCACCCCCCTCCGTAGACTCGGGGCAGCTAACAACAGTAACAGCATATAACAATCCAATATTAAAACAGTTAAAAACCCTTATTATAAAACCAAACATACATACAGACATACCATGCATAAAATTGTAAAGGCCTTGGGGGAAAGAGTATCTCAATTCCCCCATGCCTGGCAAGGCAAGGAGGGTGGGGGCAATTCTAATCTTTGGGGGGAGTTGGTTCCAGAGGGCCGGGGCCGCCACAGAGAAGGCTGTTCTCCTGGGTCCCACCAAGCGACATTGTTTAGTTGATGGGACCAGTGTTCCCTCTAATTTTTTGGGGGGGTGGGCGGAAAAGTATAGTGTCTGAGCGGCAGTCCCTTCGGGACTGGGCGGCACAGAAATAATAAATAAATGAATGAATGAATGAATGAATGAATGAATGAATGAATAAACAAACAAACAAACAAACAAACAAACAAGCCAACAAACAAACAAATAAATAAAAAACCCACCCTGTTTTGCCTCAGAGAATTTCAAAATAAAATACTGTACTATGTGTCTATAACAGTGAGCTCATAATAGGGCAACTCAATATCAAAATGCCACTTAAATAGTTGAGCTAGTTTCAAATTAGATTTTGATTTTCTTTCTCTCTTCCTTACTCCCATTCTTTTTCTTTCTCTTTTCCTTCCTCTCTTTTTTCTATCTGTTTCTCTCTCTTCCTCTCTCTCTCCTTCCCTCTCACTCTTTCCCTCTCGGCTTCTGGGCAGGTTTGGAAAACTCTGAGTTGATGATGATTTTTAAGTGAGCGATTGCTCACTGCTCAGCTTAGAGGGAACTATGGATGGGACCCGGAGAAAGGCCCACTCTGTGGGACCTAACTGGTCGCTGGGATTCGTGCAGCAGAAGGCGGTCCCTGAGATAATCTGGTCCGGTGCCATGAAGGGCTGTATAGGTCATAACCAACACTTTGAATTGTGACCGGAAACTGATCGGCAACCAATGCAGACTTTCTTTGATACTTTCTCAGGACCTGAAAAACAGCAACATCCAAAAGGGCAGATGCTACTGACATCTGGGGGGATGCAGGGAAATATATACTGCTCAAAAAAAAATCAAGGGAACACTCAAAATAACACATCCTATATCTGAATGAATGAAACATTCCCATTGAATACTTTGTTCTGTACAAAATTGAATGTGCACAACAGCCTGTGAATTTGATTGTCAATCAGTGTTGCTTCCTAAGTGGACAGTTTGATTTCAAAGAAGTTTGATTTACCTGGAGTTCTATTGTGTTGCTTAAGTGTTCCCTTTATTTTTTAGGTGCAAAGATACGATCACTGCTAGTACACTGCTGGAATTGAAAAATTGCTCCAGAAAACATACTCTTCATATTCTCACTACTTTGTTTGATATCCCAATCTAGTCTGCAGCCCTGGGACTTCCTGCAGGAGCTGTGGTAGCACAGTGGTTAGAATGCGGTATTGCAGGCTAACTCAGCTCATTGTCAGGAGTTCGATCCTGCCTGGATTGAGTGGACTCAGCCTTCCATCCTTCCGAGGTTGGTAAAATGAGGACCCAGATTGTTGGGGGCAATAAGCTGATTCTGTAAACTGCTTAGAAACAGCTGTAAAGCACCGTGAAGCGGTATAAAAGTCTATTGCTATCGTCCTTCCTTCCTTCCCTCTTTCTTTCCTTCCCTCTTTCTTTCCTTCCTTCCCTCTTTCCTTCCTTCCCTCTTTCCTTCCTTTCCTCTTAATTTCCTTCCCTCTTTCCTTCCTTCCTTCCCTCTTTCCTTCCTTCCCTCTTTCCTTCCTTCCCTCTTTCCTTCCTTCCTTCCCTCTTTCCTTCCTTCCTTCCTTCCCTCTTTCCTTCCTTCCTTCCCTCTTTCCTTCCTTCCTTCCTTCCCTCTTTCCTTCCTTCCCTCTTTCCTTCCCTCCTTCCCTCTTCCCTTCCTTCCCTCTTTCCTTCCTTCCTTCCCTCTTTCCTTCCTTCCCTCTTTCCTTCCTTCCTTCCTTCCCTCTTTCCTTCCTTCCCTCTTTCCTTCCTTCCCTCTTTCCTTCCTTCCCTCTTTCCTTCCTTCCCTCTTTCCTTCCTTCCTTCCCTCTTTCCTTCCTTCCTTCCCTCTTTCCTTCCTTCCTTCCCTCTTTCCTTCCTTCCTTCCTTCCCTCTTTCCTTCCTTCCCTCTTTCCTTCCTTCCCTCTTTCCTTCCTTCCCTCTTTCTTTCCTTCCTTCCCTCTTTCCTTCCTTCCCTCTTTCCTTCCTTTCCTCTTAATTTCCTTCCCTCTTTCCTTCCTTCCTTCCCTCTTTCCTTCCTTCCCTCTTTCCTTCCTTCCCTCTTTCCTTCCTTCCTTCCCTCTTTCCTTCCTTCCTTCCTTCCCTCTTTCCTTCCTTCCTTCCCTCTTTCCTTCCTTCCTTCCTTCCCTCTTTCCTTCCTTCCCTCTTTCCTTCCCTCCTTCCCTCTTCCCTTCCTTCCCTCTTTCCTTCCTTCCTTCCCTCTTTCCTTCCTTCCCTCTTTCCTTCCTTCCTCCCTCCCTCCCTTCTGTATACTGCCAGCGGTTCAAGGTTGACTCAGCCTTCCATCCTTCCGAGGTTGGTAAAACGAGGACCCAGATTGTTGGGAGCAATATGCTTACTCTCTGTAAACCACTTAGAACGGGCTGTAAAGCATCATGAAGCGGAATATCAATCATTGTGAAGTGGTATATACATCTAAGTGCTATTGCTACTTGTCTCCCATCCAAATAGAAATTGGGGTATCTATCTATGGTTTCTTTCTCTCTGATATAGATGGATATGAAACACCCATTTTTGGATACCTTCAGAAGAAGGTCTTATTTAAAATCATTTCACAATTGGAGAGGCAAGAGCAGAGTCTCACCTGTGGCGGCTCCACATTTTGATGCCAGTTGGGGTGTCTCCCCCCCCCCCACAAAACCTGCAAAGATCTTATTTTGAGAGATATATATTGTGATTCAGAATTGCAGCTATGCATTCATATATTCCCAGGTATCCAGGACTGGCTTTGAATTGTGTGGATATATGTTTGTGTTGCAACTGCTTAGTTTCATCCATGGGTGCCTAGATGTTGTGTATTCATTCTTTCTAATCCATTTTTGCTTCGGCTGCCATGGGAACCTGTTACTGGCCGGCCTTTGGGAAACTATATAAGTGAAACCATATGGGGTTTTTTTCGTTGAAGAATAAGCAGCAAGCTTACTGGCCATCTTATCCTAAGATCTTGAGATGGGGGAGAAGAGGGAAGGAGGGGTCATCACGACGAGCATTCGAGCCAGTTGCAAAAATAAATAAATTTAAGTCCCTTTGTCAAGAGAGGATGCCACACAATTATAACAGCTCGGAGTTAAATGCATTTACAATATTGGCATGCTTCATTTGTGTTCAATTATTCAAGGAAGTTTGCAACGTCCAGCTTTGAACAATATCAATAACCGTGCAAACAAATTAAAGAAGGAGCAAGCTGAATTGGCCCAACAGAAAGAAAGAACATGTTTGTTAAAAATAAATAAAGAAGAGAAAGAAGAGGAGATCAGTGCAAAGTTTGTTCCAGGTTTTAAAATTAGCCAACTGTGAAATATCAGAGGAGGAAAGAAAATTTGACTAGAGTGGAATCAGATTATACTTGGTGTATCTTTACAATAGCAATAGCATAGCAATAGCATTTAGAATTATATAATGCTTCATAGTGCTTTTACAGACCTCTCTAAGTGGTTTACAGAATCAGCCTCTTGCCCCCAACAATCTAGGTCCTCATTTGACCCACCTTGGAAACATGGAAGGCTGAGTCAACCTTGAGCTGGTGAGATTTGAACCGCTGAACTACAGCTAGCAGTTAGCTGAAGTAGCCTGCAGTGCTGCACTCCAACCACTGCACCACCCTGGCTCTTGGTGCCAACTTGGTGTCAACAAGCTTGGTGCCAACTTGATTTCATTAAGTTTCACGTTTCATTACGGTACCCTTCTAGATAATATCATCAAAACACTGATGCTGTTACCTAGCTGGGAATAAAAGGTTGAGGGGCTCGATGGCTCAGTGGTTAAAGGTGCTGAGCTTGTCACCTGGCAAGGAGACAGCCCATGTTTGGAACCCAAGGGCTGCTTGATGGGGTGAACTCCCATTACTTCCCCCAGTTCCTGCCCACCTAGCAGTTTGAAGGCATGCAAAGGTGAGTAGATAAATAGGTATCCCTTCAGTGGGGAGAATACAGCATTCTGTGTGCCATGATGCATAGCCACGTCTGTCACATGACCATGGATATTGTCTTCAGACAATGCGAGTTTCCACAATCAAGAAATGGAGATGAGCATTGCTCCTAGAATCAACATATCTGGACAGTGTCTCTTCTCTTCTCTTCTCTCCTCTTCTTCTCCTCTCCTCTCCTCTCCACTCCACTCCACTCCACTCCATTCCACTCTTCTTTTTCTTCTCTTCTCTTCTCCTCTCCACTCCACTCCACTCTTCTTTTTCTTCTCTTCTCTTCTCCTCTCCACTCCACTCTTCTTTTTCCTCTCTTCTCTTCTCCTCTCCACTCCACTCCACTCTTCTTTTTCTTCTCTTCTCTTCTCTTCTCCTCTCCTCTCCACTCCACTCTACTCTTCTTTTTCCTCTCTTCTCTTCTCCTCTCCTCTCCACTCCACTCCACTCTACTCTTCTTTTTCCTCTCTTCTCTTCTCCTCTCCTCTCCACTCCACTCCACTCTACTCTTCTTTTCCTCTCTTCTCTTCTCTCCTCTCCTCTCCTCCACTCTACACTTCTTTTTCCTCTCTTCTCTTCTCCTCTCCTCTCCACTCTTACTCTTCTTTTCCTCTCATCTCTTCTCCTCTCCTCTCCTCTCCACTCTACTCTTCTTTTTCCTCTCATCTCTCACCTCTCCACACCACTCCAACTCCAATCTACTCTTCTTTCCACTCTTCTCTCTCCTCTCCTCTCCTCTCCACTCTACCTCTTCTTTTTCACTCTCTTCTCTTCCTCTTCTCCTCTCCTCTCCACTCTACTCTTCATTTTTCCTCTCTTCTCTTCTCTTCTCCTCTCCTCTCCACTCCACTCTACTCTTCTTTTTCCTCTCTTCTCTTCTCTCTCCTCTCCTCTCCACTCTACTCTTCTTTTTCCTCTCTTCTCTTCTCCTCTCCTCTCCACTCCACTCCACTTACTCTTCTTTTTCCTCTCTTCTCTTCTCCTCTCCTCTCCACTCCACTCTACTCTTCTTTTTCCTCTCTTCTCTTCTCTTCTCCTCTCCTCCCTCCTCTACCTCTTCCCTCTCCTCTCCACTCTACTCTTCTTTTTCCTCTCTTCTCTTCTCCTCTCCTCTCCTCTCCACTCTACCTTCTTTTCCTCTCTTCTCTCTCCTCACCCTCTCCACTCCAACTCCACTCACTCTTTTCCCTCTCCTTCTCTTCTCACCACTCCTCTCACTCTCCACTTCCACTCTACTCTTCTTTCCTCTCTCTCTCCTCTCCTCTCCACTCCACTCAACTCTTCTTTTCACTCTCTTCTCCTCTCCTCTCCACTCCACTCCACTCTACTCTTCTTTTTCCTCTCTCTCTTCTCTCTCCTCTCCCTCTCCTCTCCACTCTACTCTTCTTTTTCCCTCTCTTCTCTTCTCCTCTCCTCTCCACTCCACTCCACTCTACTCTTCTTTTTCCTCTCTTCTCTTCTCCTCTCCTCTCCTCTCCACTCTTCCCACTCTCTCCTCTCTACTCTCTTTCCTCTCTTCTCTTCTCTTCTCCTCTCCTCTCCACTCTACTCTTCTTTTTCCTCTCTTCTCTTCTCTTCTCCTCTCCTCTCCACTCTACTCTTCTTTTTCCTCTCTTCTCTTCTCCTCTCCTCTCCTCTCCACTCTACTCTTCTTTTTCCTCTCCTCTCCTCTCCACTCCACTCTACTGTACTCTTCTTTTTCTTCTCTTCTCCTCTCCTCTCCACTCCACTCTACTCTTCTTTTCTTCTCTTCTTTTCTCTTCTCTTCTCCTCTCCTCTCCACTCCACTCCACTCTTCTCTTCTCTTCTCTCCTCTCCTCTTCACACTAACTCTTCTTTTTCATCTCTTCTCCTCTCCTCTCCTCTCCACTCTTCTTTTTCCTCTCTTCTCTTCTCCTCTCCTCTCCACTCCACTCTACTCTTCTTTTTCCTCTCTTCTCTTCCTCTCCTCTCCTCTCCACTCTACTCTTCTTTTCCTCTCTTCTCTTCTCTTCTCCTCTCCTCTCCACTCTACTCTTCTTTTTCCTCTCTTCTCTTCTCCTCTCCACTCCACTCCACTCCAATCTACTCTTCTTTTTCCTCTCTTCTCTTCTCCTCTCCTCTCCTCTCCACTCTACCTCTTCTTTTCCTCTCTTCTCTTCTCCTCTCCTCTCCTCTCCACTCTACTCTTCTTTTTCCTCTCTTCTCTTCTCCTCTCTCTCCACTCCACTCCACTCTACTCTTCTTTTTCCTCTCTTCTCTTCTCCTCTCCTCTCCACTCCACTCTACTCTTCTTTTTCCTCTCTTCTCTTCTCTCTCCTCTCCTCTCCTCTCCACTCTACTCTTCTTTTTCCTCTCTTCTCTTCTCCTCTCCTCTCCACTCCACCTACTCTTCTTCTCTCTCTCTTCTCCTCTCCTCTCCTCTCCACTCTACTCTTCTTTTTCCTCTCTTCTCTTCTCCTCTCCACTCCACTCCACTCTACTCTTCTTTTTCCTCTCTTCTCTTCTCCTCTCCTCTCCACACTCCACTCTACTCTTCTTTTTCCTCTCTTCTCTTTCTCTTCTCCTCTCCTCTCCTCTCCACTCTACTCTTCTTTTTCCTCTCTTCTCTTCTCCTCTCCTCTCCACTCCACTCTACTCTTCTTTTTCTCTCTTCTCTTCTCCTCTCCTCTCCACTCTACTCTTCTTTTTCCTCTCTTCTCTTCTCTTCTCCTCTCCTCTCCTCTCCACCTCTACTCTTCTTTTTCCTCTCTTCTCTTCTCTTCTCCTCTCCTCTCCACTCCACTCTACTCTTCTTTTTCCTCTCTTCTCTTCTCCTCTCCTCTCCACTCCACTCACTCTACTCTTCTTTTTCCTCTCTTCTCTTCTCCTCTCCTCTCCTCTCCTCTCCACTCTACTCTTCTTTTTTCCTCTCTTCTCTTCTCTTCTCCTCCTCCTCTCCACTCTACTCTTCTTTTTCCTCTCTTCTCTTCTCTCTCCTCTCCTCTCCACTCTACTCTTCTTTTTCCTCTCTTCTCTTCTCTTCTCCTCTCCTCTCCACTCTACTCTTCTTTTTCCTCTCTTCTCTTCTCTTCTCCTCTCCTCTCCTCTCCACTCTACTCTTCTTTTTCCTCTCTTCTCTTCTCCTCTCCTCTCCTCTCCACTCTACTCTTCTTTTTCCTCTCCTCCTCCTCTCCACTCCACTCTACTGTACTCTTCTTTTTCTTCTCTTCTCCTCTCCTCTCCACTCCACTCTACTCTTCTTTTTCTTCTCTTCTTTTCTCTTCTCTTCTCCTCTCCTCTCCACTCCACTCCACTCTTCTCTTCTCTTCTCCTCTCCTCTTCACTCTACTCTTCTTTTTCATCTCTTCTCCTCTCCTCTCCTCTCCACTCTTCTTTTTCCTCTCTTCTCTTCTCCTCTCCTCTCCACTCCACTCTACTCTTCTTTTTCGTCTCTTCTCTTCTCCTCTCCTCTCCACTCTACTCTTCTTTTTCCTCTCTTCTCTTCTCCTCTCCTCTCCTCTCCACTCCACTCTACTGTACTCTTCTTTTCTTCTCTTCTCCTCTCCACTCCACTCTACTCTTCTTTTATTCTCTTCTCTTCTCCTCTCCTCTCCACTCTACTCTTCTTTTCCTCTCTTCTCTTCTCCTCTCCTCTCCACTCCACTCTACTCTTCTTTTTCCTCTCTTCTCTTCTCCTCTCCTCTCCTCTCCTCTCCTCTCCACTCCACTCTACTCTTCTTTTTCCTCTCTTCTCTTCTCCTCTCCTCTCCACTCCACTCTACTCTTCTTTTTCGTCTCTTCTCTTCTCCTCTCCTCTCCACTCTACTCTTCTTTTTCCTCTCTTCTCTTCTCCTCTCCTCTCCTCTCCACTCCACTCTACTGTACTCTTCTTTTTCTTCTCTTCTCCTCTCCACTCCACTCTACTCTTCTTTTTATTCTCTTCTCTTCTCCTCTCCTCTCCACTCTACTCTTCTTTTTCCTCACTTCTCTTCTCCTCTCCTCTCCTCTCCACTCCACTCTTCTTTTTCCTCTCTTCTCTTCTCCTCTCCTCTCCACTCCACTCTACTCTTCTTTTTCGTCTCTTCTCTTCTCCTCTCCTCTCCTCTCCTCTCCACTCTACTCTTCTTTTTCCTCTCTTCTCTTCTCCTCTCCTCTCCTCTCCACTCCACTCTACTGTACTCTTCTTTTTCTTCTCTTCTCCTCTCCACTCCACTCTACTCTTCTTTTTATTCTCTTCTCTTCTCCTCTCCTCTCCTCTCCACTCCACTCTCCTCTTCTTTTTCCTCTCTTCTCTTCTCCTCTCCTCTCCACTCTCCTCTTCTTTTTCCTCTCTTCTCTTCTCTTCTCCTCTCCTCTCCACTCTACTCTTCTTTTTCCTCTCTTCTCTTCTCCTCTCCTATCCTCTCCTCTCCACTCTACTCTTCTTTTTCCTCTCTTCTCTTCTCCTCTCCTCTCCACTCTACTCTTCTTTTTCCTCTCTTCTCTTCTCCTCTCCTCTCCACTCCACTCCACTCCACTCTACTCTTCTTTTTCCTCTCTTCTCTTCTCCTCTCCTCTCCTCTCCTCTCCACTCTACTCTTCTTTTTCCTCTCTTCTCTTCTCTTCTCCTCTCCTCTCCACTCTACTCTTCTTTTTCCTCTCTTCTCTTCTCCTCTCCACTCTACTCTTCTTTTTATTCTCTTCTCCTCTCCTCTCCTCTCCACTCCACTCTACTCTTCTTTTTCCTCTCTTCTCTTCTCCTCTCCTCTCCTCTCCACTCTACTCTTCTTTTTCTTCTCTTCTCCTCTCCACTCCACTCTACTCTTCTTTTTATTCTCTTCTCTTCTCCTCTCCTCTCCTCTCCACTCCACTCTACTCTTCTTTTTCCTCTCTTCTCTTCTCCTCTCCTCTCCACTCTACTCTTCTTTTTCCTCTCTTCTCTTCTCCTCTCCTCTCCACTCCACTCCACTCCACTCTTCTTTTTCCTCTCTTCTCTTCTCCTCTCCTCTCCTCTCCACTCTACTCTTCTTTTTCCTCTCTTCTCTTCTCTTCTCCTCTCCACTCTACTCTTCTTTTTCCTCTCTTCTCTTCTCCTCTCCACTCCACTCCACTCCAATCTACTCTTCTTTTTCCTCTCTTCTCTTCTCCTCTCCTCTCCTCTCCACTCTACTCTTCTTTTTCCTCTCTTCTCTTCTCTTCTCCTCTCCTCTCCACTCTACTCTTCTTTTTCCTCTCTTCTCTTCTCTTCTCCTCTCCTCTCCACTCCACTCTACTCTTCTTTTTCCTCTCTTCTCTTCTCCTCTCCTCTCCTCTCCACTCTACTCTTCTTTTTCCTCTCTTCTCTTCTCCTCTCCTCTCCACTCCACTCCACTCTACTCTTCTTTTTCCTCTCTTCTCTTCTCCTCTCCTCTCCACTCCACTCTACTCTTCTTTTTCCTCTCTTCTCTTCTCTTCTCCTCTCCTCTCCACTCTACTCTTCTTTTTCCTCTCTTCTCTTCTCTTCTCCTCTCCTCTCCACTCCACTCTACTCTTCTTTTTCCTCTCTTCTCTTCTCCTCTCCTCTCCTCTCCACTCTACTCTTCTTTTTCCTCTCTTCTCTTCTCCTCTCCTCTCCACTCCACTCTACTCTTCTTTTTCCTCTCTTCTCTTCTCCTCTCCTCTCCACTCCACTCTACTCTTCTTTTTCCTCTCTTCTCTTCTCTTCTCCTCTCCTCTCCACTCTACTCTTCTTTTTCCTCTCTTCTCTTCTCCTCTCCTCTCCACTCCACTCCACTCTACTCTTCTTTTTCCTCTCTTCTCTTCTCCTCTCCTCTCCACTCCACTCTACTCTTCTTTTTCCTCTCTTCTCTTCTCTTCTCCTCTCCTCTCCTCTCCACTCTACTCTTCTTTTTCCTCTCTTCTCTTCTCTTCTCTCCTCTCCACTCCACTCTACTCTTCTTTTTCCTCTCTTCTCTTCTCCTCTCCTCTCCACTCCACTCCACTCTACTCTTCTTTTTCCTCTCTTCTCTTCTCCTCTCCTCTCCTCTCCACTCTACTCTTCTTTTTCCTCTCTTCTCTTCTCTTCTCCTCTCCTCTCCACTCTACTCTTCTTTTTCCTCTCTTCTCTTCTCTTCTCCTCTCCTCTCCACTCTACTCTTCTTTTTCCTCTCTTCTCTTCTCCTCTCCTCTCCTCTCCACTCCACTCTACTGTACTCTTCTTTTTCTTCTCTTCTCCTCTCCACTCCACTCTACTCTTCTTTTTATTCTCTTCTCTTCTCCTCTCCTCTCCACTCTACTCTTCTTTTTCCTCTCTTCTCTTCTCCTCTCCTCTCCTCTCCACTCCACTCTTCTTTTTCCTCTCTTCTCTTTTCCTCTCCTCTCCACTCCACTCTACTCTTCTTTTTCGTCTCTTCTCTTCTCCTCTCCTCTCCTCTCCTCTCCACTCTACTCTTCTTTTTCCTCTCTTCTCTTCTCCTCTCCTCTCCTCTCCACTCCACTCTACTGTACTCTTCTTTTCTTCTCTTCTCCTCTCCACTCCACTCTACTCTTCTTTTTATTCTCTTCTCTTCTCCTCTCCTCTCCTCTCCACTCCACTCTCCTCTTCTTTTTCCTCTCTTCTCTTCTCCTCTCCTCTCCACTCTACTCTTCTTTTTCCTCTCTTCTCTTCTCTTCTCCTCTCCTCTCCACTCCACTCTACTCTTCTTTTTCGTCTCTTCTCTTCTCCTCTCCTCTCCTCTCCTCTCCACTCTACTCTTCTTTTCCTCTCTTCTCTTCTCCTCTCCTCTCCACTCCACTCTTCTTTTTCCTCTCTTCTCTTCTCCTCTCCTCTCCACTCCACTCTTCTTTTTCCTCTCTTCTCCTCTCCTCTCCACTCCACTCTACTGTACTCTTCTTTTTCTTCTCTTCTCCTCTCCACTCCACTCCACTCTCCTCTTCTTTTTCTTCTCTTCTCTTCTCCTCTCCTCTCCTCTCCACTCCACTCTTCTTTTTCCTCTCTTCTCTTCTCCTCTCCTCTCCTCTCCACTCTACTCTTCTTTTTCCTCTCTTCTCTTCTCCTCTCCTCTCCTCTCCACTCTTCTTTTTCCTCTCTTCTCCTCTCCTCTCCACTCCACTCTACTGTACTCTTCTTTTTCTTATCTTCTCCTCTCCTCTCCACTCCACTGTACTCTTCTTTTTCTTCTCTTCTTTTCTCTTCTCTTCTCCTCTCCTCTCCACTCTACTCTTCTTTTTCCTCTCTTCTCTTCTCCTCTCCTCTCCTCTCCACTCCACTCGACTGTACTCTTCTTTTTCTTCTCTTCTCCTCTCCTCTCCACTCCACTCTACTCTTCTTTTTATTCTCTTCTCTTCTCCTCTCCTCTCCACTCCACTCTACTCTTCTTTTTCCTCTCTTCTCTTCTCCTCTCCTCTCCACTCTCCTCTTCTTTTTCCTCTCTTCTCTTCTCCTCTCCTCTCCTCTCCACTCTTCTTTTTCCTCTCTTCTCCTCTCCTCTCCACTCCACTCTACTGTACTCTTCTTTTTCTTCTCTTCTCCTCTCCACTCCACTCTACTCTTCTTTTTCTTCTCTTCTTTTCTCTTCTCTTCTCCTCTCCTCTCCACTCCACTCTACTCTTCTTTTTCCTCTCTTCTCTTCTCCTCTCCTCTCCTCTCCACTCCACTCGACTGTACTCTTCTTTTTCTTCTCTTCTCCTCTCCTCTCCACTCCACTCTACTCTTCTTTTTATTCTCTTCTCTTCTCCTCTCCTCTTCTCTCCACTCTACTCTTCTTTTTCCTCTCTTCTCCACTCCTCTCCACTCTATTGTACTCTTCTTTTTCTTCTCTTCTCCTCTCCTCTCCTCTCCTCTCCACTCCACTCTACTCTTCTTTTTCTTCTCTTCTCCTCTCCACTCCACTCCACTCTACTCTTCTTTTTCCTCTCTTCTCTTCTTCCTCTCCTCTCTCTCTCTCTTCCCCTCCCTCCTACAGCTTGAAAGAACAGCTACTCTAAAGTAATGTTGCCACTAGGGAAGGCGAGGAGGAGGGTTCAACTACATCATGAGTGAGTTGGGGACTGGAGCCAAATTATTTCTGTTTGTCAGGATCTGGTGGTGCTTTGCCCGTCTTTTGCTTCTAATTGCTCTTGGCCCGAGCCTTTTCCAGACGGGGCTGTTAGGAATTATTCAGCAATTCTGCTCACTGTTTTTCTTTTGATAGCTTCTATTGATTTTTGGTGAGGGGAAGCAGCAGACCCCTGCTAAGCCATGCATCAGACAATGGGCTTTCTTCCCCGCTGTGTTTTTCTCTCCAGCTTTGGCCAGGAGTCATAGTTTTAACAGCGTGAGCTTGCCAAAAAAACCCAGCATGTGCCTGCAAATCCGGAAATGCTTCTTTAATTAGTTTAAGGTATCTGAACATTGGTAGTTTGTCATTCGGGGAGTGGAGGTTGCCAGATCCAAGATTAGAAAGTAGAGGCAGTTAATTCGCAGGTCATGGAGCTTTATGTAAGTGGATCTCCAACTTTTCATTGCTAAGAGAGACATGATTTCTCCGCCTGAATTAAAACCGAGAGGCACATTTTCCTTTTGGGGTAGTTGCACATAATGAAGTCCAATCAAAGCGGGGTGGATAGGAGGCCTCCTAATCTAGACTTAGGCTATTATTTTTCCTTTAAAACCAGGGGTCTCTAACTTTGACAACTGCAAGACTGGTAGGCTTCAATACCTTGGCTGGGGATTTCGGGGAGTTGAGTTGAAACTTGCCAAAGTTGAACACTCTTGAACTCTAGTGAAAGTACATGTTATTTAATCGCAATATCGTTTAGCATTTAGACTTATATACCATTTCATAGTGCTCTACAGCCCTCTCTAAGCAGTTTACAGAGAGTAAGCCTATTGCCCCCAACCATCTGGCTCCTCATTTTACCAATCTTGCAAAGATGGAAGGCAAAATCAACCTTGAGCCTACTGAGATTCGATCTGCTAAACTGCTGGCAGCGGGTGATCAGCAGTAGTAGCTTGCAGTACTGCACTCTAACCACTATGCCACTCTAACCACTATGCCTGCAAGCTGGAAAGAGCTGGGAAGACTGTTAGCACCTCTTTAGGGTTGGCAAAAGAAGCTTAAAAAAAAAAGCTACATAAGACGCACCCAAATTTTCATTCTCTTTTAGAGAGGGCAGGAAAGTTGTGTCTTATACCCGAAAAATATGCTAAGTTTGGAGTTTATCATTCATTGTGTTATAAGAACCCACCTGTTGACTTGACCATGTTGGGTGAATCACATAAAGGGACTAGAAACCAAGTCACGGAGGCTTCTCCCCGCCTTTTCTGGCCCTGTTTCCTCCCAGGAGATTCCTACAGAGGCCCCACAGAGGCTTCTCCCTGCCTTTTCCAGCCCTTTTATCTCCCAGGAGATTCCTACGGGAGGCCCCACAGAGGCTTCTCCCTGCTTTTTCCAGCCCTTTTATCTCCCAGGAGATTCCTACGGAGGCCCCATGGAGGCTTCTCCCCACCTTTTCCAGACGTTTCCTCCTAGAAGATTCCTAGAGAGGCCCCACGGAGGCTTCTCCCTGCCTTTTCCAGTTCCAGTTTCAGAGGCTCAGGTTTGTAAGTAGGAAATGGTTCTTGAGAAGAGGCAAAAAAAATTTTGAACACCCGGTTCTTATCTAGCAAAGTTCGTAAGTACAGGCATTTGTAGGTAGAGGTACCACTGTAAATCTGAGTTGGGGGCTTAAATTGTGCTTATCAGTCACTGAACACTCAATCAGGCTGAGATGTGACAGATAGCCTCCTTGGTTACATGGAGTCCTAATTTTCTTGGGGCACCAAAACTGTTTTTCCCCTGCCTGGATCACTGCTTTCTCTTACCCACGTGTTATATGTCCATGTAGCTCTTTTTTTTCCCCCTCTTTTAAATTTCAGTAATATCCTGTCATGTAAGAATGCACCTCCAGAGATATATTTTGCAAAGGAAACTTCTGTTGTGCGTCCAGTGATGCCCCAGGAGTTTACTTTGTGGCTTTTACAACACAACGGCTGCATTTAAATCGACAAGAACCAAACATAATCTCGTGTTGATCCGTTGCGGGGAATTGACCGAATTTCTTTTGCATTACGAATGCATGAACTATGTGTTCCTCCTCCGAGGAATAGATCTGTGTGCGAGTTAGCAGACTTTCCCTGTGAATTGCACTACATTGCGGTAAATACTGACACATGAGCCATAACAGCCCTTCTACCATCTGCGCCGACTGTCTTCTCTTCTCTTACACAGATTGCTCAAAAGAAGACGATGTAATATCTATGCGGTTCATCCCCAGGGCAAACGTAACAGTCCATGTGTTGACTTCCATGTGGATGGGACTCCAGGCATTAGACCTCAATTTTTTCCCCCTTCAATGCTATTTTTTGCCCCCTAAAATTTATCTTCCGAATTGCTTTATGGCTCTTTGGGCAACCACAAGTAGTAAGGTGCTACTAAGTGCTGCTGTGGATTTCATAGCTGTGCTGGGGCCTGTTTCCTTTGCTAAATGTGGCTAAAACAGAGATGCTCTATGGGACTTTCTCTTTCTCTTAAAATAAGGTTAAAAATGGGAATGAAAGATCCCTTGGAAACAGACCATATTATTATAGTTCATCACACAGTCAGCCAGAGATTAGTTGGTTGGTTGGTTAGTTGGTTTGTTTGTTTGTTTGTTTGTTTATTTATTTATTGGATTTGTATGCCGCCCCTCTCCGGAGACTCGGGGCGGCTAACAGCAACAGTAAAGCAGTGTACAATAGTAGTCCGATGTTAGAAACAATTAAAAAAACCCATTACTATAAAAAAAAAAAACACCAAACATACATACATACATACATACCATGCATAGAATTGTAAAGGCTTAGGGGGAAAGAATATCTCAGTTCCCCCATACCTGATGGCAGAGGTGGGTTTTTAGGAGCTTGTGAAAGGCGAGTTGGGTGGGGGCAGTTCTAATCTCTGGGGGGAGTTGGTTCCAGAGGGTCGGGGCCACCACAGAGAAGGCTCTTCCCCTGGGCCCCGCCAAATGACATTGTTTTGTTGACGGGACCCAGAAAAGGCCCACTCTGTGGGACCTAACCGGCCGCTGGGATTCGTGCGGCAGAAGGTGGTCTCGTAGATACCCTGGTCCGGTGCCATGAAGGGCTTTATAGGTGATGACCAACACTTTGAATTGTGACCGGAAATTGATCAGCAACCAACGCAGACTGCAATATTCTCTATTCTATATTACAGAACACCAAACTATCTTACTAGACAACTCTACCATAAGCTACAACAAACCACCACTGGCCACAAGCCACAAGCCACACCTATGCAAAGGTGCATTACAGTATATACAGATTTTGACCAATCAGGTCGCAGCACATTCTGTTGATCCACCAGCATTCCTTTTTCTTTACACTAATTGCAACCTTTTCCACTGTGACTGGAATAACACCTCTGATACTAATCCTGACACCATACCCCATAAAAAGGGACTCCAGTATATAGACTGCTGTTGTCTCTATCATATCTTCCTCATCTCACAAACCAGGTTGTTCTCAACTTCATGGGAGGGAGGCCATACAGGAAGACTGCCTGATTCTTTTGTCACATCTTTAATCAAACGATATCTCCTGGCAGGAGTGTAATTAGGCCAAAAATCACATCTGGCACCGCACCTAACTTTTAATCTATTCAAACTTGCAACTTCGCATGAATTTCCACCAAGGTAAACAATGTTAAACTGGCAGGTAAAATATTTTCTGGGGGGAAAGCCAAATTACTGCAAGGAGAGATTACATTGTTAGGAACAGGAGGGAAGTTGGCAGAGGTAATTTTGTCTGCTTTCCTTGCTTCCTGCCCTCCTTTGGAGGGTATCCCCAATAATGAGTAAAATGGACTTTGCCTGCTTTGGGGGCCTGCTCAAATCGGATTGTGCAAACTCTGCTTGGTGCCTCTTGGTTTGGCTTATGACGGAAGCCTGCAGTCCCCTTGCAGACAAAACATTGAGATGTGTTTGGCCGCTGTTGGAAAGCAGCCATGGCTCTGATGGAAAAACGAAGCCAGGATATTTTGGAAAGTATAGGAGAGAAAAAAAAAATTACAACGTGATTCGTCAATAAGCAATGCATCCCTTATAGAATTGTCTTCTCCATCTGAAGCCTTCCAGATGTGCTGGAGCACAATTCACATCCCTGCTAACCGGTTCAGATCAAGTCAAATTTACAGGAGGTTGCTGATCGTTCTGGAGACCTCAACTACAAAAAGATATGGATAAAATTGAACGGGTCCAAAGACGGGCTACAAGAATGGTGGAAGGTCTTAAGCATAAAATTTATCAGGAAAGACTTCATGAACTCAATCTGTATAGTCTGGAGGACAGAAGGGAAACGGGGGACATGACCGAAACTTTGAAATATGTTCAAGGTTCAGGAGGGAAGTGTTTTTTAATAGGAAAGGGAACACAAGAACAAGGGGACACAATCTGTGGTTAATTGGGGGAAAGATCAAAAGCAACGTGAGAAAATATTATTTGACTGAAAGAGTAGTAGATGCTTGGAACAAACTTCCAGCAGAAGTGGTTGGTAAATCCACAGTAACTGAATTTAAACATATATCCATCCTAAGATAAAATACTGTTTCTTGGTCTTGTGGTTCACTCACTTTCTTGGCTGATGGACTGGCCATTGATCTGGTCCTCTGATGCAGTGATTTTCAACCTTTTTTGAGCCGCGGCACATTTTTTACATTTACAAAACCATGGGGCACATTGAGTGGGGAGGGGGGGCGACTAAAAAAAGTTTGGACAAAAAAATTCTCTCTCTATTTCTCCCTTTCGCTCTATTTCTCCCTCCCTCCCTCTTTCTCTCTCTTTTTTCTCTCTCTCTCAATCCCTCTTTCTTTCTCTCTCCCTCCCTACCTCCCTCTATGTCTTTCTCTGTCCCACCTTCCCTCCCTCTCTTTCTTTCTCTCTCTCTCTCTCTTTCTTTCTCTCTCTTGCTCTCTCCCTTGCTTTCTTTCTCTCTTGTTCTCTTTCTCTCTTTCTTTCTTTCTCTCTCTCTTGTTCTCTTTCTTTTTCTCTCTCTTGTTTTCTTTCTCTCTCTCTCTTGCTTGCTTTCTCTCTCTCTTTCTCTCTCTCGCTTTCTTTCTCTCTCTCTCTCTTGCTTTCTTTCTCTCTCTCTTGTTTTCTTTCTCTCTCTGAGCTTCGCGGCACACCTGACCATGTCTCACGGCACACTAGTGTGCCGCGGCACACTGGTTGAAAAACACTGCTCTCATGCAGCAGTTGGGGAGGCAGCTTCCGAACATCTAGTTTTGGTGTTAGTAAGTTCTAGTCCTCCCTTTAGCATGAAAGCTATCTGGATGACTTTGAGTCAATCATCAGGAGACTGTGAGTTCTAGTCCACACTTTTGGGTGTTAAATTTGTTAGTCTTCCCTAAATTTGCTAAATTTGTTACTCTTCCCTCCCTATCTCTTTTCCCTGATTGTATGAGCTTCCTTTTGGAAGGGGGTTAGCAGGAGACATTGGGGGAGTGGGTTACCCTTCACCTACTACAGAAAACAGAGTTTTGAGGTCTAGTTTCTCCCCTTCGGAGAAGGCGCTTTTCATTTTGTTTCTGCCACTCAGCTGGAGTTGGAGGACACTTTCTTCTCAAATTTCCAAGGAAGCCTGGGAGGGAAATCAATACAAGGATTTTGCCCCCACCTCCCTCTCTTCTTTGACTGCTGGCCTGGAGCCTTCTTATCTTACAGATCTAATGGATCTCTTGGCAGCTTTCTTTCAGTTTTTTGGAGGGGAGGACAGGACCAGTGAAATATGCTCCAAAAAGCATTTCTGGTTTGATTTTTTTTCTCTGAATCCTGTACAAGAGACTTGGGGACTGTGGTCAGTGATGGCCAGCTACCGGAATGGTAAGGTATTAAGTTCCGGTAGTGATTTTAGGGATGCGTGCACAACTGTGTGTCCTCTATTATTATTATTATTATTATTATTATTATTATTATTATTATTATTATTATTATTATTATTATTAATTAGACTTGTATGCCGCCCTTCTCCGAGGACTCTGAAATATAGTACAATAACATGTGTACAAATCTAACATGTGTACAAATCTAATAGCTAAGAACTCTAAGCTAAAATCCCCTTACATTTAAAAAACAGTCAATTAACTCAATCACATCCACACATAACATTTAATGGTCAGAAAGAAGAGGGGGCATGATTTAACTGCCCCAGGCCTGGCGACATAGATGGGTCTTAAGCCTTTTGCGAAAGGCGAGGAGGTTGGGGGCAGTGTGAATCTCAGGAGGGAGCGGATTCCAGAGGGCCGGGGCCGCCACAGAAAAGGCTATTTCCCTAGGTCCCATCAGATGACATTGTCTGGTTGCCGGGACCTGGAGAAGGCCAACTCTGTGGGACCTAATTGGCCGCTGGGATTTGTGTGGCAGAAGGTTGTCCCGTAGGTTATCTGGTCCGATGCCATGTAGGGATTTAATTTAATTTATCACCACCGTCTGCATTGGCTTGACAGGCGGCCTCCCCTCAAGAAAAAAACATAGCCTGCAATAGAGAGAAAGGTTAATCGGTTTAACCACCCCTCCTTCCCCCTGGGGGACCCTTGGATTTATCTGGATATTTGTCATGGAATTGTGTCTGCTTTCACTTTCCAACTTCGATCTGTAATCTGTCATCTCTGTTGAGTCGGTTGTGCCATTCCCAAATGCCAAGGTTTAAGCCTAGCCTTTTTGGCCCTCTGGGTGTTCACTGTTAAGCTTGTATCTATAGCAGTCCCCGCTGGCAGGGCAGTTGTGAGTATTCCCTGTCAGCCTCAGGAAGTGTCAGATTCGGAGGAGGACGAAGAGAGAGAGGCTTTAATGTACCCTGATGTAAGAGAGTTGTCGGAGAGCAGTGGAGATGAGGGCGTAGGTGAAAATGAGTTAGACGTTAGCATGGAAAGCAGTTCATCTTCGGAGAGGGTGGGGGTAGCTGACAGCCCCAGGTTGACCGCGAGATTTAGGAGTTTCGCGAAAAGAAAGGAGGAGATGTTTGGGAAAAATTTTTGAATCTGCAAGTTTAGAATTGTGTAAATCAACCAATACAGTCATATCCTGAATTGTATTGGAAACGAAGCCGCTTTCGGTCAAACTGCGTGTTGAAATATGGCCACATTCCTTGCCTCCGAGAAGTAAGCTTTTGATATATTATGATAAACTGTGCAAACTTAGAGTTAATAGGACTCAGAGATAAGCCGATAGCAAGGAAGCTCTCCTCTGCTCATTAGAAAAGATTTATAGCTTTACAAACTCAGCTCTTTAGATTTGAAAATGTGCCTTAGCATTTGATGATCTTCCCAGTGTAGAAGAGAAGTAAAGATTTGCTAGTTTTGAAAATCAAAGCCTTGAAAAGAGAGTTTTTGGAGTCCAGAACAAGGGCCAAGGCTAATGTTCTAGGACTGGACTTCATTAACCTCCTTACCTTCCTTGGGTGGCTTGCCAAGGCACTCAAACCCAACCCAAGCCAACGGGTCATCAGTCACAAAAAAGAAATTACTGTACTTACATTCCTCCGCCTCCGAAAAGGCCTCCTTGCTGAAAAACTGCAGCTGGGTTTCCACATCAGTCTGAACCGCAAAGTCTCCGGCTCCGTTTTAGCTTAGGCTAACATGTTGTGTGTGACTCTGCCCATGACGTCTTTGGCTTCTTCTCTGCGGTGGGCCCACGCCTGAGTTAGCTTAGGTTTGTGGGTAGTCAAGACATCCACTCGCCCATGCCAAAGCGGTGTCTCAGAATTACTTTTTCTTTGGAAGAGTTGGATCGTGAAGTCTCTGAATGAGTGGATAGATCTCCAGGTTGTCTCCTGGGATCCTTAGTGGAGACGTAACCTGGTAACGTTTCTCTAAAAGGAGGTGTATCTCCAGAGCAAAGGCAACTGGGAGGTGTGCACCTGTTAATATCTGTGCAAACAAAGCTATGCTCTTTTTTTTTAACATATTCTGCACATGTAGTTGTGGTTCATATTCTCTCTTCTCTTCTCTTCTCTTCTCCTCTCCTCTCTTCTCTTCTCTTCTCTTCTCTTCTCCTCTCTTCTCTTCTCCTCTCTTCTCTTCTTTCTCTCCTTCCCTCCCTCCTTCCTTCTCCTCTCTCCCTCTCCCCACCCCTCTCTCTCTCCATTCCTCCCCCTCTCTACTTCTCTCCCTCTTCTCTCCCTGTCTTCCCTCCTTCCTCTTCCTCCACCTTTCTCTTCTCTCTCCCTGCCTCCCACCCCTCTCTCCCTCTTCTCTGATTCTCCTTCCCTCCCCTTCCTCTCCTCTATCCTGCCCTCCCATCCCTCTCTCTCTCCATTCCTCCCCTCTCTCCTTCCCTCCCTCTTCTCTCTCTCTTCTCTTTCTCTTCTCTCCTTCCCCTTCCTCCATCTTTCTCTTCTCTCTCTCACTCCCACCCTTTTTCCTTCCCTCCCTCCCTCCCTTCCACCCTCTTCTCTCTTTCTTCTATCTCTCTTTCTCGCCTTCTCCTTCCATCCCCTTCCTCTCCTCTCTCCTGCCCTCCCATCCCTCTCTCTCTTCATTCCTCCTCTTCTCTCCTTCCCTCCCTCCCTTTTCTTATCTCCCTTTTCTCTCTGTCTTCTCTCCTTCCTCTTCCTCCCCATTTCTCTTCTCTCCCTCCCTCCCTCCCCCTCTATCTCCTTCTCCCCCCCTCTCTCACAAACACAGAGACTGTTGAGACTCTGGAGTAGAGAGAAAACTGTTGATCTCCAATTTTTAAGAGATGGATTTCATTAGCCTGTAGTTTTGGAAACTTCACGGTATTCATACAGATCTAGTGGCTAGTAGTCCTGGATGTCACGCAGGCAGGTCAAAAGGAGTTTATTTATTTATTTATTTATTTATTTATTTATTGGATTTGTATGCCGCCCCTGTCCAGAGACTCGGGGCGGCTAACAGCGACAATAAAACAGTGTACAATAGTAATTTGGTATTGATGATTAAAAATCCATTAATATAAAAACCAAACATACATACATACATACCATGCATAGAATTGTAAAGGCCTAGGGGGAAAGAGGATCTCAATTCCCCCATGCCTGGTGGCAGAGGTGGGTTTTAAGTTGTTTACAAAAGGCAAGGAGGGTGGGGGCCGTTCTAATCTCTGGGGGGAGTTGGTTCCAGAGGGCCGGGGCCGCCACAGAGAAGGCTCTTCCCCTGGGTTGTCTCGGCCATCCTCTTGCCTTAAGGCGCCAGTGGAGAGCCCCTGTCAAAATGCTGAAAAATGTCCCAGGAATGACCAAAGCTCCTTCAGCAGGAAAAAGAGATGGCTTTGAAAAACGTTCGTGTTTGGACCGGTTTGCTTGAAAAATGGCAGCAATTACAGACTGTTTTTCTCTGCGATGGATCATTCCAGGGAGTTAATGATTTTTCACTCATTGGGTCTTGGTGGACAGGAAACTTCCTTTGGGAGAACTGGGTGTTTATACTGTACATCTGGAGATAGAAAACAGTCTTTTTCTAAGCAAGAGGTTGAGGTTAGCGTGAACCGAGCAGGGCTATTTGTAAACATCTGGCTTGTCTTTCATTTGCTTTTGGACCTTAGATTTAAAAGGAATGTTGGACCGTTCCTCAAACTTTGCAAATGTGGATTGCAGAAGCAAAGGAGAGATGACTAGGAAGGTCAAAGTCGTGGTATCCCAATGACACCTGTCAATATAAATTCATAGAAACATAGAAGATTGATGGCCGAAAAAGACCTCATGGTCCATCTAGTCTGCCCTTATACTATTTGCTGTATTTTATCTTAGGATGGATATATGTTTATCCCAGGCATGTTTAAATTCAGTTACTGTGGATTTATCTACCACGTCTGCTGGAAGTTCGTTCCAAGCATCTACTACTCTTTCAGTCAAATAATATTTTCTCACATTACTTCTAATCTTTCCCCCAACTAACCTCAGATTGTGTCCCCTTGTTCTTGTGTTCACTTTCCTATTAAAAACACTTCCCTCCTGGGCCTTATTTAACCCTTTAACATATTTAAATGTTTCGATCATGTCCCCCCTTTCCCTTCTGTCCTCCAGATTATACAGATTGAGTTCATTGGGTTCATTAATTCAGATCTCTCTTTGGCAGCTTTTGAGGCGTGGGAAGCTTGACCTATTGAAAATATATTTTTTCATCCAAATTGGAGGTGTAAAACCTTGGCAGCTTGAAGACCTGTGGATTTCAACTCCCAGAATTCCCCAGCTGGATGAAAAGAAAATGGCTCGAATTTGCAGATTGGTTCTCTGTCTGGCAATACATTGGTACCTCTACTTACAAACTTAATTCGTTCCGTGACCAGGTTCTTAAGTAGAGAGGTTTGTAAGAAGCAATTATTCCCATAGGAATCAATGTAAACAAAATAATGCGTGTGATTGGGGAAACCACAGGGAGGGTGGAGGCCCTGTTTCCTCCCAGGAGATTCCTAGGGAGGCCCCATGGATGCTCCTCCCTGTCTTTTCCAGCCCTGTTTCCTTCCGGGAGATTCCTACAGAGGACCCACAGAGTCTTACAAACCTTTTTAGAGAAAAGTTTCTAAGAGCCGGGTGTTCAAGATTTTTTTTGCCTCTTCTCAACAACCATTTTCCACTTACAAACCCGAGCCTCTGAATCTATAACCGGAAAAGGCAGGGAGAAGTCTCAGTGGGGCCTCTCTAGGAATCTCCTAGTAGGAAACAGGGTCGGGAAAGACGGGGAGAAGCCTCTGTGGGGCCCCTCTAGGAATCTCCTGGGAGGAAACAGGGCCAGAAAAGGTGGTGAGAGCCTCCATGGGGCCTCTCTAGGAATCTCCTGGGAGGAAACATGGCCAGAAAAGGTGGGGAGAAGCCTCCGTGGGGCCTCTCTAGGAATCTCCTGGGAGGAAACAGGGCCTCCAACCTCCCTGTGGTTTCCCCAATCACACGCATTAATTGCTTTTACATTGATTCCTATGGGAAAAATTGCTTCTTCTTACAAACTTTTCTACTTATCCTGGTCACGGAACGAATTAAGTTCATAAATGGAGGTACCACTGCACATTATTTTTGGATGCTATAATCAGCAGTCTGCTGAAATGGGTGAACAATGGCCTAGATAAGGGAGATGATTGAAGACTGGACCCTAGAGAAGTGGATAAATGGCCACAGGTCTAAATGGGACCTGACCTATTCCATCACTTCTACATTGGGTCCCACCTGGGAGATGTTGCTTGTGTTGAACTGATGGGAAAATTGGGTTCCACCAGAAGGGAGAGGTTTGTTTTGGCAGCTGCAACTCCAGGCAAAATGCCAATTTCTGATCTCTGTTGATTGGACTGAAACACTGTTCTGTCTCCCCTAAGATATGAATTGGGGAGTGGGCTGTGGTATGTTTCCAGAAGAAAGTTCCAGGCTGTTTTCCATGGACAGTTACTCAATGGTCCTTGGTGCCCCCAGTACTTAATTCTTCTTTGCTCAACCTAGTAGCCTGCGGATGCATTGGAGCTGTATTTCCCAGAATTCCCAGCTACAATGACTGAATTCCTACCAGATACTCTAGATTGAGAAAAGAAGAGTCAGCCTTCTCCAGGTCCCGTCCACTATTCCAGACAATGTCATTTGGCGTGTCCTAGGGGAAGAGCCTTCTCTGTGGGGGCCCCGGCCCTCTGTAATCAACTCCCCCAGAGATTCGCACTGCCTCTACCCTCTTTGCCTTTCGTAAGAATTTGAAAACGTATTTATGCCATCATCAGGCTTGAGGTCACTAGACCCCAACCTCTGGCCAGTGAATGTGTAAAGGATGTTTGTAGTATGTATTTGAATGTTTGATTTTTAAATGTTTAGCCTTTTAAAATTTTAAACTAATTATTTATGTTAATAAAGCTCACAGGTAAGAAAGTGAGGACAAATAAAGGGATCAGAGGGTCCTTGGTTTATGGAATTCGCTTCCAGAAGAGGTCGTGACAGCTGTCAGCCTTGATAGCTTCAAGGCAGGATTAGACAGATTCATGGATGCCAAGTGTATCCATGGTGGTTATTGAAATGGATATCCAAGTGCCGCCTCTATGTTGGTTGAGGCAGGCAGGGTTCCCTTGGGTACCATTTGTTGGGGGTCAGGGGAAAGGGAGGGTCTTGCCTTCTCTTTCTGCTCAAGATCCCCATGGACAATTGGTGGGCCACTGTGTGACACAGAATGCTGGACTCGATGGGCTTTGGCCCGATTCAGCAGGACTCTTCTTATGTTCTTATGTTCTTGTCAATTTCTTTTTTTTCCTCTGTCATTGACTAACTTGTCTCTCCCATTTTCAAATTTCTTTTGCCTTCCAGCGCTGAAGATGAAAATAAAGGAGGTGAAGAAAGAAAATGGGGACAAGAAAATCGTCCCCAGGAAGAAGAAGGCTTTGAAACTGGGCACCATCAAGAAGAAAGAACTGAAGAAGCTCGTGTTGTATCTCAAGAACGGGGCAGACTGCCCATGTCACCAGCTGGACAACCTCAGCCACCAGTTCCTCATCATGGGTCGGAAAGTGAAGGCCCAGTATCTGCTGACGGCCATCCACAAGTGGGATAAAAAGAACAAAGAATTCAAAAAGTTCATGAAGAAGATGAAGGCGCCAGAATGTTCCACGTTCCAGTCCGTCTTCAAATGATCGTCTGGGGCCGGAGGCAAAGGGGACATGTTTTTCATATTTTTTTTCCCATTAATAAAATTTTAATTTTTTTAAATATTTTATATATATATAACAAATATATATATAACAGGCCCTGAACTTGCACAGACCGAGTGGGTGGTTCTCGTAATGTTTTGGCTTCTTCGACCTTTGTGGATAACTGATTCTTCGGCCTTCTTCTCCATTTGTGCCTTTAGACTTTTCTTGTGCTGTTCTTGCCTGTTTCTCTCTCCCATCCCCTACCCCCGGTTCAAGGGCACCCCCTGGTGAAAGAAGAGGGCGGGCAAAGAAGTCAAGATGGCGCCTGTGATCATGTGATCAAAGCCTAAGGTGACCAGGTATCCCACTTATGGAGGGACAGTCCCTATCTTTAATAATTTGTCCTGCATTCCGCGGGGGTTTTAAGAAGTCCCGATTTTCCTTTCTCTGGACTGCCCAGAGTGAATAAAGCATTTCCTTTCTCTGGGCTTTATTCCTCCTCCCGGCGCCCAGAAAAAGGAAACGCTTTATTCGCTCTGGATGGCTCACAGCAAATGAAGTGTTTCCTTTCTCTGGGCGCTGGGACAAGGAAGCTTCTCCCACCACCCAGAAAAAGGAAACGCTTTATTCGCTCTGGATGGCTCACAGCAAATGAAGTGTTTCCTTTCTCTGGGCGCTGGGACAAGGAAGCTTCTCCCACCACCCAGAGAAAGGAAACGTTTTGTTCACTCTGGATGGCTCACAGCAAATGAAGTGTTTCCTTTCTCTGGGCGCTGGGACAAGGAAGCTTCTCCCACCACCCAGAAAAAGGAAACGCTTTGTTCGCTCTGGATGGCTCACAGCAAATGAAGTGTTTCCTTTCTCTGGGCGCTGGGACAAGGAAGCTTCTCCCACCACCCAGAGAAAGGAAACGCTTTATTCGCTCTGGATGGCTCACAGCAAATGAAGTGTTTCCTTTCTCTGGGCGCTGGGACAAGGAAGCTTCTCCCACCACCCAGAGAAAGGAAACGCTTTATTCGCTCTGGATGGCTCACAGCAAATGAAGTGTTTCCTTTCTCTGGGCGCTGGGACAAGGAAGCTTCTCCCACCACCCAGAGAAAGGAAACGCTTTGTTCGCTCTGGATGGTTCACAGCAAATGAAGTGTTTCCTTTCTCTGGGCGCTGGGACAAGGAAGCTTCTCCCACCACCCAGAGAAAGGAAACGCTTTGTTCACTCTGGATGGCTCAGAGCAAATAAAGCACTTTCTTTCTCTGGGCGCCGGGACAAGGAAACTTCTCTCATCACTCGGAGAAAGGAAATGCCTTATTTTCTCTGGATGGCTCAGAGTGAATAAAGCATTTCCTTTCTCTGGGCGCTGGGAGAAGCTTCCTCCTCCTGGCTCCCAGAGAAAGGAAATGCTTTATTCTCTCTGGGCAGTCCAGAGCAAATAATGTCCAGGCTACGGTTTGCTTTCTGCATGCCCAACAGATCGAGATCGCAGGGTTGGAGAAGAGACCAAGTGCACACCTCTCTGGCATTTGGGAGGGAGGGGAAAGGGTGCTGCCTCCAGTATAAGAAGCAGCTAGAAAGTTCCTTTGTTCTCATCCCTTGTCTTACTGTTTTTATGCTTTTCAAAATCAAGAAAGATAATAAATGGATAGAAGTACCGGACTGGGAAGCAATACACAAAAACAAACGTTGAGATAAACGTCTGTAGAGATTTTTCAGTTGTCCGTCGTCCCCCTCCCCTCCGTCAATGGTGTCCTGCTTTCCTGAAGTTATATTCTGGTCACCTTATCAAAGTCCCACCTTCTTTTTTTTAAGTGACACATTTTTTAAGAAGGGTTGGGCTTCTCTCTTGTGGTTGCCGCTGCTATTTTCGATTGTCCTGCACCCCTCCCAATGTCTCTGTCCCAGTTATATCCTCATTAGGGAATGTTCAAAATATGCAAATATATTTATATACTTTTTTTGAGGGTGTGTGTTTGCCCAAATCTCTCTCTACAACCAGCTAGAAAAAACAGCCTTCTGCAGCACATCTATTGTAGTTTTCTGTTTTTATATAGTATAAATATACATATATATATATAAATCTGTCTTTTTTCTAAAAAAAAAATAGTATATCACTTTTCACTTGTTTTTGTTTTCAAAGGACTATTCGCCAAGTCCGGCTTCATCCTTTTTCCTGGATTATTTCCATGTACATGGTCCATCTTAGTCAGGGATCATGTGATAGAAGGTGTGATGATGTCTCACAATGCTACATAGCCTGTTGGATTTGGCTATGTAATGACGTCGCTGTGTGGTAGTGACATTGATACAAATGACAACCTACAGCGAATCTTCACTTATTTTATCGGTATTTTTTGCAAGGCACAGCCAATAATTGCTGTCTACATCAGGGCTACGCACTGGACATGGCCACACGCTGTTTAGCAAAGGGGTAAATGAGACCCGGTACATCACATATACAATGCCATGATGATGTGGCGCAGTGGTTAGAGTGCAGCATTGCAGGCTACTTCCGCTAGCTACTAGCTGTAGTTCAGCCGTTCAAATCTCAGCCTTCCATCCTTCCGAGGTGGGTCAAATGAGGACCCAGATTGTTGGGGGCAATATGCTAATTCTGTAAACTGCTTACAAAGGGCTGTAAAAGCACTATGAAGCAGTAGATAAGTCTAAATGCTATTGCTAAATGCTATTGCTATGTGAGTTTGACACCCCTGGTCTACAGGGTGTCCCCCCAAAAATGTATACACATTTTAAATAATTATAAACTTGGTGTTTATTATAATTTTATTATTTCAAAAATGTAAAAATATTTACAAGTATCATTTTATTGTTTTTTATTGTTTTATTGTTTTTATTTGTTTTCGAAGGTTAGTCTGGCTGTCATTATTGTGTTCAGGGATTGAATCTGCAAAATAATTATTTAATTATTGGCTATTTACAGTTATTTAAAATTAGTTAAAATGCAGGGGGGAAAACCAATCAAAATGATACTTGTAAATATTTTTACATTTTTTGAAATCATAAAATTATAATAAATACCAAGTTTACAATTATTTAAAATGTGTATGCTGATATTTGGTCACAATTTGATAGAACTACAATGGAATTTCATAAGGCTCGTGACAGCCATCTCTGTTGCAGCTGTTTACTTACGATGTAAAATACTGTGCATTAAAATATTGTGCATACAAAGAGGAGTAGATGCTTGGAACAAACTTCCAGCAGACGTGGTTGGTAAATCCACAGTAAGTGAATATAAACATCCCTGGGATAAACAGATCCATCCTAAGATAAAATAGAGGAAATAGTACGGTATAAGGGCAGACTAGATGGACCAGGAGGTCATTTTCTGCCATCAATCTTCTATGTTTCTATGCGTTGCTATCCTTCAGCCTCACATGGAGTTACTGTAGATTAGGAACAAGGAACAAGATATTTTAATCCTTTCCATGAACGACTCTATCTGATTTTTGTATTTGATAACTATCTTTTTGCTTGTTTTCTTGGTATTTCCCTTGTTTCCATGTGCCTCTTTATTAGTGGATCGTTTTGTGAGTATATGTGAGAATATAAATCTCGAGAGATGGGAGTGGACTGGAGTTTGTGCCTTTAAAAAACCCTGCTGTTCTGTTCGGGTCGTATGTGACCCGAAGCCAAGTTTGAGTCCCTGTAAAAAAATTTCCCTGCATATCTGAAACTTGAAATTTCATGACTTTTCATCATTTCAGGGGTTCTCTCTATGAGAAATTTTTTTTGGGGGGTGGGGTTTTTTTTTCTTGCTGAAAAACAAAAAGTCACACTTGTTGTGTTCCCGGGTCACCTTGACCCGGACCGAAAACTCTTCATTTGAAGTGCTTATGTTTGGTCAATTTGAATACTTTTTTCACTTGGAAAGTAGTCCGAACATTTCTGCGCACAATGATATGAAAATTGAAATGAAAAAAGTAATTCTTATTGGTTTATTTTACTGATAGAATGCGTGCCCCCCCCCGTTTTTGTGAAATATTTTTCGATTTATGGATAGTTTTGCTTGCAAAAACACGGGGGGGGGCACATTTATGTGCAAAATAAACCAATAAAGATTAATCTTTTCAGTTCAATTTTCATTCCATTGTGTGCAGAAATGTTCAAACTTGTTTCCAGGTGAAAAAAGCTTTCAAAAAGACCAAATATAAGTACCTAAAATGATCAATTTGCAGTCCGGGTCAAATAGACCCGAGAACATAAGATTAGGGAGTTTTCTCGAACTGAACAGCAGGGGAGTTCTGTTCTCTTCCGTTTTTAATTTTCTGCTGTTTTCTCTGAAGACAGCCACATTGAAGAAGGAGGGAAATATATCTTGAAAGAATCATGCATTCTTTTTAGACCAATCTGGTATCTTTGCATGAAGTTCTAAAATAACCGGTGGTGAGATTTTCAAACTCCAAAAGGCCATTGCAGCAAGTTAATCCTCTGCAGAAGACGCCTGATGGCCAAAGAAATATAATAATAATAATAACATAAGCTTTGGTTTCCAGTCCTATTTTGAAATACTGTCAGGTGCTATCCATCATAGATATTGGGGAAAAACAGGAAGCTGGCACGTAATTGGAAGCTGAGAAAGAGATGAGTTTGTTCCTCAGCCAACAAAACAATTGTTTCAATTATCATTATGTTTTGCTGCCAGACTTTTGCCGTTTTCAAACTCCCTGCCAATGTCATGTTTCCCAGGCAATGCCATCAACTCTTTCCCCCAAAATGACACAATATTCTTTGTTATTTCAAATAAGCCACAGTGTATAAAAAGGAGTAGCTTCACCCACACGTTTCCATCTTATAACTTTGCATCATAGAATAGAATAGAATTTGCCCTTTGGTGCATATGCTCTCAGTGTACATAGAATAGAACAGAACAGAATAGAATAGCTGAGTTGGAAGGGACCTTGGAGGTCTTCTAGTCCAACCCCCTGCTTAGGCAGGAAGCCCTACACCACTTCAGACAAATGATTATCCAACATCTTCCAGTGTTGGACCATTCACAACTACTGGAGGCAAGATGTTCCACCGATTAATTGTTCTAACTGTCAGGAAATTTCTCCTTAGTTCTAAGTTGCTTCTCTCCCTGCTTAGTTTCCACCCATTGCTTCTTGTTCTACCCTCAGGTGCTTTGGAGAATAGGTTGACTCCCTCTTCTTTGTGGCAACCTCTGAGATACTGGAAGACTGCCTTCCCTGGTCCTTCTTTGACTCCTTCTAGTTAGTATCTATTAGGGGTTATGGATCTGGTTCATATCATTGATCCAACTAAGAATGTTGATTTGATCTAATTCCATCATTTCAGCAAATGTTTCACAGGAAGAGTTTATTTTCCCTGCCCCTATTCTTTGACCAAGCTGCTCTTCCTAAATTGCTGCTTCCTGGTGAGAAACATGGTTTCTGTCTAAACTAGCTTCTCCCTCACCTGATGGTCTCTAGTTCTCCTGATCTCAGGCCATCCATGGAGACTCCCGGCAATGATCATTTGAAGGAACCACCTGGACACCAGGATAAATCTACGGTTATTTTTCCTTTACTTTTGCATGCCCAGATGGACATTTCGATCCCCTTGGCTTCTAAGTGATCGTCACCACAATATTTTGGCTCCCTTCTGTAGTGTGATAATACACTTCCGAGATACACAAAGAGGTATGAGATTGAAGGAGGCTTGGCATATTGAAGGCAAACCAGCCAGATTGTCTAAAGTCATTGCTAAGAAAGTGGGTGACCTTTAAAGGGGCAGTGAAAGAGAACTTCAACAGAAAGTGATGCTTGACCCTAACTTGGCTTTCGAAGAATTACATTTGCATCTACAGAAATTCCAGGGCAAAGAAGATACGAGCCAACTTATAAAGACTAGACTAGACTATAGACTAGAGTAGACTAGGGTCAGTAATGGGCAGCCATTTTTTTACTGCCACACTGTGGGTGTGGCTTATTTTATGGGTGTGGCTTAATGGTCATGTGACTGGGTAGGAGTGTCTTGCCGGCCATGTGACCAGGTGGGAGTGGCCTGAACGATCATCATTGTTCAAGGGAACTTTTAAGTCCTCGACTTACAACCTTACCAGTGTCGCTTGCTGGGGTGATAATTTGCTTCGCGTTTCCTGCGCTCTCCTTCCTGGGTAGCTAGGCGAACAGGTGCTGCCAGAAGCCTAAATGCTGCCAGCGCCGCTTCCACCCACGCCTTCTGCTTGCACTTCAGGCGGGAGGGGGTCGCGTGAGGCTGGAGGGGAGCCGGGCAGGAGAGAGGGAAGCTCGTCCAAGGCCAGGAAGGAGGAAAGAGGAAAAAAGCAAGGAGCGCAGACGCAGCAGCAGAAGCAACAGCAGAGAAAAAAACGAGAACTGAGTGGAGACCAGTAATCCAGGAAGTGACAGCTGCTGATCACCTGGAGCTGCGCACGCATCTTCATTTCCGCCAGTGGAACTGCGTTCCACCCCATCCTGCCTGCTGCCTGCCCCTGACTAGAGTACAGTAGAGTAGAATGGAATAGAATAGAATAGAATAGAATTCTTGATTGGCCAAGTGTGATTGGACACACAAGGAAGTTGTCCTTGGTTCATATGCTCTCAGTGTACATAAAAGAAAAGATACATTGGTCAAGAATTGAACGGGTCCAAAGACGGGCTACAAGAATGGTGGAAGGTCTTAAGCATAAAATATATCAGGAAAGACTTAATGAACTCAATCTGTATAGTCTGGAGGACAGAAGGAAAAGGGGGGACATGATGGAAACATTTAAATATATTAAAGGGTTAAATAAGGTCCAGGAGGGAAGTATTTTTAATAGGAAAGTGAACACAAGAACAAGGGGACACAATCTGAAGTTAGTTGGGGGAAAGATCAAAAGCAACGTGAGGAAATATTATTTCACTGAAAGAGTAGTAGACCCTTGGAACAAACTTCCAGCAGACGTGGTAGATAAATCCACAGTAACTGAATTTAAACATGCCTGGGATAAACATATATCCATCCTAAGATAAAACACAGGAAATAGTATAAGGACAGACTAGATGGACCAGGAGGTCTTTTTCTGCTGTCAGACTTCTATGTTTCTATGTTTCTAAGAATCATGTGGTAACAGGGTAGCATGTTCTTGCAGAAGGAGCTTGACACCAAGGACTAGTGATTTGATTCATTGGTTCACTTCTCTACTCTGCCAATGAAAACAACGACACCAATGAGATGCGAAGGGCACGTTTAGTCGCCATCCAAGCAATGCAAAGTCTGGGACCAACTTCCTCCTACATTGTGTCAATACCCTGGGAATTAAAGCCCCCGCTTTTCATTTTCAAACAAAACGTGCATATTTGTGTCGAATTAAAACTGCTTATGTGCCACTCCTGCGTGCAACGTTAGAGAGAGCAAGTGTGTGGGTTTGTTTTTCTAGCGCGTTTCCTCAATTATGTATTCGTTTAACTAAAGTTGCTGAATTAACCAGTCCCTGTATGAATTCTTTTCGGGCGGGGGTGGGAAGTTGGATGGCTGGTTTTTGATTTCTTTTAGAGATGACATTTGCTATCTCTAGTTTTGTTTTGTGTTTTGAACCTTAAAAGGCATGGCCTTTTGAGAAGGAGGGATTTAATCAGTTGTTTAGAAAGCTGTTTAAATCTGGAAGGCAACAGAACCAAATAAAAGACTGCAACATTAAAAAAAATAGTTTGAAAAAAAGAAAGAAGACTGTGGAGAAAGAATAGAGTAGAGTAGAGTAGAATGGAATGGAATAGAATAGAATAGAACACACAAAGAATTTGTCTTGGTGCAGATGCCCTCAGTGTACATAAAAGAAAATATAGATTTGTCAGGAATCATGTGGTGCAACACTTAATGATTGTCATGGGGTCAAATAAACAACCAGGAAACAGTCAATGTTAATATAAATTGTAAGGATGCAATCAACAAACCTACAGTCATGCAATCATAAGTGAGAAGATTAATAGCAGGGCAGACTTTGTAAACGGTGTAAATAAACGCAGTAAATAAACTTGGTAAATAGAGGTAAATAAATGCGATACAAAGGGCTCGCTTGCTACAAACACATGTGGGAGATGTGTGGCAAAGAAAAACTTGGATTTAACCAACTCGCAATAAGTCTGGCTCGAAATGTAATCTTATATTTCCCCCCCAAGGTTATCTGCTATCCCACACCAGCATTAAAGATCCCTGTTTAAAATCCATGTGGTTCTTCTTTGGTTGGTCAGCTAGATGGAACTTGACAGTATCAGGAGGGGGGAAGAAGTACTTTTAAACGGGGTGGGGTGGGGAGGATGAAAAGGATTGAAATGGGTTTGAAAGAGCTCATGGACGGTAGACAGATTGGCTGCAGAGCAGACCGCCGGCCTGAGAGATAAGAAGTGATGGAGCATCACACAAAGCAGAGCAAACCAGGTGAGCAAAATTGTGGCAAAATAAATCTTTCTCCCCACACCCCACCTTTCTTTTCAAAGTGATCCTGCCTCAACAAATTCTAGGTGAAGAACGAGACACAAAGCAGAAACATGTTTTAGATATCGAACCTGTTTTTAAGCTGGAGAGTGTCTTAAATTCAAAGCGATCTTCACTTTTGGGCCTGTGTGATTATCATGACCTTTGTAGCCACAATGGGATATTTGAAATATTTGTATATTTTTTTAAGATTACACAAGTAGACCAGCACATGTACAAATACACACGTTCCCATTTTTGATTCTCTTTTGCTTTTTTAAAAAAATGGTTCCCATATTTTAATCTTATGCTTCAAAACGGATCTTGCATTTTGTGCATTTAATAAAAAGACGAGGATAGCGGCATATATATATAACCATACATATAACCAAGGAATCTATGAAATACCATGCAAAACATGTGCAGCCACATACATTGGACCAACCAATCGAAGAATTAACGCACGCATTGCAGAACATAAAAATGCAGTCAAAAAAGAAGAAAAAACTTCCTCCCTTTTCCAGCACATTAAAAAAACAGGACATGAAATTGACTTCGAAAAAACTAAATTACTTTCCAAAACAAAACACGTATATAAAAGAATAATCATGGAAGCCATAGAGATAGAAAAACACCCCCTCTGTATGAATAAACGTGATGACACGTCCCGCCTACCAGAAATACGAAATCCAGCATGGTGATCTTGTTTGCTGTATTGTATTGTTGAAATAATAATAATAATAATAATAATAATAATAATAATAATAAATAATGATAATTAATAATAAATAATGATAATTAATAATAATAATAATAAGAACAACAACAACAACAAGTCCATTCAGTTGCTCTGATTCCCCCCGATATAAGGGATTACAGGGTCATTAAAGACATTGTGTGTATGTGTGTGTGTATGTGTGTTTACTCTGCTAATTGTAGTTAACCTTTGGGAGCAATACTCATCTTTGTTTCTAAGCAACAGTCTGAAAACATTTCCATGGTCTTGTGGCTGTCAGACATGATGCTGCAGTGCAGAGCATGGGTCAAAACACAAAGTGCCGCTACCTTCCCATCAAAGGGAACCTATTCATCTACTCACATTTACATGCTTTCAAACTGCGAGGTTGGCGGGAACGGAGGCAGCTGGCAGGAGCTCACTCTGTCGTGCGGTGGTAGGATTTGAACTGCCTGAGCACTGACCTTCTCCAACATCTTGAGTTGCCTCACCTTGCCAATAGAAGGGAAGAGAAGATTATAGTTGGATAAAGAGCACCCAATACCCATCGCTCACTCTGAAACGCCTTTGACCTTAAAACATTCATTGTAGACTAAACATCTTGGCTGGTCTTGCTCCATTCTCGGAGGAATGCGTGTTTTTCAAAGTGTGGTGGTACAACTCAAAATACTCCAGAGCCCTTGTAGCTTGGCAGAGCAGTCCTTGCCCATAATTACTCTAACCCCGAGTGTTGGGAAGTTCACACTAGTTCTCCCTTTCCCTTTCCTCCACCAGCCTTCACGTTTTCTCGAAATGTTTATTTAATAATGCCAAAAAGAGCTATTATAGCTTCCTGGGCTTAAATGTTGGCTAAACACCCTGTCAATACTGCTTCATTTGACAACGCCTGGGTGACAACAGGAGAGACTAAACTTTTAGTGTCTCTGAGGACAGTGAGAAATTGGCTCTTGTAGTTTTTAATCAGCATCTTTAGAGATGCCCCCCAGTTAGATGGAAGTTTGGGGCCAGAGTGATGTACATCAAAGGGATTCGTCCCGAAGACCCAGTTCTAGTTAAAAGAGAAAAGTGACCAAGAATGCCCTTAGTGGGCACAACAACAAGGTTCGACTACTGCAATGCTCTCTACATGGGGCTACCTTTGAAGAGTGTTTGGAAACTTCAAATTGTCCATAATGCAGCTGCGTGAACGGTTATGGGCCTTCTAAGGCATCATACCCATATTTCTCCAGCATTCCAAGGACTTCATTGGCTGTTGATTGATTTATGGACACAATTCAAAGTGTTGGTTATGACTTATAAAGCCCTACATGGCATCAGACCAGATTACCTCCGGGACTGTCTTCTGCCCCATGAATCCCAGTGTCCTGTTAGGTCGGCCTTCTCCAGGTCCCAGAGGGCTGGAGCCCCCACAGAGAAGGCTTTTCCCCTAGGCCCCACCAGCTGACATTGTCTGGCTGATGGGATCCTAAGGAGACCCCTCTGTGGGACCTGACTGGTTGCTGGGATTCGCGCGGCAGAAGGTGGTCTCAGAGATAGTCTGGTCCTATGCCATGTAGGGCTTTATAGGTCATAACCAACACCTTGAATTGTGTCCAGAAACAAATCGGTAGCCAATGTAGTCCGCGGAGTGATGATGAGATATGGGCATGCCTTGGAAGGCCCAAAACTGCTCACGTGGCTGCATTTTGGACGAGTTGAAGTTTCCAAACACTTTTCAAAGGTTACCCCATGTAGAGAGCACCTCGAACCTCGAGGTGATAAGGGCATGAGTGACAGATGGATAGATGGATAGATGGATAGATGGATGGATAGATAGATAGATAGATAGATAGATAGATAGATAGATAGATAAATAATAAACAAGAAAGACAAGTTTGCCTTGGTTTGGTTCTCTTTTTCCTCCATAGCTGACTGGAGAATTATTATGTATTATGTATATAGTCCAATACATAATACACATTGAATTCTAGTAGTTGAAGTCCACAAATCTTAAACTTGCCAAGTTTGAAGACCTCTGCCCTAAATGATGATGGGAAATGAAACAGCACAGAGGAACAAAATAGTTTAGGGTCATTTAAAAACACACCTCTGGTTTTCTTTTCAAATAAACCCCCCTCATTCCCATATTTAATAATTGACTTTGGTTTTTCTGTGGTCAAACGAGCAAGCAAAAGAGCGACAAGACCGGCCTTGGAAAGAGGGTGAAATATGGCTTAGCAAAGGTCAAGGTATCAAACTGACATATTTTTCCATTAGTGTCTTACTTCTCAGCAGTGACAAAGCAATGGTAGTTTCAGAGGTCTATATTAACATGTGCAAAAGAAACAAAACCTGAGAGCTCCCACCCAGCAAGTTGTGTGTCAGAACCAGACAACAATGGCCCTGGGCAATGTCCTAAATTATGTGGAGGCTTTAGACCTCCAACCCCCAAAAAACCTTCTCAAAGCTGTAGATTTCTTTTTGGGACAAGAGCAGAGATCTCCAAGGGCCACCTAAATGTAGTTGTAGATCTCGTCCTCTGGACCACATACCTCCAACATCCAGTAAAAAAAAAAATTAAAATAAATGAAATCATTTAAAGTAATTAGATTTGTTGGAGGAGGAATCACAGAAGCCTTGGGATTTCTCTTTTTGTTTGATTTGGTTTGAAAAATGTTCTAAATTCCCAAGTCCTGGAATTTGAGAAATGCTTACTTCCATTTTTAATTTAGAATAAGCCACCTCCAAAACATAGCGAACCAATTAAAGATTAGGTTGCAACACTAAGATGTACTTAACGTAAAACGGAAATAGCTGCACTCAAGATGTATCTGGCCAGAACTTTATTTTTCTTTTCAACCCAATGCAAAATTCTGACCCAAGATTGTACTCCATCGGAATGCATTGAATTAAGAGAAAGGTAGAAAGATTGACTGCTAAGACATTATCTCCCTTAAGTAATTATCAAAAAGGTTTATTATTGGAAGAGCGAAAATTAGATTTCCCCAGCAGTTCATTAAACTCTAAAACCATTAGGCTCATTTGCACTAACTTAAATAATTTATTGATTCTGATAACATCTTTTACATAGATGTACTAACATCTTTTACATGAGTCTGTCATCTGCACCTCTATAACTGTCTGGTTTGGTGCTGCAACCCAACAGGATCGACACGGACTTCAGAGGAGAATCAGAACAGCAGAAAAAACAATTGCTGCCAACCTGCCTTCCATTGAAGACCTGCATACTGCATGAATTAAAAAAGAGGGCAGGGAAAATATTGACTGACCCCTCCTCGCATCCTGGACATAAACTGTTTCAACTCCTACCCTCAAAACGTCGCTACAGAGCACTGCACACTAAGACAACTAGACACAAGAACAGTTTCCCCCCGAATGCCATCACTCTACTAAACAAATAATCCCCTCAACACTATCAGGTTTTTACTAAGTCTGCACTTCTATTTCTAGTTTTTCTCATCATTCCTATCATCCTTTTACTCCCACTTAGAACTATATGACTGTAACCTGTTGCTTGTATCCTACATTTTTTATTAATATTGATTGTTTCTTCATTGCTTATTTGACCCCTATGACAATCATTAAGTGTTGTACCACATGACAAATGTATCTTGTTCTTTTATGTACACTGAGAGCATATGCACCAAGACAAATTCCTTGTGTGTCCAATCACACTTGGCCAATAAAATTCTATTCTATTCTAAATTCTAAATTTTTTTATTTTTACGTGAAAGGACCTCCCTTTGCTTGCGGCGCCGCTGCGGCATCCTTTTTCGTAAAAATAAAAATAAATAAAAATAAAAAACCCGTAAAAATAAAAAATGATGGGATTCCGGGGGCGGAGCTTTGATGTCACGTATACTGGCAGGTTGCTAAGCACGCCAAGGTGATCACTTCCTGGATTCCATCCTCCCTCCATTATTCTAGTGCCGCCCCCGGAATCCAGGAAGTGATCACCTTGGTGTGCTTAGCAACCTGCCAGTATACGTGACGTCAAAGCTCTGCACCTGGAATCCCTTTGTGGGATTCCCCAGCTCCTTTTGTCCCTCCCGACCAGCCTCCCGACCAGCCGACAGCTCCCCGGTGTTCGCCTTCCTCCGCCGCCACCGGCGCCTGGCTCCTCCTCCTCTTCTCAGCAGATGACAGCCGGGTGCTGGCGCTTCATGGTGCTCGGCACAAATGCCGAACCGGAGCATGAATTTTTTAAAAAAATTGGGTTCGGGTTCGGGTTCGGCATGCTGAACACCGCAAAATTCAGTACAAACCCGAATTGTGCAAGTTCGGTTCGCCCAACACTACTTAACAGTTCACTTGAACGGTGATGATCATTCAAGCCACTCCCCCTGGTCACATGACCAGCAAGCCACACCTACAAAATAAGCCACACCCACAGTGTGGCAGTAAAAATTTTGGCTGCCCATTACTGGATAAACATAGATCCATTCTAAGATAAAATACAGGAAATCGTATAAGGGCAGACTAGATGGACCATGAGGTCTTTTTCCGCCGTCAATCTTCTATGTTTCTATGTTTCTATTAAAAGCTCCTCAAAACCCACCTCTGCCGTCAGGCATGGGGGAATTAAGATATTCTTTCCCCCTAGGCTTCTACAATTTATGCATGGTATGTTTGTATGTATGATTGGTTTTATAACAAGGGTTTTTAGCTGTTGTAGTATTGGATTTTTACATTCTGTTTTTTGTCACTGTTGTTAGCCGCCCCGAGTCCATGGAGAGGGGCGGCATACAAATCCAATCAATCGATCGATCGATCGATCGATAAATAGATAAATAGATAGATAGATAGATAGATAGATAGATAGATAGATAGATAGATAGATAGATAGATAGATAGATAAATAGATAAATAGATAAATAGATAAATAGATAGATAGATAGATAGATAGATAGATAGATAGATAGATAGATAGATAGATAGATAGATGGATAAATGATAGATAGATAGATAGATAGATAGATAGATAGATAGATAAATGGATAAATAGATAGATAAATAGATAGATAGATAGATGGATAAATGATAGATAGATAGATAGATAGATAGATAAATAGATAAATAGATAAATAGATAAATAGATAAATAGATAGATAAATAGATAAATAGATAAATAGATAAATAGATAGATAGATAAATAGATAAATGGATAAATAGATAGATAAATAGATAAATAGATAAATAGATAAATAGATAAATAGATAAATAGATAGATAAATAGATAAATAGATAAATAGATAAATAGATAAATAGATAAATAGATAGATAAATAGATAAATAGATAAATAGATAAATAGATAGATAGATAAATAGATAAATGGATAAATAGATAGATAAATAGATAAATAGATAAATAGATAAATAGATAAATAGATAAATAGATAGATAAATAGATAAATAGATAAATAGATAAATAGATAAATAGATAGATAAATAGATAAATAGATAAATAGATAAATAGATAAATAGATAGATAGATAAATAGATAAATAGATAGATAAATAGATAGATAGATAGATAGATAAATAGATAAATAGATAAATAGATAAATAGATAGATAGATAGATAGATAGATAGATAAATAGATAAATAGATAAATAGATAAATAGATAAATAGATAGATAAATAGATAAATAGATAAATAGATAAATAGATAGATAGATAAATAGATAAATGGATAAATAGATAGATAAATAGATAAATAGATAAATAGATAAATAGATAAATAGATAAATAGATAGATAAATAGATAAATAGATAAATAGATAAATAGATAAATAGATAGATAAATAGATAAATAGATAAATAGATAAATAGATAAATAGATAGATAGATAAATAGATAAATAGATAGATAAATAGATAAATAGATAAATAGATAAATAGATAAATAGATAAATAGATAAATAGATAAATAGATAAATAAATAAAAGAATTTTTAAAAACCCACAGCCACGAGAGACCTCTCACATGTACAGGGAAACACATCCCAGCTGAGGAGATCTTCTTTCGGGTTGCAAGATGAATTTTCCCCCAGGCTGCGTGGCGGCTGCTCTCAAGGAAACGGCTCCTCTTCCTGCCATAGTTGTTTTAACTTGTCAGTCGGGTTTCTCTCCTCCCCGTACAAAAAAACGGGATCTGGATTTAATCACTACCGCAGCCCAAGTGTGTTTAGTTTTTGGAAGGTTGTCTTGGCACAGATGAGGTCCACCGAACAAGTTTTGTAGAAGTGGATCAAGCGAAAGCCCCTGTTCTCCTTCTGGAGGTGATTTCTGTTCCATTTCAGGCCCCTTATTAACTTGGTGAATAAATATACACGAAACAAGGGCTTCTATGGGGCAGCAGGACTGTGCTTTCAGCACTCAAAGCTGCCCATCTACTCACCCCACCATTTGCCCCACTCCGACCCATTTTTGGAAAGAAAGGAAAAAGAGCGATGAATGATGAAGACAGATGGCAACGCGCAGATCTTCCCCTTGAAGTCCAAATAACGTTCCCACATTTGAATGGCCCACTTTCTTTTTCCTTCCATCTGACATTCCAAACTAAAGTGTCTGGCTTCAATCAGGCCAAGGTTGTACCTGTTCCAACAATTGCTTCATGGCATCGGACCAGAATACCTGCGGGACCGCCTTCTGCCGCACGAATCCCAGCGGCCGATTAGGTCCCACAGAGTTGGCCTTCTCTGGGTCCTGTCGACTAAACAATGTCATCTGGTGGGAGCCTTCTCTGTGGCGGCCCTGGCCCTCTGGAATCAACTCCCCCCAGAGATTCAAACTGTCCCCATCCTCCTCGCCTTATGTAAGACTTTGAAGACCCATTTATACATATTTATATATTTTATTATTAGATTTGTTCCATTGATATACTGTTTTTATTACTGTTGTGAGCCGCCCCAAGTCTTCGGAGAGGGGAGGCATCCAAATCTAATAAATTGAATTGAATTGAATTTATGTCGCCAGGCATGGGGGAATTAATGTACCCCCTTCTGACTAGTAAGTTATGATTTTGTATTATGATTGTCTTTTAATGATAGTGGGCTTTAATTATAGTTTTAATCATTAGATTTGTACTGTATTGTGATTGTTGTTGTGAGCCTCCCTGAGTCTTTGGAGAGGCGCAGCGTACAAATCTAATTAATAATAATAATTCTTCTTCTTCTTCTTCTTCTTCTTCTTCTTCTTCTTCTTCTTCTTCTTCTTCTCCTCCTCCTCCTCCTCCTCCTCCTCCTCCTCCTCCTCCTCCTCCTCCTCCTCCTCCTCCTCCTCCTCCTCTTCTTCTTCTTCTTCTTCTTCTTCTTCTTCTTCTTCTTCTTCTTCTTCTTCTTCTTATTCCAAGGCCACACTTGGAATACAGCATTCAGTTTTGGTCGCCACGATGCAAAAAGGGATGTTGAGACTCTAGAAAAAGTGACCCCAAGGCTTGACCCCAAGCCGGATGACATAAGTGCATTTTCAGGTTCTTACGAAAGGCACGGAGGGTGGGGGCAGTGTGAATCTCTGGGGGGAGCTGATTCCAGAGGGCTGGGCCCCCAACAGAGAAGGCTCTTCCCCAGCCGGCATTCTCTGGCTGATGGGACCCTGAGGAGACCAACTCTGTGGGACCTGACCAGACGCTGGGATTCGTCCGGCAGAAGGCGGTCCCAGAGGTAATCTGGTCCAATGCCATGTAGGTCATACTTTATAGGTCATAACCAACACTTTGAATTTTGTTTGAAAACCAATCGACAGCCAACGCAGTCCGCGGAGTGTTGTTGTTGTTGTTGTTGTTGTTGTTGTTGTTGTTGTTGGGAATGGCAAAAAATGGCCCAAATGGCCAACCGGAAGTTCATTTCCGAACTTCCGGTTGGCCCATTTTTCACCATCCTCAGGCTTCAGGAGGCTGGCCGACATTTGCATGCTCGCTGGAGGAGACATAGGGCAGCTTTGCAGGCTGAGGAACTCTGGGAGTTGAAGTCCACAAGTCTTAAAGTTGCCAAGGTCGGAGACCCCTGTTCTAATGTATCTTCCGGTACTGATGTTTCTTCCTTTCTGTGCTGGATTATGAGTAGCTTTGTCTCCTAATCTTCCTAGTAGGACCTCTACACTGTTTTGCAGTTTTTTATGGATGTTCAAAATCTAATTTTGAATTGCACAGACCAAAAATCTCTTTTCACGTTCTACCTTTCCCTAATATTTTTGTGTGTATTGCCAATGTCGTCTGGCAGGACCCAGGGGAAAAGCCTTCTCTGTGGTGGCCCCAACCCTTTGGAACCAGCTCCCCCCGGAGATTAGGATTGCCCCCACTCTCCTTGCCTTTCGTAAACTCCTTAAAACCCACCTCTGTCGTCAGGCATGGGGGAACTGAGATATCTCCCCTTGCCTATGCAGTTTTATGTATGGTATGTTGTATGTATGATTTTTTAAACAATGGTTTTTTTTAGACTTTTAATGTTAGATTTATTATTATAGACTTTTAATATTAGATTTGTCATTATATACTGTTTTTATCACTGTTGTGAGCCGCCCCGAGTCTGCAGAGAGGGGCAGCATACAAAGCTAATTAATAACAATAATAATAATAATAATAATAATAATAATAATAATAATAATAATCATCATCATCATCATCATCATCTTCCCTGTAGTCCCAAAGTGGCTGTTTTTGTCAAGATTCTTTGTGCTGAGAAATATTTCAGAGTCTCTGAATATTGTGTCCAATTTTTGTCAAATCGCATTTTATCTGGAACATCCTATTTTCCTGGAAAGAAAACCCCGTAATTTGTTTTGCAGACACACTTATAATTGTCCAAGCCTGCTTAAATTTAGAAAATTGTTTCTAAATGACTTAGTTACTGTTTGGTAGCCAGTTTCAGGGTTCTAAGATAATTGAATCAAATGAAATTATTTGCATGTTTATATTCTCTTCGGTGCATTGAAAATAAAATTAAATGAAAAATTAAATATAATTCTTTATGAAACCCAATCAAAGCACTTGCTTTTATTCCGTTTCTCTTCCCTCTTCTCTCTCTCTCTCTTTCTTTCTCCCTCCCTCCTTCCCTCCCTCTCCCCTTCTCCCTCCCTCTCTTTCTCTCTCTCCCTCCCTCCCACAACTCACCAAATGAGCATCCAGAAATGGACTTTTTGTGGACAATTCTATTACTGTGAAGCATTCAGTCCATTTTCTTTTGACTAAGAAGCTAAGAATGCACAAATATGGCTTTGGGTCAGTTTTCAATCTATTCAATTATCCTGTCTCTCTTTCTGTGTTGTCTGCTTTTTTAAAAAAAAAAATCAAAATAATGTGGGTGAACATTACAGTTCAAAGTCAGTCTTTAGTTGTACCAGCCAGGAAAGAAAACAAATTCACATTTTCCCCTGCTCATGTTTGTTTGCTTTGATGAAAGAGAGTTTATCCTGCAATACTTGAAAGCAAGTAGAATGCTTGGCTGCATAGCTAGAGATATAACAAGCAGGAAGAGGGAGATTGTGATATCGCTGTATAGAGCACTGGTGAGACCCCATTTGGAATAATACTGTGTTCAGTTCTGGAGACCTCACCTACAGAAAGATATTGACCAAATTGAACGGGTCCAAAGACGGGCTACAAAATGGTGGAAGGTCTTAAGCATAAAACTTATCAGGAAAGACTTAATTATTATTATTAATAATAATTTATTAGACTTGTACGCCACCCTTCTCCAAAAACTTGGAACTCAATCTATAAAGTCCGGAGGACAGAAGGGAGAGGGGGGATATGATGGAAACATTTAAATATGTTAAAGGGTTAAATAAGGTTCAGGAAAGAAGTGTTTTTAATAGGAAAGTGAACCCAAGAACAAGGGGGCACAATCTGAGATTAGTTGGGGGAAAGATCAGAAGCAACGCGAGAAAATATTTTACTGAAAGAGTAGTAGATGCTTGGAACAAACTTCCAGAAGACGTGGTTGGTCAATCCACAGTCACTGAATTTAAACATGCCTGGGATAAACATATATCCATCCTAAGTTAAAATACAGGAAATAGTATAAGGGCAGACTAGATGGACCATGAGGTCTTTTTCTGCTGCCAATCTTCTATGTTTCTATGTTTCTATGCTGAAATGCTTCTTTTTCTCCCCGCACGAAATTTGCAGGTTCTCCAATCTACTCAAAATTCCCACTACCAGTTCTCCAGAACCCGTCAGAACCTGCTGAATTTCAGCTCTGCTTAAGATGGATTCTTATATCCCCCCCCCAAAACACCCCAAACTGTGTTAAAGTAAAAGAATCAGGGGATCGCCAACCCTCTCCCAGGCTTGCAAAGGCTTTTTTGCTGATCCAGTGGCTTTTCTGTCCCTCCATAGATTGCAACAGATAACATACAAGGAATGCAGAAGATTTGAAGAACATGGGAGAAACGGAGCCGCTGCCTGAGGGCAGACATTGAGACGAGGAGCCAGCCAAGGAGATGCCATGAGTATCGGAGAACTTTGGCCAAACGTTGCTCTTGGCTTTGTTCGCTTTCTCAGTTTCCATCTTTTTAATTAATTCATTACGTATTGTCAGCCCCCAGCCTTGTTCTCTCTTATGCTAATATTACCCCTTCTGGGCTGGTCCTGCCACACTGTCAAAATTTCAGCTTAGTTTTCCAAATTCTACGTCTGGGCCGAAAGCTGATTTTTTTTGCTAGGAGTTTAATTCCTCCAATCCTGAGCAGCTCAAGGTTGATTCAGACTTCAGTCATAGAAATATAGAAAATTGATGGCAGAAAACCCCCCCATAATGGTCCATCTAGTCTGGTCTTATACTATTTCCTGTATTTTATTATAGGATGGACCAGAATATTCTGCTGCACGAATCCCAGCAACCAGTAGAGTGGGTCTTCTCCAGGTCCCGTCAACTAAACAATGTTGCTTGGTGGGACCCAGGGGAAGAGCCTTCTCTGTGGCGGCCCCAGCCCTCTGGAACCAACTCCCCCCCAGAGATTAGAATTGCCCCCAACCTCCTTGCCTTTCATAAGCTGCTTAAAACCCACCTCTGCTGCCAGGCATGGGGGAATTGAGATACTCTTCCCCCCTAGGCCTTTACAATTTTATGCATGGTATGTCTGTATGTATGTTTGGTTTTATAATAAGGGTTTTTAACTGTTTTAGTATTGGATTATTGTTATATGCTGTTTTATTGCTGTTGTTAGCCGCCCCAAGTCTGCGGAGAGGGGCGGCATACAAATCCAATAAATAAATAAATAAATATCTCCAGGACTGCCTGCTACCGCACGAATCCCAGCGACTGATTAGGTCCCACAGAATTGACCTTCTCCGGGTCCCGGCGACGAAACAATGCCGTCTGGCAGGACCCAGAGGAAGAGCCTTCTCTGTGGCGGCCCCAGCCCTCTGGAATCAGCTCCCCCCAGAGATTCACTTTAAACTATATACAATAGGTAATTGGAATAATGATCGACACAACCATATACATGGATGCAGAACACTCTATGTCGCCAGGCATGGAGGAATTGATATATCCTCAGCTGCCTTGACTTTATGTATGGTATGTTTGGGTTGTATGACTGCTTTTAATAGGGGTCTTTTAAAACTGTTTTTAACATTGGATTTGTACATGATGTTTTATTGTTGTGAGCTGCTCTGAATCCTTGGAGAGGGGCAGCATACAAATCTAATTAATAATGATATGATGATGATGATGATGATGATGATGATGATAATAATAATAATAATAATAATAATGTTTAAATTCAGTTACTGTGGATTTAGCAACCATATATGCTAGAAGTTTGTTCCAAGCATCTACTACTCTTTCAGTCAAATAATATTTTCTCATGAGATGGCCTTGAAGAAGATATCTAACAGCAAAATGTTTCTCTCAATAAACTGTCACAATACTATCATACTCTGCTATTACATCCACCACTGCAACCACCCACAAACCACTAAGCACTAAGCCACTATAACAAACCACTCACTATAACAAACCACCCAGCGCAAACCACAAGCTCAAACCACACCCATGCAAGGGTGTTTCTGCTTATATATAGGTTACAGCCAATCAGGTTGCAGCACAATTAGCAAACCCGTGATTACGTTCTGATTATGACTTCTATTAGCCTTTCCTATGGTTACAGACCATTTTCTTGCACTGTAATATTAGCTCAGAAATAAACTTATTTCTCTCATCTATGTTTTCATGGTTGAGTTAAAGGATTGAATGCATCCATACAATGCAATATATTAAAACCGTTAATAAAGTAACAAAAAGCCAGACTGGTTCCTGAGGAAAGAAAGAACATTCCGTATCCACTATTGCGTAGGAGAACATGTCCTGATTCCTGATGTTCCGGAAGAGGTAGCGTTTGTAGTGTATCCAAAGTTTTTTTTTCATTAAAAGGGGAGGATTTGGATTATTTCTCCAAGAACAGCAATAAATACACCTGACACATACATAGCCAAAAATCTGTCCCGTCGACACTATTTTATCCCCTTCCTAATCTTTGATAGGATATTTATCCCTCCCACCTATGACATTGTTCTTCAGCCTGATGTGAAGCTCAAACAGCTGTAGCTCCACTCAGAAACCAAAGCCAAGGCCAGACCAAATGGTGGGGTAGATGGTTATTAAGCTTTTTCTCTGCTACACGTCCAGTTCTTTAGTTCTTTACTGCAATATTTCTGAACCTTAACAACTTCAAGATGCGCATACTTCCAAGTCCCCAAATTTTCCTGGACTGTTGCTGTAGCTTCTAGCTGAGAGAAGAAGAAAAACTATTCTATATGGCAGTATTTTTCAACCAGTGTGTCGTGGCTCACTAGTGTGCCGTGAGACATGGTCAGGTGTGCCGCGAAGAAGGAAGCTCAGGTTCCGGTCTTGCAACTTTTTGCTGAGAGAGAGAGTGAGAGAGAGAAAGAAAGCAAGAGAGAGAGAAAGAGAGAGAGAGAGACAAAGCAAGAGAGAGAGAAAAGAGAGAGACAGAAAGCAAGAGTGAGAGAGAGAAAGAGAGAGAAAGAAACCAAGAGAGAAAGAAACCAAGAGAGAAAAGGAGAGGAAGGGAGAGAGAGAGAGAGAAATGAGCAAAAAGGGGAGGAAAAAAAGAGAAATGAGAAAATGATTGAGACAGAGAATGAGAGGAAAGAGAGAGAAGTGACTCTTGATTTAAAGTATATGATAAAAAGCACCCAAAGAATAAGAGAAAAAACCCCAGCCCTCACCTGTTTTTGGAAATGGTTCAAGTGTATGTATACACACACACACACAAGGGGGGGGAGACAGGGATGGAAAAAGAGAGGAGAGTGTCTTACAGTGTCATTTTGTGTCATTTTGGTTGGTGGTGTGCCCCAGGATTTTGTAAATGCAAAAAAATGTGCCGCGGCTCAAAAAAGGTTGAAAATCGCTGCTATATGGGATCGATCACACCACCCAAGCTTTGAGTTCTGCAACTGAAAATATGTTTCCTCCAGCCGCCCCGAGTTCGCGGAGAGGGACGGCATACAAATCTAAATAATAAATAAATAAATAATAAATTTATTTATTTTATTACTAATTTTACTGAAGTCATGAACGTAGCGATAACTAATACAAACCAAACTAGAAGAAACAAATGGTGCAGAAAAAGAGGAAATACTTATTTTCCACCATAATTTGCAAATAAATTCTTTCCAAATCAGACAATGTGATTTTCTGGATTTGCATTCTCACTTTGTCTCTCAGAGTCAGTGATGGGCTGCTATGAGTACAGTCAGGTACGCAGAACCAGTAGAACAATTTTATATATATATATTTTTCTTCTAGGCTCTGAGTATGTTTTTCCTATCGCAGTAAATGAGGTTGAATGTGTATAATTTTAGAAGAGCTCTGTGTGTGTATGTGTGTGTATATACTGTACACATAAACTTCATATAGTAGATAATGTATATTTTTGTGTGCCTGTGTGTAATATGTATGTACACATATGACATATATATATATAGAATTAAAGAGTATATTTTGGATGTTCAGTAATAGTAAATATATAGGGAAATTGTATCTCTTTGAAGCGAGGAGAGGCCAGGCACCCTAACCCTAACTCAAACCCTTGATGTGAATGACATCAAGTTGGCCACCTTTAAGCCAGTCACATGACCTTTAAGACACCCCCAGTCACCTGATCATCAAGCCACTCCCACCTGGTCACGTGATTGGCAAGCCACACCCCAAAAATAAGCCACGCCCACAATGTGATAGTAAAATTTTTTAAAGCCCTTCATTGCTTATAGTTGAGGTCTACCTATGATGTCAGTTACAGGCCTTTTTCATCTTTTTAAGTGGGAAAACTTGCACAATTTATTTATTTACTTACTTATTTACTAACTTACTTACTAACTTACTTACTTATTTACTTACTTACTTATTCACTTACTTACTTACTTACTTACTTATTTACTTATTTACTTACTTACTTACTTATTTACTTACTTATTTATTTACTTACTTACTTATTTTCTTATTTTCTTATTCACTTATTTATTTACTTATTTACTTATTGCTTATTTACTGGATTTCTATGCTGCCTCTGTCCCAAGACTCCTAGACAATTGGTGGCTGGCTAAATACCCCCCCCCCTCTATATTCCCCATTTTCTGTCTCTTTAACTGGCACAAATGCCTCTTGGCTGAAAAGTCCAGACGAGTTTCAGGCTTCCAGAATGGAAAAGAAGCAGAGCAGCAAACCTGTCTTCAAGAAATCAATTCTTTTCTCCTGTGCCAGCAGATAAGCTCCAATCAGGCTAAAGAGGCATCTGCTCCAGCTGTATTTTCGTTTCTCAAAATACAGCCTCTTGGAGGAAGGAAAAAAGAAAGGTAGAGACTACACATTTCCTACTCCTTGTAGCCAAAGAAGACAAGGAAACTGGTCCATTTCTACACAACCCACATCCAGGTTTTCCCGAAAGGGGGAACAGCCCAGCTTCCACAATTTCACTCTGCTTTGCCGCTTCTTCTTATATGCTAATCTGACTCTTGCAGGGGTGGGTTCCACTTACCTTTGCCACCGGTTTGTATCACAATGTTTTGCCAGTAATGGGCAGTCAAAATTTTTATTGCCACACCGTGGGTGTGGCTTATTTTGTGGGTGTGGCTTAATGGCCATGTGACTGGGTAGGAGTGACTTGTCGGCCATGTGACCAGGTGGGAGGGGCTTGAACAATCATCATCGTTCAAGTGAACTGTTAAGTCCTTGACTTACAAACTTACCAGTGTCACTCATTTGGGTGACAATTTGCTTCGCGTTTCCCGCGCTCTCCTTCCTGGGTCGCCCCGAACCTCAGGCTGGGTAGCTAGTCGAAAGGGGGCTGCAATAATAATAATAATAATAATAATAATAATAATAATAATAACAACAACAACAATAATAATAATGTATTAGATTTGTATGCGGCCACTCTCCGAAAACTCAGGGCGGCTCACAACAATCACAAACAATGTACAAATCCAATATTTAAAACACAATTTTTAAAAAACCCTTATAATAAAATAATCACACAAACCAATCAAACCATACAGCAACCGAGTAGTTAGGGGAGGTGTCAATTTCCCCATGCCTGGCGGCACAAGTGAGTTTTCAACAACAAGGAGGGTGGGGGCAGTTCTGATCTCTGGGGGCAGTTTGTTCCAGAGGGCCGGGGCCGCCACAGAGAAGGCTCTTCCCCAGGGCCCCGCCAGCACCGCTTCCACCTACGCCTTCTGCTTGCACCTCAGGTGGGAGGTGCTTGCATGAGGCTGGAGGGGAGCCGGGCAGGGAAGCTCGTCCGAGGCCAGGAAGGAGGAAAGAAGAAAAAAGCAAGGAGCGCAGATGCAGCAGCAGCAGGGAAAAAACAGAGAGCCGAGCAGAGACCAGTGACAGCTGCCAATCAGCTGAAGCTGCACACGCATCTTCATTTCTGCTGGTGGAACTGCGTTCCACCCTGTCTTGCCTGCTGTACACCCGTGTTTCATGCACATTTACTTCCAGTATTGAGTTCCTTCTTGGATAGGGGAGGGGGCATGGCACACTGGTAGCGGAAATGGATCTGTGCACACACCTCTGGGTGACCGGCGGGCACACACACCTGTCGGAGCGAGATTTGGCTTTTGCACATGTTCAAGAAGCAAAATCTCGTGATAGAATGCACATATGTGTGAGATATGTTGGCTGGCAGGACCTAGGGAAAGAGCCTTCTCTGTGGGGGGCCCGGCCCTTTGGAATCAACTCCCCCCGGAGATTCGTATTGTGCCCACCCTCCTCGTCTCCCGAAAGAGCTTAAAACTGATCTTGGGGTATTTAGATCTTTCCCCTGACCAATGAATGTTTTCAGTATGATTGTTGATGATTGGTTTGATAGCTTTTCTTTTAATTAGAATTTAATGATTGTTTTAATGTATTATTAATTGGATTTCTATTATTATGCTGTTTTTGTACATGCTGTGAGCCGCCCTGAGTTCTCGGAGAGGGGTGGCATACAAATCCAATTAAATACATAAATATTGCCAATTTTGGGTGATTCCCCCACCTCTTATTCTGTTGTACTATGGTTCGTATTTATTTGTTTGTTTGTTTGTTTGTTTGTTTGTTTGTCCAATACACAATACATATTGAAGAGAATAGACATGTCTTTCGTAAACTACTCAAGACTCATTTATACCACCAAGCATGGGGGAGTTGAGATATTCCTTCCCCCTAGGCCATTACAAGTTATGCATGGTATGTCTGTGTGTATGTTTGGTTTTATAATAAGGGTTTTTAGTTGTTTTATTATTGGATTGTCACATGCTGTTTTTTATCATTGTTGTTAGCCGCCCTGAGTCTACAGAGAGGGGCGGCATACAAATCCAATAAATTATTATTAATTAATTATTATTATGTAGTAATATATATAAAGAAAAGGATAGGAGAAAAGATATAAAAATAGAGAAGATATATGAAAGGAAGAAAAGATATATGAAATAAAGGAGAGGGGACGAAAGGCACACTGGTGCACTTATGTAAGAGCTAAGAACCTGTCCAATTTCACACATTGAACTGATGGCGTATATAGAAGGTGATGGATGGATGGAAGGAAAAGGGGAGACATGATCGAAACATTTAAATATGTTAAAGGATTAAATAAGGTTCAGGAGGGAAGTGTTTTTAATAGGAAAGTGAACACAAGAACAAGGGGACACAATCTGAAGTTAGTTGGGGGAAAGATCAAAAGCAACGTGAGAAAATATTATTTCACTGAAAGAGTAGTAGATCCTTGGAACAAACTTCCAGCAGACGTGGTTGGTAAATCCACAGTAACTGAATTTAAACATGCCTGGGATAAACATATATCCATTGTAAGATAAAATGGCATTGGACCAGAATACCTCCAGAACCGCCTGCTACCGCACGAATCCCAGCGGCCAATAAGGTCCCACGGAGTTGGCCTTCTCCGGGTCCCGTCGACTAAACAATGTCATCTGGCGGGCCCCAGGGGAAGAACCTTCTCTGTGGCGGCCCCGGCCCTCTGGAATCAACTCCCCCCGGAGATTAGAATTGCTCCCACCCTCCTTGTCTTCTGTAAACTACTTAAGCCCACCTATACCGCCAGGCATGGGGGATTTGAGACACCTTTCCCCCAGGCTTATTATAATTTATGTTTGGTATGTATGTGCTGTTTGGTTTTTAATTATGATAGGGTTTTTAGTTTTTTTTTAATATTAGATTTGTGCCTGTATAATACTGTTTTTATCGTGTTGTGAGCCGCCCCGAGTCTTCGGAGAGGGACGGCATACAAATCTAATAAATTATTATTATTATTATTATTAAATAGTATAAGGGCAGACTAGATGGATCATGAGGTCTTTTTCTGCCGTCAGTCTTCTATGTTTCTGTGTTTCTATGGTCCCTCTTGGCTTCCAAGAAAACTTGGAAAGTTGCTGATTAGGTCTGGAAGGATCAACAAGCGAAGTCTGTACTGAGTACAGTCCTCCACCTTTATGAAGGAATTCTGTTGGGTTGGGAAATAGATAAGGATCTCCCAGGCTTCCTTCTCGTCACGCCTGATGGATGTGCAACAATAAACAATGTATGAGGCTGAGAGCCAGAAAAACAGCTCGGAGTGACTTGGCCAGTTGGAAAACACGAAGCTTTCCCCCCCTGCATTGACCCTGTTGGCTGAGTGAACACTGAGATTTGTAAAGTGTGGTTCCTTAATTAAACTGTACATTGCTGGGAAGCCGAGATAATGCGCAGCCTTCCACATAACCTACGTCGTGGTACCAACATCCATAAATATATGTCCTCAGTTCAGCGCTCCCTTGTTCTTTTTTCAGCCTGGGCTTCTCCAGTTCATGGGGCAGGTTTAATTAAAAAAATTGGAGGAAATGTGTTTTGTCCATTCTGGGGATAAATAATAGGCGTAGTGTAATCATTTTTGAAATGAGGAGACAGCCAGCCCTGTTTTCTTCTTACAATAGAAAAGGCTGAATGCTTTTCATAGAAGGCCCCGCTCGAAGATTGATGCTTCTTTGCAACCCTTCCTGGAATGACCCCTGGACCTTGCAATGTCCAGGAAACACTAGAAAAGGGGAGCCATGTCTTTCAAAAGTCTATCTCCAAAAACACAAAACAAAAACAAAGCCAAATTTTAATAATATTTATATCTCTCATGAGTTTTATTTTGCTTATTTACTATATGGGGTGTTCAGGAAAGGGTAGCATCTCTGGTGTAGGAGCATGTCAGGTCCTTTTATGGCAGCTCATTTTAGGGAAGCTTTTGGGGAAGCTCGTTCACCTTTGCCCCCCCCCACCTGTCAATCAGCTCTTACCTGTGACTCCCAGTAGCTGTAGCATGCACAGTGGCCAGGTTTATTTTTTTATTTTTTTTATTTTTTTTAATTTAATTTAATTTAATTAATTTAATTTAATTTAATTTAATTTAATTTAATTTAATTTAATTTAATTTAATTTAATTTAATTTAATTTAATTTAATTTAATTTAATTTAATTTAATTTAATTTAATTTAATTTAATTTAATTTAATTTAATTTAATTAATTTAATTTAATTTAATTTAATTTAATTTAATTTAATTTAATTTAATTTCATTTCATTTCATTTCATTTCATTTCATTTCATTTCATTTCATTTCTTTTATTTTATTTTATATTATTTCATTTTCATTTCATTTCATTTCATTTCAATTCAATTCAATTTATTTCATTTCATTTCATTTCATTTATTTTATTATTTCATTTCATTTCAATTCTATCTATCTATCTATCTATCTATCTATCTATCTATCTATCTATCTATCTATCTATCTATCTATCTATCTATCTATCTATTTAATTCGACTCCTATTCTACCCAATCCCGAAGGACTCAAGGCGGTTTATGACAACAATATAAATACAAAGCAATAAAAAAGAAGTCAAACTTAAAATCTAAAAAATTATAAAACCCTAATTTAAAAAGCCCCATAAATTAACCAATCACAACAACATGCATGCTAAACATTCATACATTTTGGCCATGATAGTTGTTAATTAATGCCCCCCCCCAGGCCTGCCGGTAATGCCAGGTCTTAGTGACCTTGCGGAAGGTTAGTAGGATGGGAGCAGTACGAACAGGGGGGGGGGGTGATTCCATAGAGCCGGGGCAGCAACAGAGAAGGCCCTCCCCCATGGTGACTTATGATATAAAGAGAGATTGCTGGAACTGGGCATGGAGGGGGGAAAGAGAAAAGAGGGCCAGGGGGGACATGATAGCAGTCTACAGGTACTTGAGGGGTTGCCACAGAGAGGAGGGGGTCACACTGTTTTCCAGGGCGCCAGAGGCCGGACGAGGAGCAACGGTTGGAAGTTGACCAAGGAAAGATTCAACCTGGAAATAAGAAAGAACTTCCTGACGGTCAGAGAGATCAACCAGTGGAACGGCCTGCCAGTGGAGGTTGTGAACTCCCCAACTTTGGACATTTTCAAGAGGAGATTGGACTGTCATTTGGATGGAGTGCTGTAGGATTTCCTGCATCGTTTATTTTGGTGAAAGCTGGTTCTACCATCTCAAAATGATCCCCTGTGGTCACATCTCTCAATCTACAGCAGAGGTCTTCAAACATGGCAAATTTAAGACTTGTGGACGTCAATAGCCAGAATTGGAATTCAATTCCCAGAAAGAGAAGTCCAGAAGTCTTAAAAGTTGCCAAGTTTGGGGACCCCTGATCTACAGGATCCAAGGTGGAATTGTTTTGTTTTTCCTTTTTTTAAAATTGTCAATGGATTTGAACACGCTCTGGAAAGCTGTCAAAGTAAAATCTGGGATCTTTGCCTCTGCAAACATTCCAAGAGTCCCATTTCACATGGCCAAGGTTGAGGATGCTGGAATTTGCAATTCAGCAACATCTGAATGCAATCTCAGCATCTCCAGGTCCAGCTCGAAAGATCCTCCAAGATAGTTTTCTGCAGTCCAGTCAACATCGTAGTACAAGATGGTCCTTGTGCCAATGCCCAGCCTCTGATATAGAGATAAGCTCTTATTCTTAGGGAAAGTGTTGGTCATGACCTTTAAAGCCCTACATGGCATTGGACCAGAATACCTCCGGAACCGCCTGCTACCGCACAAATCCCAGCGGCCGATAAGGTCCCACAGAGTTGGCCTTCTCCGGGTCCCGTCGACTCAACAATGTCGTCTGGCGGGCCCCAGGGGAAGAGCCTTCTCTGTGGCGGCCCCGACCCTCTGGAATCAACTCCCCCCGGAGATTAGAACTGCTCCCACCCTCCTTGTCTTCCGTAAACTACTTAAGACCCACTTATACCGCCAGGCATGGGGGATTTGAGACACCTTTCCCCCAGGCTTATTATAATTTATGTTTGGTATGTATGTGCTGTTTGGTTTTTTAATTATGATAGGGTTTCTAGTTTTTTTTTAATATTAGATTTGTGCCTATATATATTGTTTTATCGTTTGTCGTGAGCCGCCCCAAGTCTTCGGAGAGGGGCGGCATACAAATCTAATAAATTATTATTATTATTATTATTATTATTATTATTATTATTATTATTATTATAATATGCAATCCTCAACAATTCCTAGTATATTTTTGTTACATGGAAAATGTCAACCTCAAACTACTGGTTTTGGGGAAAGATTTATTGGTGTAATTAAAACCATATATAGCAAACAATCTCCAAAAGTAATATTGAATGGTTTATATGACAGAGAAAGTGGATATTACGAAAGGAAGTAGGCAAGGATGCTCATTATCACCATTATTATTTGTTTCGACTTTGGAGGTTTTAACCAGAAATATAAGACAAAATAGACATAGAGGGAATGAAAATTAGAAGAGAGGACTATAAATTATAAGCTTCTGCAGATGATTTGGTGTTTATGTTAGAAGAGCCGTTGGAGACACATTGCTGTCACATACTGTGGTACCTCTACTTATGAACTTAATTCGTTCCGTGACGAGGTTCTTAAGTAGAAAAGTTTGTTAGATTGGAGTAGGAATCAATGTAAAAGCAAATAATGTGTGCAATTGGGGAAACCACAGGGAGGGTGGAGGCCCTGTTTCCTCCCAGGAGATTCCTAGAGAGGCCCCACGGAGGTTTCTCCCCACCTATTCCGGCCCTGTTTTCTTCCAGGTGATTCCTAGAGAGGCCCCACAGAGGCTTCTTCCTGCCTTTTCTGGCCCTGTTTCCTCCCAGGAGATTCTTAGAGAGGCCCCACAGAGGCTTCTCCCTTCCTTTTCTGGCCCTGTTTCCTCCCAGGAGATTCCTAGAGAGGCCCCACGGAGGCTTCTCCCTTCCTTTTCTGGCCCTGTTTCCTCCCAGGAGATTCTTAGAGAGGCCCCACGGAGGCTTCTCCCTTCCTTTTCTGGCCCTGTTTCCACCCAGGAGATTCCTAGAGAGGCCACACGGAGGCTTCTCCCTGCCTTTCCTGGCCCTGTTTCCACCCAGGAGATTCTTAGAGAGGCCCCACGGAGGCTTCTTCCTTCCTTTTCTGGCCCTGTTTCCTCCCAGGCGATTCCTCCCTTTTCTGGCCCTGTTTCCACCCAGGCGATTCTTAGAGAGGCCTCCCAGAGGCTTCTCCCTGCCTTTTTCAGTTACAGTTTCGGAGCCTGGGGTTTGTAAGTGGAAAATTCTTAGAGAGGCCCTTAGAGAGGCCCTTAGAGAGGCCCCATGGAGGCTTCTCCCTTCCTTTTCTGGCCCTGTTTCCTCCCAGGTGATTCCTAGAGAGGCCCCACAGAGGCTTCTTCCTGCCTTCTCTGGCCCTGTTTCCACCCAGGAGATTCCTAGAGAGGCCCCATGGAGGCTTCTCCCTGCCTTTTCTTGCCCTGTTTCCACCCAGGCGATTCTTAGAGAGGCCTCACAGAGGCTTCTCCCTGCCTTTTCCAGTTACAGTTTCGGAGCCTGGGGTTTGTAAGTGGAAAATGTTTCTTGAGAAGAGGCAAAAAAATCTTGAACACCTGGTTCTTATCCAGAAAAGTTCGTAAGTAGAGGCATTCGTAGGTAGAGGTACCACTGTATTTAGTTGGTTATCCACCAAGACCCCGAGATCTCTTTCACAGCCACTACTGCTAAGTGTGTAGAAATCATGATTGTAAGTCGAGGATTCCCTATAAAGATGCCAGGAAAGGAAAGAAAAAAAATAATACTAATAGGAAAAGCTAACATGCTGATGGGTGTTCCAAAACCGAAGGCGAATGTAATCTGTTCTTTGTTCAGGCCCTGGGAAGGGAACCTAGCTCCAAATTCCTTTCCGTGTCACTTTTACCTCTTGAATAGAAACAATGGCTAGAACAACGCTCCTTGCAATGCAACCCTAAGAGAAGTGGGGGGGAGGGAGACCCCCACCCCACTTCTATCCTGGGAAGCGGAGACTGACATTTCTTTTCATAAGGTCTTCTTGACCTCCCTCTTTGAAGGGGGCAGCTCTTTCCCCCCTAAAGCTCTTTTCACCAGCATTGGCCAACGGCACCCTTGCTAAGAGATGGAATAATCCAAGGCTGCCCGGGAAGGAAGACAAAGAGCTCCCACTGGGGGGGGGGGTTTGGGGGGTGGAGGTAGAATAAAATGGGAATGCCGGACACTTGGGAGAGGGGAGAGTTGGAGCTTGCAAGATGCAAAGCTCTCCACCTGGCTTCACAAAATGCAATTGTCCTGTTACATGATGTTTGTCAGAAGTTTATTTATTTATATTTGTTTATTCAAGCGTATATATAAACATGATTGTGAATAAGATGTATATGCATGGTATGCATAAGCATGGCATATAAATCCAATTAATAAATAAATGGTTATGAGTACATGAGAGGGTTATGAGTAGAGTAGAATAGAATAGGAAATTCTATTCCTCAGGGGTCGGTCCTCTCCCCCCTGCTATTTAATATCTACATGAAACCGCTGGGTGAGATCATCCAAGGGCATGGGGTGAGGTATCATCAATACGCTGATGATACCCAGTTATACATCTCCACCCCATGTCCAGTCAACGAAGCAGTGGAAGTGATGTGCCGGTGTCTGGAGGCTGTTGGGGCCTGGATGGGTGTCAACAGACTCCAACTCAACACGGATAAGACGGAGTGGCTGTGGGTTTTGCCTCCCAAGGACAATTCCATCTGTCCTTCCATTACCCTGGGGGGGGAATTATTGACCCACTCGGAGAGGGTCTGCAACTTGGGCGTCCTCCTCGATCCACAGCTCACATTAGAGAACCATCTTTCAGCTGTGGCGAGGGGGGCGTTTGCCCAGGTTCGCCTGGTGCACCAGTTGCGGCCCTATCTGGACCAGGACTCACTGCTCACAGTCACTCATGCCCTCATCACCACGAGGTTCGACTACTGTAATGCTCTCTACATGGGGCTACCTTTGAAAAGTGTTTGGAAACTCCAGATCGTGCAGAATGCAGCTGTGAGAGCAGTCATGGGCTTACCTAGGTATGCCCATGTTTCACCAACACTCCGCAGTCTGCATTGGTTGCCGATCAATTTCCCGTCACAATTCAAAGTGTTGGTTATGACCTTTAAAGCCCTTCATGGCACTGGACCAGAATATCTCCGAGACCGCCTGCTGCCGCACGAATCCCAGCGACTGATTAGGTCCCACAGAGTGGGCCTTCTCCGGGTCCCGTCAACTAAACAATGTCGGTTGGCGGGCCCCAGGGGAAGAGCCTTCTCTGTGGCAGCCCCGACCCTCTGGAACCAACTCCCCCCGGAGATTAGAACTGCCCCTACTCTCCTTGCCTTTCGTAAACTCCTTAAGACCCACCTTTGTTGTCAGGCATGGGGGAACTGAGTCATCTCCCCCAGGCATATACAATTTACGAATGGTATGTCTGTCTGTATGTTTGTTTAGAAAATGGGGTTTTAAACTGTAATTTAGATTTGTTGTAAATTGTTTCACTTTGTTGTGAGCCGCCCCGAGTCTGCGGAGAGGGGCGGCATACAAATTTAAATAATAAATAAATAAATAATAATAAATACAGTAGAGTAGAATAGGAAATAGAGTAGAATAGAATAGAATAGAATAGAATAGAATAGAATAGGAACCAGGCACAAATTAAGGACTTGTGCAAAGCTAAGCCCTGATGTAAATTTCACACGCTGGACCTCTCGGACAATGCAGGAGAGGCCCGAGCAACATTTTCTGTGTGTCCTGTAACCTGCTAGAAAGCAAACGTAGAATCTTTTTGAAAATCCTCCCCAGCTTATTAAAATCAACCACTAGATGGAAGACTTCACTTAAAAACCAGTGCTCAAGTCCTAGGCTATGTATGCCCCTGTAGATAATCATGTCCTTGAGAAAACTGTGAATAGTTTTATAAATATTTCAAAGGGAGAAATAGTGGAAGGAAAGCTGATATGGGAAAGTTTATCTGGAATTCCCCCCCCCCCCAAACTTTTCTTTCCTTGGCAAAGTAAAGATTATAAGACCCAGTTTGTGGGTTGCACCATGTCGTCATTTAACCAAGGTTTTTGGAATAAATCACATACGTTGCACATGGAACTAAGCTATGGTTTGTTTAAGCTGGATTTGTAAAAGCACTCACAATTGGCTGGGTTTACACCAGAGGTGAAATGCTAGTGGTTTGACCTGGTTCGGGTGTACCGGTAGCGGCCGCCGCTAGTGGTTTGGGAACTGGTAGCAGAGAAATTGCGAGATGTCCAGAAAATTATACTGCATTCAGTTTTGGTCGCCATGATGCAAAAAGGATATTGAGACTCTAGAAAAAGTGCAGAGAAGAGCGACAAAGATGATTAGGGGACTGGAGGCTTAAACATATGAAGAACGGTTGCAGGAACTGGGCATGGTTAGTTGAATGAAAAGAAGGACCAGGGGAGACATGATAGCAGTCTTCCAATATCTCAAGGGTTGCCACAAAGAAGAGGGAGTCAACCTATTCTCCAAAGCACCTGAGGGTAGAACAAGAAGCAATGGGTGGAAACTAAACAAGGAGAGAAGTAACTTAGAACCAAGGAGAAATTTCCTGACAGTCAGAACAGTTAATCAGTGGAACGGCTTGCCTCCAGAAGTTGTGAATGCCCCAACACTGGAAGTTTTAAAGCAGATGTTGGATAACCATCTGTCTGAAGTAGTGTAAGGTCTCCTGCCTAAGCAGGGGGTTGGACTAGAAGACCTCCAAGGTCCCTTCCAACTCTGTTGTTGTTGTTGTTGTTGTTGTTGTTGTTGTTGTTAATAATAATAATAATAATAATAATAATAATAATAATAATAATAATAATAATAATAATATTGGATAGATGCCAGAATGCTCAGCCAGGAATTTAGGAACCAACATAGATAAATAATGAAGATATTTCAGCAGGAACAGATTTAAGTAACTGTACTGTTTAGTGTACAGTATTCAAAAAATATTTTCTTTCTTCTTCTATTTACAGAATATATTTCACTTTAACTATGCACATGAAGTTATAACAAACCTACTTAGACGTAGCTATTAAAGTAACTCTGGTTTAACTATCTTACCAACAGTACAGAGCTCAATCTTAATGCTTCAATCATACCACAATAATAATAATAATAATAATAATAATAATAATAATAATAATAATAATACCGCATGAATCCCAGCGGCCAATAAGGTACCACAGAGTTGGCCTTCTCCGGGTCCCGTCGACCAAACAATGTTGTTTGGCGGGCCCCAGGGTAAGAGCCTTCTCTGTGGTGGCCCCGGCCCTCTGGAATCAACTCCCCCCAGAGATTAGAACGGCCCCCACCCTCCTTGTCTTTCGCAAATTACTCAAGACCCACCTGTATTGCCAGGCATGGGGGAACTGAGACATCCTCCCCCAGGCTTTTATATTTTATGTTTGGTATGTATGTGTCATATGGTTTTAATATTGTTGGGGTTTTAGATATGTTTTATTTTAATATTAGATTTGTCTCACTGCTATATTGTTTTTGTATTACTGTTGTGAGCTGCCCCGAGTCTTCGGAGAGGGGCGGCATACAAATCTAATTAATAATAATAATAATAATAATAATAATAATAATAATAATAATAATAATTTATTAGATTTGTATGCCGCCCCTCTCCAAAGACTCAAACTAAACTATCAACCAACTATCCAAGAGGCTCCACCCACCTGTCTGGACATTGCCGTTTTCTTTTTTAAAAAACCTTTGCACATGCGCAAAGCATTCTGCACATGGGCAAAAGGTGGAAAAGCTCACGAGAGAGTAGAGCGCAGGTATAAATGCATGAATGGAGCGAGCCCATGCGTGCAAAGCATGCGCTTCCAAACCAGTGGGGAAAGTAGGTAGATTTCACCGCTGGTTTACACAACACAATTAACCAAAATCTGAACAACTTTTATTACGGCCTAGTGTAATGTGTGAGTCCAACATGCATGGCTATATTGTATAAATTGAGCCCAGCTGCATCTAAAGTGGGTTGGAAAGGAAAGTGATTGAAGGAACGTGACAGCCAGATAACGTGTCACTGAAAGGAGAACAAATGTGTCACCATACAAGAAAACTCAGGTTTACCAAGAATGTCCAGGAGAGTGGGTCAAAAAAGTCAAGATGGCCGTCACCACATGATGAAACCCTCCATTTTTAATGCTCTTTTTTTCATCCATATCCATTTTTTTCATTCACATTCTATTCTATTCTATTCCATTCCATTCTATTATTTCTGTCTATTCTATTCTATTCTATCTATTCTATTCTATTCTATTCTATTCTATTCTATTCCACTCCACTCCATTCCATTCCATACCTTTCCTTTCCTTTATTTTCCTTTCCTTGGCTAATGTTTACTGGCAAAAAAGGATACATATCCTAAGTAGAGTTACAAATGAAGAAGTTATGGTTATAATATAAATAAAATAGAAGTGGGTAATCTGAAGAGGCTACTTACTTCCTGAAATGTTTAGTTGTGGCTCTGTGAAGTCTCCAAGAGGGTTGTTTTTTGTAAAACAAATAAACAAACCAACCAAAGTGTAATTCCCCAGTCAGAATGGCTGGGTGGGGAATTCTGGGAGTTAAGGCTTAAAGTTGCCATGGTTGGAGACCCATGATCTAGAGAGGCCTAGAGTGAGGAGCAGCCATTTTGATTTACCTCAGCATGGCGGGTGGGGAATTCTGGGAGTTGAAGTCCTCCAGGCTTAAAATTGCCATGGTTGGAGACCCATGACCTAGAGAGGCCTAGAGTGAGGAGCAGCCATTTTGATTTACCTCAGCATGGCTGGCTGGGGAATTCTGGGAGTTGAAGTCCTCCAGGCTTAAAGTTGCCATGGTTGGAGACCCATGACCTAGAGAGGCCTAGAGTGAGGAGCAGCCATTTTGATTTACCTCAGCATGGCTGGGTGTGGAAACCCTCTGTGCTTCTGAACCGGTAGGGAAGGTAAGTAGAATTTATTTTTTTATTTATTTGTTTGTTTGTTTGAATTTATAGGCCACCCTTCTCCAATGGACTTAGGGCGGTGTACAAAGATAAAACAAAGATATAAAATATAAAACCCCAAAATATTAAAAGGCATTTGTCCATCACTCATCAATTCTACTAACACATTATTGGCTGGAGCAGGGTGTTATCGCTCAATGGCCCTAGGCCTGCCGACAAAGCCGTGTTTTTAATTTAATTTAATTTAACTTAACTTAACATACTTACTCTTAACTTAACTTAATTTAATTTAATGATGGGCCATGAGGTCTTTTTCTGCCTTCAATCTTCTATGTTTCTATGGGCGGCATACAAATCCAATAAATTATTATTATTATTATTATTATTATTATTATTATTATTATTATTATTATTATTATTATTTAAAATTGACTTCTATGCCACCCAATCCCATAGGACTCAGGGCAGCTTAAAACAATAAAAAAACAAAACAATACAATAGCACAATAATTTTATAAAAGTCAAATGTAACAATAATTATAAACCCCCAAGTATTATATATAAAGTATAATGATAAAACCCCTTTTGAAAAGCCAGGAGGGTGGGAGCAGTGTGAATCTCTGGAGGGAGTTGATTCCAAATGGCCGGGGCCTCCACAGAGAAGGCCCTTCCCCACGGTCCTGCCAGCCGGCATTGCTTGGCCGACGGCCACTGGGATATGTGAGGCAGAAAACAGTCCCATAAATAATCTGATCCTAAGCTATGTAGGGCTTTAAATTGTGTTCAGAGACCAATCAGTAGCCAGTGCAGCTTACGGAGTGATTGAGCTATATGGGTGTATCTGGGTAAACCCATAACAGGGTTTTAGTTGATGTCCCATCAACTAAACAATGCCGCTTGGAGGGACCCAGGGGAAGAGCCTTCTCTGTGGCGGCCCCGGCCCTCTGGAACCAACTCCCCCCAAGAGATTAGAATTGCCCCCACCCTCCTTGCCTTTCGTAAGCTACTTAAAACCACCTCTGCCACCAGGCATGGGGGAATTGAGATCCTCTTTCCCCCTAGGCCTTTACAATTTTATGCATGGTATGTCTGTATGTATATTTGGTTTTTTATTGTAATGGGTTTTAAATTGTTTTTAGTATTGGATTATTGTTATACGCTGTCTATTATTGCTGTTAGCTGCCCCGAGTCTCCGGAGAGGGGCGGCATACAAATCCAATCAATAAATAATAAATAATAAATAATAAATAATAAATAATAAATAATAAATAATAAATAATAAATAATAAATAATAAATAATAAATAATAAATAATAAATAATAAATAATAAATAATAAATAATAAATAATAAATAATAAATAATAAATAATAAATAATAAATAATAAATAATAAATAATAAATATAAATAATAAATAATAAATAATAAATAATAAATAATAAATAATAAATAACAAATAACAAATAACAAATAACAAATAACAAATAACAAATAACAAATAAATAACAAATAAACCCATGATTTTATCGCTGTCACAGGGTCTTTTGCTGGTTAATGTAACGCTTCATAACTCAGCCCCCTGCCAGGAATCCCCATTTGGCATCTCGTTGCTTGTCCTGGAATTTGGCGGCTCTGCAAAATAGCTCCAATCTTATTTTTCCAGCCTCTGGAGAAGTGCGAAGCAAACCATTTCTCTTGACTGTGTAAGTCTGAGCCGATTGCATTGTTTTCAATAAATTACGAGGCACGAAGTGACTTTTGCATTTGAACCTGCCACCGTAAAACACACAGGGGGGAATATTTTATCCCTGCTTTTGACAATTGCACGACATATTTCATTGATTAAGCTGAATCCGGAGACCCCCGAGGCCTGAGAAAAACGATTTGTCTTTTCACACTTGGGGCTTTAGGCTGGGTGGGTTCCCTTAACTGCCTGCAATGCAACTCAACACAGTTTTAGCTTAAACCAGCAGTTGACCTCATTAGCCAGTTTGGTAGAGAGATGGGAATTGGGTCACTCACTACAGCTGGGAATAATGGTAGTTGAAGTCCATTGGAAAAAGCTGATCAGTGAGAACTGAGTTAAACAAGAATGGGTGATTGAGGGATTGACGGCATGATGCACAAGCTCAGATACATTCTAGATATGAGAAAGATGTTAAATTATATGGTTTCTATAAAGAATTAGATAATATATCAATGGGGAGAGAAGAAAGATTGATAAACTACAGCTATTTGTTGGGCATTAAACTGGAAGATGAACAAGTGAAGGAGAGAATGACAGCATGGGCAAAAAAGTTTGGTCATGCAATAGAATTAGATAAATGGCAGAAATTGTAGGACAGGAATTACAAATTAATGGTATCCATTGCAGTAGAAAATACGTTAAGACAGAGATGTAAACAATAGAATGATTGTTATTATTATGACTGTTAGGATTATTGTGCTTAATATTATTATATTCTTATTAGAAGGTATGTTAAGGGGGAGAAATAAATAGGTCTACTATGTTCAATACTATCATTGTAAGATCAGAGAATTAATATCAGTGTAATGAATGCTATTGGAAATTTTGATGATTATTGCACAAAGATATTTGTACCCAAATGACACATCATTTAAGGGAAGAAGAAATGTTTATATTAAAAAAAATAAATAAAAACTTTTATGTATAAAAAAGAATTGTGCCAGAACTTCAAGGATAGGTAGGGAGGAAAGAATGTCATTACTTGAGCTAAAACTGGCCTAAACCATGATTTCTCACATTTGTAGGTTTAGCTAAATCTCTTCCCTCTCAATTTAGTCTTGAAATGGGAGAATAATTTGGACAGAGAATAATCTGTCATTTGGACAGTAGCAGACCTTTGAAAACCATTCTGGGATTTCAGCCAGCTAGCTATATTCTTTTCTAAGGATTCTTCACACAACAATCTCAGGCTATTACCTTTTCCCTCATCCATCAGCCTCTCAAATTTCTGTGATTATTATACCCATTTGGATTCTTTTTTTAAAAAAAACAATGAAGCAAAATATATATATATCGATACTTCTACAATGTGCAATTCTTGTGTCCTATTTCTTAAAGCTATCTGGAGAAATGAAGATTCCAAACACCAAGCTTACTCAGAGGAGTAAGTCCTTTTGCATAAAGGATGTGTCTGGGAGAAAGCATTTATCCTTTGTTTTTTAAAGGGACCCAATTGTGTAATCCTAACGTGGCTAGTTTATGGTTTAACACAGTGGTTTTCAATCTGGGGGTCGAGATCCTTTCGGGGGGTCGAAGGACCTTTTCACAGGGGTCACCTAAAACCATGGGAAAAGACAAATTTCCCATGGTATGTTAGGAACTAAACCTTCTATTCTGGCGCCTTGGAAAATATTTTTACAATCCGACCAATCAGGCGTTTACAGTGGGTGGTGTCCCTCTGACCTTCCTGCCAATCATCTTAAAGCTCTCTTGGGAGAATTGGCACTAGACTTATGGTTGGGGGCCACCCCAACACGAGGAACTGTATTATGGGGTTGCGGCATTAGAAAGGTTGAGAATTACTGTTTTAACATGTCATGAAAACCCAGAGAGTTAACTTAATAAAACTATGGTTGAGTTAATTACAGGGAAATACCCAAACATGGGCATAGTTTGTGTCTTAGTCATATTCAATATATCTGTGACTTCTGCCACTTCATTTAACAAAAGAGAATGACTCTAAGAGCTGTGGTGGCCTAGTGGTTAGAATGCAGTACTGCAGGCCAACTCTGGCCACTGTCTGGAGTTCAATCCAGACTAGCTCAAGGATGAATCAGCCTTCTATCCTTGCAAGGTCAGTAAAATAAGGACCCAGATGGTTGTTGTTGTTGTTGTTGTTGTTATTATTATTATTATTATTATTATTATTATTATTTATTAGATTTGTATGCCGTCCCTCTCCGTAGACCTGTCTGTCGTTGGGGGCAATATGCTGACTCTGTAAAGCATTGTGAAGCAGTATATACGGTAAGTTAAAGTGCTATGGCCATTGCTATAAGGTAAGTAAACTTGGCACCATTTTTGCCCCCCCTGAATAGAGATTTCTTCTGTTATTTTTAGGAGTGCCAAGTATCTGATTCCATGTTTATCGCAATTAGACAGCAGGAAAGGATGAGTGAATTGGACAGTTGAATCCGTTCAGTTCAGATTTCTAAATCCGTTTGGAAAATACACTTTTGTCCAGGCTCAGGCAGCTGTCAAATCATCAAACAAATCTCAGGCATGGCAAACAAAGTTAGAAGCATCTAATTTGACTCCATGCTTCAAAATGGTTTCATGGCACATTTTGGAATTTGGAACTAAAGGGGAGGGGCCAGTCTCCTTTTTAAAAAATAATGTTTTGTGTATGTACTGTACATTGTTTAGATATAAATGTATCGTCAGTTGTTATTGTTTTATATATGTAAATAAAAAATATTTTAAATAGGGATGCCTGAAGTGAGAAGAGCGATTGACAAAACATCATTGCAGGTAGCTCCAAGGTTCAAAAGGACTTTGATCTGAGTCTCCCCCATTCAGATCAGACATCTTGAGAATTTCATTTCTACAGTGGAATGCTCAATATCAACTATGCTATTTCTGGAAACATGCAGAATTTAAGTCCTTAAATGGCTTTCAGAAATTCAAAAGACTACACAAAATAATAATATAATATTGTTCCACCCTTGATTCCAGTGGTGGGATTCAATTTTTTTTACTACCAGTTCTGGGGCGGGGGGGCTTGATGGGGATGGCAAGGGAAGGATACTGTAAAATGATGGTGGCGCAGTGGTTAGAGCACAATACTGTAAGCTACTTCTGCTGATCACCGGCTGCCAGCAGTTTGGTAGATTGAATCTCAGTAGGCTCAAGGTTGAGTCAGCCTTCTATCGTTCCAAAGTCAGTAAAATGAGATTGTTGGGGGCAATATTGAAAATATTGATAAAGTTGAACAGGTCCAAAGACGGGCTACAAAAATGGTGGAAGGTCTTAAGCATAAAACTTACCAGGAAAGACTTCATGAACTCCATCTGTATAGTCTGGAGGACAGAAGGGAAAGGGGGGACACGATCAAAACATTTAAATACGTTAAAGGGTTAAATCAGGTTCAGGAGGGAAGTGTTTTTAATAGGAAAGTGAACCCAAGAAAAAGGGGGCACAATCTGAGGTTAGTTGGGGGAAAGATCAGAAGCAATGTGAGAAAATATTATTTGACTGAAAGAGTAGTAGATGCTTGGAACAAACTTCCAGCAGATGTGGTAGATAAATCCACAGTAACTGAATTTAAACATGCCTGGGATAAACATAGATCCATCCTAAGATAAAATACAGGAAATAGTATAAGGGCAGACTAGATGGACCATGAGGTCTTTTTCTGCTGTCAATTTTCTATGTTTCTATGTTTCTATATGCTTACCCTCTGTAAACTACTTAGAGAGGGCTGTAAAGCACTGTGAAGCGGTGTATAAATCTAAATGCTTATGCTATGCATTCCTTTATTTATTTATTTATTATTTAGATTTGTATTTCCTTCCCCACTCCAGGGGAAGGTTCCTGCAAATTCCCCATTTCCTCCCGATCAGCTGAGAGGGGCAGGGCCAGTCAGTCAGAGGTAGTATTTACAAGTTCTCTAAACTACTCAAAATTTCCTCTACGAGTTCTCCGAACTACTCAAAATTTCTGCTACCAGTTCTTCAGAACTGGTCAGAACCTGCTGAAACCTACCTCTGATTGATTCCCCCTGTCCTCAGTTCAGCACAATGGTTCTCAACCTCACGGTCAGGACCCCTTTAGGGGTCAAACAACCATTTCACATGGGTCACCTATAACTATGTAAAAAAAACAAATTCCCCATGGTGTTAGGAACTAAAGCTTCTTTTCCGGTACCTTGGAACATATTTTTACAATCTGACCAATCAGACATTTACAGTGGGTGTGTCCCACTGACCTTTCTACCAATCAGCTTAAAGCTCTGTTGGGAGAATTGGTGCTAGACTTATGGTTGGGGGTCACCACAACATGAGGAACTGTATTAAGGGGTCGCAACATTAAAAAAGGTTGGGAACCACTGGTTCAGCAGATGTCAGATCTTTGGCCAGCCAAGTTAGACAAACCATCTAGCTTATTTTAGAGATTTTATTTTAGAGATTGCCAGATCTTTGCGCTCTGTGATGCAGAAGAAGTTGACAGCGTCTGCATTACAGAGACGACAGACCATCTTTCCCGAATCGTTATCTTGAATTAATGCTGCAGCTCTTTCATTAGACGTGATTGTTCATGACAAACTTTGGGGCATGATCTTATTGACTCTTGTGAATCGTCCATGATCTTCTGAGGATTTATGTATTTTTCAGGTTAAGTAGCTTTGTAGGTGAAAGCAATTGCAGCAATAATATATGCTGACTTTGTTTCACCATTTAAATCAAACCCTGCGTTGAGTGGGTTTCCCTCTGTGCTAAAAGAGCTCAGCCAAAAATTATGTGGAGCTCTCCAGGGTCCTGTTTGCTATTGTTATCCCAGTCGGAGTTTAGTTTGCCTGCCCTGCTTGCTCGTCTTATCTTGAATGTGTGTGTGTGTGTGTTTGTGTGTGTATCCATTTTGATTCACATTACCTGGGAGTTTAAGGTACCAGCAGAATAGGAAAGATATCATTTTCTGGGGACTAAATCAAAAAGTTTTAATGCGTCTGTGGTCTACTTTGCTCTTGTTAGTTGCGAAGTCATGTCTGACCCATCGCAACCCCATGTACAAAATTACTCCAGGCCTTCCTGTTCTCTACTATCCCCCCGGAGTCCATTTAAGCTCAAATCAAATAAGCTCAGTCATACAGATATGACTGTATGCATGGTTTTTATATTGGGGTTTCTTGCTTTTTAGACTTTTAAAATGTACTATTATTATTTTAGATTCTAATTATTAGATTATGTCATTATGTATTGTTTTTATCACTGTTGTGAGCCACCCCGAGTCTATGGAGAGGGGCGGCATACAAATCTAATAAATAATAATAATAATAATAATAATAACAACAACAACAACTGCTTCAGTGACTCCATCCAGTTACTTCATTCTCTGTCATCCCTTTCTTCTTTTGCCCTCAATCGTTCCTGGTATTAGGCTCTTCTCCAGTGAGTCCTTCCTTCTCAATAAGTGGCCAAAATATTTGCGATTCATCTTCAGGATCTGGCCTTCTAAAGAGCAGTCAGGGTTGATCTCCTCTAGGACTGACCAGTTTGATTGCCTTGCAGTCCAAAGGACTCACAGGAGTCTTCTCCATCACCATAAGTTCAAAGGTGTCAATTCTTTGGCGATCAGCCTTTTTTATGGTCTAACTTTCATATTTATTTAATTTATTTATTTAATTTATTTATTTTGTCCAATACACAATATTACACAATGAGAGTTATAGAGAATATAATCAGGTAGAATGTATTAAAGGGGGAATAGAGGAGAAAATAAAGGAGTAAAATATAACTATGAGAGAATAGCAGGAAAAGATATAAGTATAGAAGAGAAGATATAGGAGATATAGGAGAGACAATAGGACAGGGGACGGTAGGCACTCTGGTGCACTTATGTACGCCCCTTACTGACCTCTTAGGAACTTGGTGAGGTCAACCGTGGATAGTCTAAGGGTAAAGTGTGAGGGGTTAGGGGATGATACTACAGAGTCCGGTAGTGAATTCCATGCTTCGACAACTCGATTACTAAAGTCATATTTTTTACAGTCAAGTTTGGAGCAGTTAATACTAAGTTTGTATCTGTTGTGTGCTCTTGTGTTGTTGTGGTTGAAGCTGAAGTAGTCTTTGACAGGCAGGACATTGCAGCATATGATCTTGTGGGCAATTCTTAGATCATGTTTAAGGCGTGTTAGTTCTAAGCTTTCTAGACCCAGGATTGTAAGACTAGTTTCGTAGGATGTTCTGTTACGGGTAGAGAAGGGCTCTTGACTATATGCATTTTTATTGGCAGGGTGATATCTCTGCTTTTTAGTGTGCTGCCTAGCTTATTGTCTAGCTGTGTCTATACAACATGCTTAACTAGGTCATTTAAGCACTGCTCTAAATCAGTTGCCTAGCAAACTGTACATTTGGTTAGTGTTCTTTGCATCCTATCATGTCATGCAAACTCAGCCCAACAGAGTTTGTGCATTGCACAAACCTCCATGTAGCTTAATTGTATAATCATGTTGTATGATGACGTGCACAAGGAATCAAATTGGAATGACATCCTGGTGGGATGTTTCTGGACCTTTCTATAGCTAATACAACAAAATCAGCTTCCCAAGATTGGTTGGGAATTATGGCAATTGAACTCCCAACTCATTTGGAGGACATAAGTGTGGGGGAAATTGTGCGCTGCTCATAAGTTTGTGAATAAAAGATATTTCTTTTAACTCATAATTTCACCGATATATTTGGAAAGAAATTGGACTTGGAAATTATGCCCAAAAAACAACAACCCTGTCAAATATTAAGAGCCTCTGAAGATGTGGCTATCAAGACCTTGGTACTACTATCTTAATAAGTCCTTTTCAAATCTTTCCAAACAGGCATAACATGATTTTGAAACAGGTTGGTATTTATAGTTATTTGCCAATACAAATAATACTACCTTGATGCTCTCTATATCTTCTTTATAGTAACTACTTGCTGATACCTGAGCTTTGCTATGAAACTATGTGATGGGGCTTGATAAATTGACACTAAAAGTTTTAAAATTAATGAGTAGCTAAAAAAGGGACTGTATTATTTTGTTGGAGATGGTAAGCTAAGTTTCTGTTACAGATGAAGACATTATTTGTCTAGCGTAGATTTTAAATTTATCCGGGTTGGTGCAGTGGTTAGAGTGCAGCTCTGCAGGCTACTTCAGCTAACTGCTAGCTGTAGTTTAGCAGTTCAAATCTCACCACCAGCTCAAGGTCAACTCAACCTTCCATCCTTCTGAGGTGGGCAAAATGAGGACCCAGATTGTTGGGGGCAAGAGGCTGATTCTGTAAACTGCTTAGAGAGGGTTGTAAAAGTACAATGAAATGGTATATAAGTCTAAACACTATTGCTATTGCTAATACTTAAAAATTGCAACACACTCCTATTTTTCCACATTCCACCATGTTGGAAAAATCTGCAAGCTCATCAGAAATATGACAACCTTCAAAGAATATCATAATTATTAATAGCAGACCTTTCATCCTTGTCCAATGGTAGACTCTTACAGAGCCCAAATGGGAGATTGGTAGGAGTCTGGAAAAATTAAAAGTGGAAGGGGGTCTTTAATGCACCCAGTCCTACTTTTAATTTCGTAAAAAAGGGAGAGGGAGAGAAAATTCATGGTATGGAAGATTAGACAAGTCACAGCTAAGCAGCAAGACCAAGGACCCAAGAACAGAAAGTTTCCTGAATGCTAGTTGGAGGCAAATACAGAACCATGAATAATAGGATTATTATTATATAATAGAAACAATAATAGAACTTTCCCAATCCTAGTTACAGTGAGATTTTTTTGGAAGCTCTTTCCCCTTGAGTCAAGAGCTGAGCTGAATTGACTTTCCTGAAGTAATCTTTCAACTAACTTGTGCCCAGCTGTACAACAATTTCCTAAAGTCATTTTACTGTGACATCCCAGCAACAAAATTGCTCTGACGGATGTCTACAGGCTACAGCTTCCACAAATCTGCCTTAATGATTTAAATCAAGATTTAAGTCAGACAAATGTACATAATTAGCCACATCTTGGTAGCTTGCCTGGTTTTGTTAGCTACAAGTCTTGGGCTTTGAGTGTTGGACAAGAAAGAAAGTCTTTCCTCAATAACAGGTAAGCTTCCATATTCTTTGTGGGCTCCTAAACTAAATAAGAAAGAAGACTCGGAATACAAATCTGGAATATATTTTATGAATGGTTAGAACTAAGAAAAAAACCCAAACTAGAATATATTAATTATATATATAAAAGTAAGGATATCAATTTTGTCTAATGAATCTTTTAAAAATGGTGCTAAATAAAGTGTATGATTTGTATTAGCTGAATATTTAAAAAATGATAACAGTAAGGCAGAAAAGAAGCAAAGCAAGATTAAAAAACAGAAAACACACACACACACACGAACATATGGTGATTCGACACAAAAAACACGTAACCCTTCCCTGGTACAGAGCTGAAGGGATTGGATACTGTAGCCTAGAAGTTAATTCTCTGCCTTACAAGCCAAAGGCTGCAAGTTCAAGTCCCAGTGAGGATATGGCTAGCTGATGAGGCCAGAACAAGGCCGAAATAGATCTATCCTAGTCTCCTATCTGCGGGAATCCCACGTTTTCCTCATTCTGCACCCTCCTTAACAGAATGTGCATCCCTTAATCTCCTTTCACTATTGATTTGATTTGTGATTGGGATGTTATGGATGGATCTTCCCAAGTCTGTGGGAAGTTTTACTAATGGCTAGGGTTTTTTTGTTTTTGCTTTAGGCTGGGGTGAGGAGGAAGATGGCTGCATAGCTAGAGGTATAACAAGCAGGAAGAGGGAGATTATGATCCCGCTATATAGAATGCTGGTGAGACCACATTTGGAATACTGTGTTCAGTTCTGGAGACCTCACCTACAAAAAGATATTGACAAAATTGAACGGGTCCAAAGACGGGCTACAAAAACGGTGGAAGGTCTTAAGCATAAAACGTATCAGGAAAGACTTAATGAACTCAATCTGTAGAGTCTGGAGGACAGAAGGAAAAGGGGGGACATGATCAAAACATTTAAATATATTAAAGGGTTAAATAAGGTCCAGGAGGGAAGTGTTTTTAATAGGAAAGTGAACACAAGAACAAGGGGACACAATCTGAAGTTAGTTGGGGGAAAGATCAAAAGCAACATGAGAAAATATTATTTTACTGAAAGAGTAGTAGATCCTTGGAACAAACTTCCAGCAGACGTGGTAGATAAATCCACAGATAAATCCACAGTAACTGAATTTAAACATGCCTGGGATAAACATGCCTGAATTTAAACATGCCTGGGATAAACATATATCCATCCTAAGATAAAATACAGAAAATAGTATAAGGGCAGACTAGATGGACCATGAGGTCTTTTTCTGCCGTCAGACTTCTATGTTTCTATGTTTCTAAGATGTTGATTTTGCAAAATATTGTACGTTTTTGAAAGAGCACGTAAACTGACATGTGAAATCCTTGTTAGTTCCCTAAATCATTCGGTACAGTTTATGGATCAAAGGTGCATACAAAGTTTATGGATCAAAGGTGCATAAAAAAGCTATATGCCTATGCTTTAAAATGTTCTGCCTTAAGGAAAATTGCTAGCAAAAAAAATATGGAGGGTGTTGTAAGACATGGCTGTGAAAATATACAGGAGTTCACTTATAAACTTTATATATTTTAGGCTTACAAAGAAATGGAATAATTGGAATTTAATGCTGCAAAATTGAGAAGCTGAGAGAAACTGTTAAGTGATAATTTTAATAGTAAAAGTAATGAGAAAAATGGTTTTAAAATATGCATTTCAGCACTGCAATTTTGAATAAGCTTGAAAATCTGGCTTCAGTCCAATACCCGTGAGAGATTTTTCCTATAACTGTACTGATAAATACGCTAGCAGTTATCAGATCAATGAGTATGCGTTCTTCCTCCACAGTAAAGCAAATTTCCAACCCATTTTGTCTGAAAATTTGGAAGAAATGAAAAGGATTGTTGGTGCCAAAATCTGTCTGCATTAAGATACAGTGGTAACTCTACTTACGAACATAATTCATTCCATGGTCAGGTTCTTAAGTAGAAAAGTTTGTAAGAAGAAGCAATTTTTCCCCTAGCAATCAATGTAAAAGCAAATAATGTGTACGATTGGGAGGGTGGAGGCCTTGTTTCCTCCCAGGAGATTCCTAGAGAGGCCCCACAAAGGCTTCTCCCCACCTTTCTGACAATGTTTCCTCCCAGGAGATTCCTAGAGAGGCCCCACGGAGGCTTCTCCCCACCTTTCCAGCTCTGTTTCCTCCCGGGAGATGCCTAAAGAAGCCCCACGGAGGGTTATCCCCACCTCTTCTGGCCCTGTTTCCTCTCAGGAGATTCCTACAGAGGCCCCAAGGAGGCTTCTCCCTGCCTTTTCCGGTTAGTTTTGGAGGCTCGGGTTTGTAAGTGGAAAATGGTTCTTGACAAGAGGCAAAAATCTTGTACACCCAGTTCTTATCTAGAAAAGTTCATAAGTAGAAGCGTTCTTAGGTAGAGGTACCACTGTACTTGCTTCAATTGTGTGTGTGTGCTGTAACATAAGCAGTTCTTCAAAGATTGTACATTTTTCATCCTTGGGTTGCTTTGAACCTCTTGACAGTAATGTATCTTACAAATCTAAAAGGAAACTGCTAATTAAACTGCAACAGTGGGAATGTGAGACAACTAAACCACTTTTTATGAATGTCACTCATGCAAATGATAGGGAGGGCATTCACACAACTGCTATTTTTCCATCATTCAGCGCGTTTCAGTGTCTTTAGACCTATTCCTCCAAAATTATTAATAATAGCTTGAATTCTTATAAGCAGCTGCTTGGGTTCTGTGTATATGTGTGTTTGTGTGCAACTACTTCACATGATAAACAGAACCACAAGCTTGCTAACCACATTTTAATGTTATATATTAACTAACCTGCATTCTTCAGTGGTGATCCATTTTTGGCTTTAGTAAGCCATGATTTGTCAGAGTTGCATTCAGAAACTGCCCACCCAAAAGTAGAAAGGATATGGAGAGTTTCAGAATGAAGACACTACAGGAGGAATTCTTCAGAAGACTTTTACTTCTTGTTAGTATCAAAACTATACTCTCTAAACTATCTCAGGGACCACCTTCTGCCGCACGAATCCCAGCGACCAGTTAGGTCCCACAGAGTGGGCCTTCTCCGGGTCCTGTCAACTAAACAATGTTGTTTGGCGGGGCACAGGGGAAGAGCCTTCTCTGTGGCGGCCCCAGCCCTCTGGAACCAACTCCCTTCAGAGATTAGAAGAGCCCCCATCCTCCTTGCCTTTCATAAGCTCCTCAAAACCCACCTCTGCCGTCAGGCATGGGGGAACTAAGATATTGTTTTCCCCCTAGGCTTCTACAATTTATGCATGGTATGTTTGTATGTATGATTGGTTTTAAAATAAGGGTTTTTAGCTGTTTTAGTATTGGATTTTTACATTCTGTTTTTATCACTGTTGTTAGCCGCCCCGAGTCCACGGAGAGGGGTGGCATACAAATCCAATAAATAAATAAATGAATGAATGAATGAATGAATGAATGAATGAATGAATGAATGAATAAATCAATCAATCAATCAATCAATCAATCAATCTTACAGGACACCAAACCATCTTACTAGATGACTCTACCACTACTAACCGAAAACTATAACAAACCACCAATGACCACAAGCCACACCTATGCAAAGGTGCATTACAGTATATACAGATCTTGACCAATCAGGGCATAGCACATTCTGCTGATCCACCATGACTCAGCATTCCTTTTACTTTACACTAATTGCAACCTTTTTCACAGTAACTGGAATATTACTTCAGGTACTAATGCTGACATGATTTATGTAACCATGGTAAAAAAGCATGTTGTCCAAACAATAGCCAGTAAGTTGGTTGTGAAACAGAATTCTGGAAGTTAAGATGAAATCCATATGAAAATTCATTTCCAGGAAGCAAAGCTCAGTCATAATCAATTAGGTGTAAGGAACACTCAGATGTAAAGAATGTTGCAATGAAATAATGAACGTATTAACTGCAAAAATGCTAACTAGGACAATAAAGAATTATAGCAATAGCAATATTGCCGCACGAATCCCAGCGGCCGGTTAGGTCCCACAGAGTTGGCCTTCTCCAGGTCCCGTCGACTAAACAATGTCGGCTGGCGGGACCCAGGGGAAGAGCCTTCTCTGTGGCAGCCCCAACCCTCTGGAACCAGCTCCCCCTGGAGATCAGGACTGCCCCCACCCTCCTTGCCTTTCGTAAACTTCTTAAAACCCACCTCTGCTGTCAGGCATGGGGGAACTGAGACATCTCCCCTTGTCTATGTAGTTTTATGTATGGAATGTTTGTGTGTATGTTTTTATGTAAGGTTTTTTTTAGGTTTTTAATGTAAAATTGTTATTTTAGACTTCATATTAGATTTGTCATTGTATACTGTTTTATCACTGCTGTGAGCCGCCCCGAGTCTGCGGAGAGGGGCGGCATACAAATCTAATAAATAAAATAAATAAATATTTATTTATTTATTATTTAGATTTGTATGCCGCCCCTCTCCAGAGACTCGGGGCGGCTCACAATAAGACACAACAATTGATAACAAATCCAAATAACTTTAAAATATTTAAAAAAGAACCCCATTTTTCTAACAAACACACACACAAACATACCATGCATAAATTGTACATGCCCGGGGGAGGTGTTTCAGTTCCCCCATGCCTGATGACAAAGGTGGGTTTTAAGGAGTTTACGGAAGGCAGGGAGAGTAGGGGCAGTTCTAATCTCTGAGGGGAGTTGGTTCCAGAGAGTCGGGGCCGCCACAGAGAAGGCTCTTCCCCTGGGGCCCGCCAACCAACATTGTTTAGTTGACGGGACCCAGAGAAGGCCCACTCTGTGGGACCTAATCGGTCGCTGGGATTCGTGCGGCAGAAGGCGGTCTCGGAGATATCCTGGTCCAGTGCCATGAAGGGCTTTATAGGTCATAACCAACACTTTGAATTGTGACCGGAAATTGATCGGCAGCCAATGCAGACTGCGGAGTGATGGTGAAACATGGGCATACCTTGGGAAGCCCATGACCGCTCTCACAGCTGCATTCTGCACGATCTGAAGTTTCCGAACACTTTTCAAAGGTAGTCCCATGTAGAGAGCATTGCAGTAGTCGAACCTCGAGGTGATGAGGTTCACTAAATTTAGACTTATATACGGCTTCATAATGCTTTTACAGCCCTCTCTAAGCGGTTTAGAGAATCAGCCTCTTGCCCCCAACAATCTGGGTCCTCTTTTGACCCACCTCGGAAGGAGGGAAGGCTGAGTCAACCTTGAGCTGGTAGTGAGATTTGAACTGCTGAACTACAGCGAGCAGTTAGATGAAGTAGCCTGCGGTGCTGCACTCTAATCACTGCGCCGACCCAGCTTTGTCTGTCTGTCTGTCTGTGCGTGGGAAGATTCCTCTTAGATTTGTGCGATTTCTGACAGTGCAGATTAGAAGCACAGAATGACCCAGAAGTCAATTTCCCCGCGAATATTCTGAAGTGCAGCAAAAACTTTGCATGCAAATTTGGAAAGGGGGAATTGTAATCCATGCTGTGCCTGCTGGGACTTTATTGTTCAATATTAAGAGTTTTGTTTCTATGTTGTCTTACGGCTGCCATAATTGGAAGATTTTCACAAAGCAGAAATTATGATTGTTTTAAAAGCTTTCAGAGCCTGTGATGCATGAGGATAAAAGCCGGAAAGTTTTCAAGTGACTTATTAAAAGGAAAAAAATATGCTGCTTTCCCTCCATTATTATCCCCACTTTGAATGAATCCTTAATTTCATTTCTTTCTCTCTATGTATATATTTTCCCTTTTCTACTAGAGAGCTGGCTCTTAGCCTCTCCATTAAGCATGAAGCCCTACAAGCCCTCTTTTTAATGATAAAGGAAAATTAGGAAATGCCTCTTGAGGTGGATGTGAAATTGGTAATTTGGCAGCTAATAAATCATTCATGACATCTGAAGCCTCTCCTTTAATTTTTTTTTTAGAAAAAAATTCAGAGACCTTGTTTTTGAAACCTAGCCTATTTTTTCATGACTTCTTCCAAATAGACTAGACTAGACTAGACTAGACTAGACTTTAATTATTTTTTCCTATTTAGATATATGAATTTAGGAATTGCTGATCTGTTTTAATAAAGTTAGAAGTATTGATTATAATAAGATATGTAGTGTTCTGCCGGGTTTTCGGCACAAGCCCTCAAGTAAGTTCAAAGGTAGGAATTCAGACACACACAGATGTAAGTCAATAACACTGTTTTTTTATCGAAAGTAAAATAGGAGCCAAGCACACTTTTAGTCAGGCAAAATGCTCACCTTCAAAGCAACAGCCTTGAGTGCCATGAAGAACAATAAACAAACAAAAAGCAGATAACAAGCAGCTGTGAAGACGTCACAGCCACTCTCCTTCAAGAGTTCGCAAAGTCACAAACTTGACTATGGTTTAGTTCAATAGTCCTGGAATACAGTTCAAAGAGAGTCCTTGTAGAATCCTGATTCACAATACACATCCTCCTTTGCAGAACGGATAAACTTCCACACCCAGAGGCCAGAATGCTGACTATTTAACAGCAGCCCCAATTAGTCAAATTACACCCAGCTACATTAATCTCTCTAGACTAGACTAGACTAGAATAGACTAGAATAGACTAGAATAGACTAGAATAGAATTCTTTATTGGCCGGTGAGAATCGAATTGCCAAACTGAAGGCAGTCAAGCAGGCAGCCTGCAGTACCGCTCTCTGACCACTGTGCCACCATAGCTCAGAATGATGTTATGATGCAAGTGGTGATATGACATCTAAATACAGTGTTGTCATTATAGAATAGAATAGAATAGAATAGAATAGAATTTTTATTGGCCAAGTGTGATTGGACACACAAGGAATTTGTCTTGGTGCATATGCTCTCAGTGTACATAAAAGAAAAGATACATTTGCCAAGAATAGAATATTATGATGTGCTTACGCCTTGTTATGTCTTTAGAATAGAATAGAATAGAATAGAATTTGATTGGCCAAGTGTGATTGGACACACAAGGAATTTGTCTTGGTGCAGATGCTCTCAGTGTACATAAAAGAAAAGATACATTTGCCAAGAATAGAATAGAATATAATTGAATTAAGAATAGAATAGAATTCAGAATAGAATAGAACAAAACAGAACAGAATAGAATTCTTTAATGGCCAAGTGTGATTGGACATACAAGGAATTTGTCTTTGGTGCAGATGCTCTCAGTGTGCATAAAAGAAAAGATAACATTTGTCAAGAATCAGGAGGTACAACACTTAATGATTGTCATAGAGGGCAAATAAGCAATCAGGAAACAATCAATATTAATACAAATCACAAGGATAAAAGCAACAAGTTACAGTCATAAGTGGGAGGAAATAGGTGATAGGAACCATGAGAAGACTAATAGTACTAGACGTGTATCAGGTGTTCAGAGAGGGGTAGCACATCTGGTGTTGGAGCATGTTGGGTCCTTTTATGGCAGCTCATTTTAGGGAAGCTTTTAGGGCAGCTTGCTCACCTCTAGGCCCCACCTGTCGCTCAGCTCTCCCCTGTGGCTCCCAGCCATAGTTCCCTCTAAGCTGAGCAGTGAGTAATCGCTCACTTAAAAATCATCATCAACTCAGAGTTTTCCAAACCTGCCCAGAAGCCGAGAGGGAAAGAGTGAGAGGGAAGGAGAGAGAGAGGGGAAGAGAGGAAGAGAGAGAAACAGATAGAAAAAAGAGAGGAAGGAAAAGAGAAAGAAAAAGAATGGGAATCTAGTTTGAAACTAGCTCAACTATTTAAGTGGCATTTTGATATTGATAGAGTTGCCCTATTATGAGCTCACTGTTATAGACACACAGTACAGTATTTTATTTTGAAATTCTCTGAGGCAAAACAGGGTGGGTTTTTCGTTTGTTTGTTTGTTTATTTATTTATTTATTTATTATTTCTGTGCCGCCTAGTCCCGAAGGGACTGCCGCTCAGACCCTATACTTTCCGCCCACCCCCCAAAAAAATTAGAGGGAACACTGCTCCCAGCAGCTGTAGCATGGGCAGTGACCATACCCCGGGAAACCGCTTTGACAAACCAGGTTGAGAGTAGCCATTGGGTCATTGACCTTCAGTGAGATAGGGACTCGTCTATCCTGAGCATGTGAAGACGGATTCCAGTGGACTGAGCAGATGAAATCTACTAGTTTAGAACAAGGGTCATGAAAGAGGCCTCTGCAAGCGATGTGGCACTCTAAGAGCACGGCAAGGCACAAAAGTCAACCTGGTCAACCACTGTGCCCAGACCATCTCCGACTGTCTCGACTCTTGTCCTGCTATTGGAGCAAGATGGAATCTGGGAAGAGAGAGTGAGGCTGGCTATGCGCTCCTCTCCCTCACTTTAATCCCTTCATGGCACCGGACCAGATTATCTCGGGGACCGCCTTCTGCCGCACGAATCCCAGCGACCAGTTAAGTCCCACAGAGTGGGCCTTCTCCGAGTCCCGTCAACTAAACAATGTTGTTTGGCGGGACCCAGGGGAAGAGCCTTCTCTGTGGTGGCCCCGGCCCTCTGGAGCCAGCTCCCCCCAGAGATTAGAATTGCCCCCACCCTCCTCGCCTTTCGTAAGCTCCTTAAAACCCACCTCTGCCGTCAGGCTTGGGGGAATTGAGATATTCCTTCCCCCTAGGCCTTTACAATTTATGCATGGTATGTTTGTTTATATGTTTGGTTTTTATAATAAGGGTTTTTAGTTGTTTTAGTATTGGATTGTTACATGCTGTTTTTATCATTGTTGTTAGCCGCCCCGAGTCTACGGAGAGGGGCGGCATACAAATCCAATAAATAATAATAATAATAATAATAATAATAATAATAATAATAATAATAATAATCCAATTCATGTGCAAATCTTGACATCCCTCCCAAGATGTCAAGGTCCTCTTTGAAAACAATGGACGAACATCAATCATAATAGTAATGCAGCCTTAGTGAATAGTTTGACAATGTTGAGGGAATTATTTGTTTAGCAAAGTGATGGCGTTCGGGGGAAAAACTTCTTTTGTCTAGTTGTCTGGGTGTGCGGTGCTCTTTAGCGTTTTGAGGGTAGGAGTTGAAACGATTTATTTCCAGGATGTGAGGGGTCCATAAATATTTTCACAGCCCTCTTTTTAACTCATGCAGTACAGTGTTCCCTAGATTTCCACGGGGGATGCGTTCCAAGACCGCCCGTGAAAGTTGAATTTCCGCGAAGTAGAGATGCGTAAGTAAATACACCATTTTTGGCTATGGACAGTATCACAAGCCATCCCTAAACACTTTAAACCCTTAAATTACCATTTCCCATTCCCTTAACAAACATTTACTCACCATTATTACTGGTACTCACCATTGAATAAGACACTTAGTGATCCTGATATTTATAAACATAATTATTTATTAACAATAAATTTTTTTTTGTTATTTATTTGCAAAAATTATTAGTTTGGTGATGACATATGACGTCATCGGGTGGGAAAAACCGTGGTATAGGAAAAAAAACCCGTGAAGTATTTTTTAATTAATATTTTTTTAAAAACCGTGGTATAAGCTATTCGCGAAGTTCGAACCCGCAAAAATTGAGGGAACACTGTATACAGGTCCTCAACGGAAGCCAGGTTGGCAGTAACTGTTTTTTCTGCATTTCTGTGAGTTGCATCAGGTGGAAACGACAAACATTTGGGCTTTTCATCATGAAAAGTGTCTTTGAAACAGGATTTTTGAAACCAGTTTTGGGACTGCATCCAAATTGCTAAAGGCTTTTCTTGGAAATAGAAGTGGTCCCTTTAGAAAAATATTTGGACTTTTCCCAGTGTTGCCTGCTCTTGCAACGGATCCTTGTGACTGTACAACGTGATGCATAAAGACGAGAATTCTTGGCAACTCAACCACGTTTTTATTCCAATCTCTTTCCTCTCTTCTGGTTATGTACCAGACAGGCAGGGAGAAGAAGGAATGGCTTGAGATTAATAATTAGCTTTATTTAAACGATTCCCACTTCTTAATTTCAAAATGGGGTGCTTAATGAGGAAATTGTGTATCGGTGTTAATTAGCAGCGTGTAGATGGAAAGCCTTTGAAAGGCATTTCGTAGAATTTTATGGGACTGGGGATCGTCTACGTTGACATCTCAAGAGGTCTTTTCTCATGCTGGATTGTTAAAGTGTCTTCAAGAAGAACTACTATTAGTAGTAATCCCAGCCTTGAGGGAATAGCAATAGCAATAACACTTATATACTGCTTCGTAGTGTTTTACAGCCCTCTCTAAGCGGTTTACAGAGTCAGTATATTGCCCCATATCTGGCTCCTCAATTTACTGACCTACATACAGATAGAGATAGAGATAGATAGATAGAGAGATAAATAGATAGATAGATAGATAGAGGTCATAGAGGGATAGAGGGATAGAGGGATAGAGGGATAGAGGGATAGCGGGATAGAGGGAATGGGGATTGGGAGAGAGATAGGGATAGGGAGAGAGAAAGAGATGGTATAGATAGATAGATAGATAGATAGATAGATAGATAGATAGATAGAGAGAGAGAGAGAGAGAGAGATAGATAGACAGACAGACAGACAGACAGACAGACAGACAGACAGACAGACAGAGGTAGAGGTAGAAGTAGAGAGATAGAAGTAGAGCTACAGATACAGATACAAACGCAGCTTAACTGAGTTAGAAGGGACCTTGTAGGTCATCTAGACCAGAGGTCCCCAACCTTTTTAGCACCAGGGACCGGCTTTAAGTTAGACGAGTTTTCTACGGCCCGGTGGGGGGGGCTTTGGTCATATGGGGGTGGGGTTATGGAGGGGTGGAGCTTAGTGACGCAGCCCTCCACACTTCTCCACAGGGCAGGGAGAATGAGGAGGCTCCTTTGGCGGCTGGGGGCTGCCTGGCTTTGTGATTTTGACTGGGGGGGGAACTTAGGAAGGTCCTACTTCTCCCCCCCCAGCCAAAAACTCAAAGCCTATCTGCTCCAGAAACTTGGCGATCGCGCCCCACCGCCGCCGCCTCCTCCTCCGTTTCCCCCAACGGCAAGCAATCTAAACGCGGGAAGGGCATTCCGGCGCTTCCCTTCAGCCTCAGAAGCCCCCTCGACGCTGGAGGGATGGTTATGAGGGGAGCGAGCGAGGAGAAGAAGACGTCCCACTCATCGCTCCTGAGGGAACGGGCGAGGGCGTCGGAGACCCAAAGCCCATCCTGTGTGGAGGGAGACGGAGCCAAGCGGGGCCACCCGGAGACCTTTTCCCGTCTTCTTCTCCTCGCTCGCTCCCCTCACAGCCAGCAGCCCCGCTCGCGGGGGGATGCCCGTTCGTAGCTACCAGCCCGCCAAGCGTCGAGGGGGCTTCCGAGGCTGAAGGGAAGAGCCGGAATGCCCTTCCCGGGTTTAGATTGCTTGCTGTTGGGGAAAACGGAGGAGGCGGCGGTTCTTTTCTCCTCGCTCCAGAAAGTAGGCGATCGCGCCCCACCGCCGCCGCCGCCTCCTCCGTTTCCCCCAACAGCAAGCAATCTAAACCCGGGAAGGGCATTCCGGCTCTTCCCTTCAGCCTCGGAAGCCCCCTCGACGCTTGGCGGGCTGGTAGCTACGAACGGGCATCCCCCCGCGAGCGGGGCTGCTGGCTATGAGGGGAGCGAGCGAGGAGAAGAAGACGGGAAAAGGTCTCCGGGTGGCCCCGCTTGGCTCCGTCTTCCTCCACATGGGCTTTGGGTCTCCGACGCCGCGGACCGGCTGGAAAACCCCAACGGCCCGGTCCCGGTCCGCGGACCGGCGGTTGGGGACCTCTGATCTAGACCAACACCCCCCCACCCAAGCAGGAGACTGTACACCATTTCTTACAAATTCCAGTCTCTTCTTGAAAGCTTCCCATGACGAAGCTTCCACAACGTCCGACTGCAACTTCTGTTCCATGGGTTGATTGTTATCACCGTCAGAAAGTTCCTTCTCATTTCCAGGTTGAATCTTTCCTTGTTCAGTTTCCATTCACGATTCCTTGTTTGTCCTTCAGGTGCTTGGAAGGATGGAAAGGATGAGTCAACCTTGAGTCAGTCAGGATCGAACTCTAGACTGTGGGCCATAGTTCCCTCTAAGCTGAGCAGTGAGCAATCGCTCACTTAAAAATCATCATCAACTCAGAGTTTTCCAAACCTGCCCAGAAGCCGAGAGGGAAAGAGTGAGAGGGAAGGAGAGAGAGAGGAAGAGAGGAAGAGAGAGAAACAGATAGAAAAAAGAGAGGAAGGAAAAGAGAAAGAAAAAGAATGGGAGTAAGGAAGAGAGAAAGAAAATCAAAATCTAGTTTGAAACTAGCTCAACTATTTAAGTGGCATTTTGATATTGATAGAGTTGCCCTGTTATGAGCTCACTGTTATAGACACACAGTACAGTATTTTATTTTGAAATTCTCTGAGGCAAAACAGGGTGGGTTTTTTATTTGTTTGTTTGTTTGTTTGTTTGTTTATTTATTTATTATTTCTGTGCCGCCCAGTCCCGAAGGGACTGCCGCTCAGACACGATACTTTTCCGCCCACCCCCAAAAAACATTAGAGGGAACACTGCTGTGGGCAGAATTAGCCTGCAAAGCTGCATTCTGACCACTGTGCCACCATGACTCTTGGGCAAAGTCCTCCAGAACCCACCTGCATGTTGGAGCTGAGCTAGGGCAACAGCTCGCGTGCTAACAGATATGGCTTCGCGTGCTGCCTGTGGCACCCATGCCATAGGTTCGCCGTCACTGCTCCAGAACAGTGTTTCCCAACCATGGCAACTTGAAGGTATTTGGACTTCAACTCCCAGAATTCCCCAGCCAGCGAATGCTGGCTGGGGAATTCTGGGAGTTGAAGTCCAGATATCTTCAATTTGCCAAGGTTGGGAAACACTGCTCTAAAAGCTGCAGTGTGCTATGGATGATATCGGATGCTGCAAAGCATATCCGTTTTGCCAGTAATGTGTCAGCTCATGCAGAACCCTCCCCTATTAAATTTACATTCCTCTCTTTATGTACTAAGATTAAACACTTATCATTCACAAGCAGGGCCATTACCGACCGAGTGTTGCATCGCAGCTAATGGCACATTTCTGAAATTAGAGGGAAGAAAAAGTCTCCGACACATGATTAGCAAAGCGTAATAATAGTAAAAAAAACCACAAGTGTGGGCCTGTGGCTAAAACCAGTTGAAACTAATGGGTTGAGTTTCAGAGGAGGAGCGGAGCAAACACAGAGTTGTGTCGAAGTCCCTTCCTACTCTTATGCTAACAACTGAAAACAGATGGCTTGTAAATCCCTCTGCAATACGCTGCAGCCTAAAACCTGGTTAACAAAACACTACTGCTAGAACAATGGCACTTAGACTTAGGCTTAGACTTACATACCGCTTCACAGTGCTTTACAGCCTTCTCTAAGCAGTTTACAGAATCAGCCTCTTGCCTGCAATAATCTGGGTCCTCATTTTACCCACTTTGGAAGGATGGAAGGCTGAGCCAACCTTGAGCCAGTCAGCATCAAACTCCTGGATGTGGGCAGTGAGGTAGCCTGCAGTACCACATTCTAACCACTGAGAGTCAGGAAGGAAGGAAGGAAGGAAGGAAAGGAAGGAAAGGAAGAAAGGAACGAAGGAAGTAAAGAAAAGGAAAGGAAGGAAAGGAAGGAAGGAAGGAAGAAAGGAAAGGAAGGAAGGAAAGGAAGGAAAGGAAGGAAGGAAGGAAGGAAGGAAAGGAAGGAAGAAAGGAAAGGAAGGAAGGAAGGAAGGAAGGAAGGAAGGAAGGAAGGAAGGAAAATAGCAATAGCACTTAGACTTACCGGTAAATATCTCTTCACAGTGCTTTACAGCCCTCTCTAAGCGGTTTACAAAGTCAGCCTCTTGCCCCCAACAATCTGGGTCCTCATTATACTGAGGAAGACTGAGTCAACCTTGAGCTTGGTGAGATTTGAACTGCAGGCAGCTGGCATCCAACAGAAGTAGGCTGCAGTACTCTACTCTAACCACTCTGTTGCAACAGTCATAATAGAATTCAAGGTGAAAAGCTTGAGAGCAAATGCTTTCCCAAGCCTATTGCTAGCAAGAACAATGTTTTCAAGGTCATATTTCAGTGTTCGTTTATAGGTAGGTTTTTATGCGGTTGTGTTTTTATAAAAAAAGCAAAACACGAATGGGAGAAATGGGACACAATGATCTTACAAACAAGAGTACATAGGGAGGTGGGGAGAGAAAGAGGAGAAAAGAGGGAGGGAGAGTAAGAGGGGGAGAGGAGAGGGAGTGAGATGGAAGGGAGAAAGAGGGAGGGGAGGGGGAGGGAGGGACAGGAAGAGGGAGAGAGGAGGGAGAGAAGGAGGGGGAGGGAGAGAGAGGGACAGGAACAGTGAGTGAGGAGAGAAGGAGAGGAAGAGGGGGAGAGGAGGGAGAGAAGGAGAGGGTGAGAGGGAGTGAGAAAAAGTGAGAGGGAGGGGAGAAAGAGGGAGGGGAGGGTGGGACAAAAAGAGGGAGAGAAGGAGAGGCAGGGAGGGAGAGGGAGGGAGGGAGATAGAATGATGGAGTGATGAGAGTGAGGGGAAAGAGAAGGAGGTGAAGGGGAGAGGGAGAATAGGAGAGGGAGGGAGGGAGAGGAAGAGAGGAAGAAGGAGGGGAGGGAGGGAAATAGAGAGATTGAGGGAGGGAGGGAGAGGAAGATGGTGAGAGGAGAGAAGGAGAGTGCGAGAGAGGGAGAAAGAGAGAAAGGGGATGGAGGATGGGAGAGGAAGGGAGATAGAGGGAGCAAGGAGAGAAAGAGAGAGGGAGTGATAAGAGAGAGGGAGAGCGAGCGAGAGAGGACCTCACTGCAAACATTTCAGTGATGACAACACCGATTCCTCTCATACAAACACTTATTTTTGCTTCTGTTGGACAATGTTTGTTGCTTCTCTACAACACTGATATTGTGTGAGTGAGGGCAATATTTGTGAGAACAGTTTCTGTGATTTCTTTAATGATTGATAAATCTATGGAGACACTGATAAACTAATCTGATTAAGTGTTGAGGCTAATGGATAGTGACGCAGCTGTTATGTCCAATGCTTCAGCACGTCCATTAGTGCCTAAAATATACTGTTAGCTTCTCTTAATGTGAAATTAGGACAATACCTAAACTGCCTGTTGAATTAGCCAACATCTGGGTTTATGCAAGTTGTTAAGAGTCCCAAAAGTGCTTTTATTTCAAGAGGTAACTGGACTTTCTTGTTTTTCTTTGAAGACGTTTCCCTTCTCATCCAAGGAGCTTCTTCAGTTCTTACTGAATAGTGGGGGATGGAAGGATTTATGCTCCTTGCAGACAGCTTGCATTCTTTTAGAGGGTTGTTGAGGCCACTGGGAGATTTAAAAAAAATTAATTGAATTTTGAAACATAAAACATGAAAAAACAAAGACAGAAAAATAAACAATGCCCAATGGACAACACACAAAAATTACAAAAGCATTTGCATTCTTGAGATAAGGTTGTTTTTACATTGCCATTTCTACATTATCTATCCACTTAATTTTTTTGTATCCATCTTCTTCTCTCTCCCTTTATAAACTTTCTCCTGTACGATATAATATTCATTTTCCTGTAATTCTAGTGTTACTAAGACCTTATAAAGTGGCATTAACGCTTCACATAATCTTGATTCTCTCCCTCTGTTAATGCAGCCTAGAACTGTGTTGGCTTTTTTGGCAGCTGCTGCACACGGCTGGCTCCTATTTAAATGGTTGTCCACTAGGACTCCAAGGTCCCTCTCACAGTTACTACTATTGAGCAATGTACCACATGTACTGTACCTGTGCAAGTAATACTAGAATGTCCTGTGATCTTGATTCTATCCATTTATCAATGCAGCCTAGGATTGTATCGGGTTCTTTGGCTGCTGCTACACACGTTTGGCTCATAGATGTTTCTTAGATGCCAACCATTCAAGATTTTCATCCCCAGCATTCCTGAATCATCTTTTCCTGCACCCTCCTAAATCCAGTTCATAACAGGCTGTGATATTCCTCATCTATTTAAGTAGCTTAATTACCCCTCCAGAAGGTATTTGTTTCTCTAATTAGAAGCTAAAAAAATATTTGACTGAAAGTGCCCTGGAGGGGAGATGGATGAAGGTCCAAATTAGTTTTACTTCCCTCAATTCACACATTTGCCATTGGACACGCTTCACAATTAAGGGAAAAACAGAGAGGAATCAATAGGACAGCTAAGGTCTCAAGCAGGACAGAAGCAGATATTTTGCGTTTGTTGGAAAAGCGTGAAAAGAAGAATAGAATGGAATGGAATGGGATGGAGTGGAGTGGAGTGGAATGGAATAGAATAGAATATAATAGAAAATAATAGAACAGAACAGAACAGAATAGAATAGAATAAAATTCTTTATTGGCCAAGTGTGATGGGACACACAAGGAATTTGTCTTTGGTGCTCTCAGTGTACATAAAAGAAAATATACATTTGTCAAGAATCATAGGGTACAACACTTAATAATTGTCATAAGGGTCAAATAAGCAATGAAGCAATCAATATTAATAAAAATCGTAAGGATACAAGGAACAGGTTACAGTCGTACAGTGCTCTGTAGTGACGTTTTGAGAGTAGGAGTTGAAACAGTTTATGTCCAGGAGGTGAGGGGTCAGTAAATATTTTCACAACCCTCTTTTTGACTCGTGCAGTATCCAGGTCCTCAATGGAAGGCAGCTTGGCAGCCATTGTTTTTTCTGCAGTTCTGATTCTCCTCTGAAGTTTGTGTCGGTCTTGTTGGGTTGCAGAACTGAACCAGACTGATAGAGGTGCAGATGACAGACTCAATGATTCCTCTGTAGAACTGTATCAGCAGCTCCTTGGGCAGTTTGAGCTTCCTGAGTTGGCACAGAAAGAAAATTATTTGTTGTGCTTTTTTGATGATGTTTTTGATGTTAGGTGACAAGTCTACGGAGAGGGACGGCATACAAATCTAATAAATAATAATAATAATAATTTTAGGTCTTGAGATATGATAAAACGTAGAAATTTGGAGGTCTCTACTGTTGATGTAAGGAAAGGATGTAAAATTGGGTGCAACTAATTTAAATGTTGTCTGACGTAGCAAGAAAAATTCTGCCTCCCAATTGTGATAGTAAGTTGAGTATAACCTATAGAAGGATGGGGTGGAAGTCTCCTTCTGTGTAAATAGGGTTCTTCCCACTCACATTTAATTCTGTAGTGTAAATGATAGCATCCCCCCTCTTCCCACCATTACTACACCCACTGCTTTGATCGTATATTTAAGCAACTCTTGGAAAATAACTAATAAGGGATTAAAGGCTCTCCACTGTGCAAGTTCCTTTTAACTCTCCTTTGATTAGGTGAGGCCTCCAAGGCAGAACCATCCATCAAGTTTGGAAGTTAAATAACTTCCTATGGTCATTAACGTCAAGATAGTTCCCTTATAACCCCTTTCAGTTAATATCATCTATTCATTCACCCATCCATCTTCATTTTTTGGTGTTTAAGGCTCCAAGGCTCCAGGCAACTTTTAAAGTTGCTTATTCCCGTTTCAAAAGCTTTAATTCAACAGCTAAGGAGCAGATGATGTCATGGCTCTCCAACAGTTGGCAAAAATCCTATCAATGGGCTCTTACGGGTACAGTCAGGTACACAGAGTTGGTAGAAAAATTTTGGTCAGGTACACAGAACTGGTCGAAAAAAATTGAATTTGAAATTGAAAAAACCCTTCTGGGCTCTATTGTGGTTCAGCCTGAGGCTGCTCAGGGACCGGCTGTGTCTCTGCTGGCTCCATGCCCGGAGGAGGATGACAGTGAAGAGGAGGGGGCTGAACAGTCGGACGGGGGAGAGGAAAGTCAGGAATGGGGTGAAGGAGAACAGCATGAGAGCCCCGGGGGGGGGGGGGCGGCTCTCCCCAGCCAGTAGCTTGGAGTCATTAGGTGATGAAGCACAAGCCGTCATTGACATGCGGCAGAGACGTTCAGATGAGAGAAAGGAGCAATTAAAGAAGTATTATCAGCACTGAATTAGGAACAGCTGGGCTTGGGTGTAGTCCTCCTTAGCAGGGTTTAAAAGGCAGGCAAGTCCTTGAAGCCATGTGGAGTGTTATCAATTGGAGTTACGGTGTCCTGCTTTGTTCTTGGGGTCCCTGTTCCTGGCTTGTGGCCCAGCAGTTTGGAAGACCCGTGGGAGGTGTAGGTCTGCTATCTACAGCCTCGTCTTGGCAGCAAGAATCCTGTATTGCTGCATGGACTTTTGCCTTTGTGGATATATCGGAAGATACAGCATTTTCCTGTTTGTAAGGACATTTTCTGTTACCTGTGTTTTTCTTGAATTTTATAAACTGCCTTTGCCTTTTATCAGTGTGTCTGGATTCTCTTTTTGGGTTGGTATTGGCTTCTGGAGTGACCCAGACAGAACAGGCTCTGGGTATGTTTTTTCTATTGCAGTAAATGAGGTTGAATGTGTATAATATTAGAAGAGCTGTGCGTGCGTTTGTGTGTGTACATACACATGCAGTTTATATAGTAGATAATGTATATTGTTGTGTGTCTGTGTGTAATATGTATGTACACATATGGCATATATACATAGAATTAAAGAGTATATTTTGGATGTTCAGCAGTCACATGACCTTTCAACCACTCCCACCTGGTCGCATGGCTGGCAAGCCACACCCACAAAACAAGCTATGCCTACAGGTATAGGGCAGGGGTAGGCAAAGTTGGCTCTTCTATAACATGTGGACTTCAACTTCCAGAATTCCTGAGCTAGCATGATTGGCTCTGGAATTCTGGGAGTTGAAGTCCATAAGTCATAGAAGAGCCAACTTTGCTTACCCCTAGTGTACGTTTTCCCGCCCAAACAGGGGGTTGGACTAGAAGACCTCCAAGGTCCCTTCCATTTCTGTTACATTCCATTCCATTCAATTAATGATTGCATGGTAAGAGGATTACTTGTTCAGACTAACCCCTCCAAAATATGGAGAGGTACACTTTTAAAAAATCTTAGAAGACTATTTGGTGGATATGTGTAAAAGGATTTCTAGTTTTGAGGAATAATAATATTGTGAACATCACAATGATAAAGTGAAGAGGTCTGAGTTCTGCAGCGTTTTGCCTGAATGTGGAATTAAAAGTCGGTGACTAAAGTAAGGAAGGGAAGCCTGCAGGAGAATAAATAGAACCACTTACGAAATGATTCAATATTGAGCAGAGGTAAGAGAATACAATACCCTGCGATATTTCCACCCCCGCTTAAAACTGTTGATAGATAAATGCATGAAAAAAATGCTTGTGGCGATGCTGGCCTTCAAACGCGCATGAATTTTGGTATGCAGAAGAGGCTACGCTATTGGCTGCGAATCCAAATGATTCCCAGGGAACGTTAGACCTGTTGTCTGATGCATTCAGGTATATGGATCTGAAAATTAATGTATACAACTCCAAGGTTGCTGGGTTAGACAGGAACAATTGCCAGCTATACTTTAATTGCAACCTCCGTGCCATCTAGCATGAATGGATAAAGTGTTTTACTAACAATGGGGAAAAAAATAAAAAAATAAAAGTATGGTGGTATCTCTACTTAAGAACGCCTCTACTTAAGAACTTTTCTAGATAAGAACCGGGTGTTCAAGGTTTTTTTTTGCCTCTTCTCAAAAACCATTTACCACTTACAAACCCGAGACACCGAAACTGTAACCAGAAAAGGCAGGAAGAAGCCTCTGTGGGGCCTCTCTAGGAATCTCCTGCGAGGAAATAGGGCCGGAAAAGGCGAGGAGAAGCCTCCGTGGGGCCTCTCTAGGAATCTCCTGGGAGGAAACGGCCGGAAAAGGCAGGGAGACGTCTCCGTGGGACCTCTCTAGGAATCTCCTGGGAGGAAACAGGGCCTGAAAAGGCGGGGAGAAGCCTCTGTGGGGCCTCTTTAAGAATCTCCTGGGAGGAAACCGGGCTGCAAAAGGCGGGGAGAAGCCTCCATGGGACCTCTCTAGGAATCTCCTGGAAGGAAACAGGGCCTCTAGCCTCCCTGTGGTTTCCCCAATCGCACACATAATTTGCTTTTACATTGATTCCTATGGGAAAAATTGCTTCTTCTTACAAAATTTTCTACTTAAGAACCTGGTCACGGAATGAATTAAGTTCGTAAGTAGAGGTACCAGTGTAATAGGTTTGTAATTTGTTGTTAGGAGTGAAATGCTTTTTTGCCTGAAAAATTAAGAACGATTGCATTTAAGAATGGGCTTCGTCTCAGTTTGTTATACGACAAAGATGGGCGTGTCAGGGGAAACACAACTAAGTTTAATGCTGTGGGATTTGGTATTTAAGGAGCCGAGTTTTGAAAAAGGATGGTTGAATTTGGAATATTTTATAATATTTTATAATAGTTTCTTTTTTATTTGTTTTTTGGATTTATTTAGTAGCAGTAGTAGATGTATTAATTTTGATAATTTTATAGGTAAAAATAAATGAAATATATTAAGGTGATTGGAGTAGAGTTTGATTAAGTAATGTGATGGTTTAAGATTTAACTATTCTGGTGTAGCTTATTAAGTGGAGTCAATAGATATGATTTATATTATGATTAAAATAATAATATAATTTGCATAATGAAATAAGGTTTGATTTATTTTTACTGGATTGGTTTACGCTATTAAGAGAGGTTTGATTAAATATAATAATGGGATAATAATAAGTAATAAATGTGTACGTTTATATCTGTTTGTTTTTATACCTATTAATGGATAAAATAAGGCGTTATAAGAGTTTTTTGGCCTGTTTTGAAATATTTATTCAGAGGGAAGGGTGCACTACATCTTAGATGTTAAGATTTTAAAGACATTATTTTTATTAATGGGTAAAGGAATACTAATGGTGAATATTAGAGGGTAATTGGGCTTATCTGGATGACAAAATTAGAAAAAAATGGAATAAGATGGTTACTGAAATTAAATAGATGGGATTTAAAAATGGGATTTAAAAATTTATAATTTGAATATATAAGATTTACTAATTCAAGACTTTTATTGTAACAAAAATAAAAGGTATGTTGTATGCTATTATGTGGAGAGAGAGAAAAAATTACCCTGAAAAAAAAAGAAGCTGAGTGTAGAAAGCAACTTGGTCTAGTATTGAAGGCACCAGGCTAAAATCTAGAAGATGGTAAATTCTAGTCCCACTTTACCCATGAAAGCTAGCTTGGTGACTATGGGCCAGTTACCAGGAGATTGTGAATTCTAGTCCCAAAGCAGCTAGGTGATTTTGGGCCAGTCACCAGGAGATGGTGAATTCTAATCCCATCTTACCCATGAAAGTTGTTTTGGTGACTGTTGGCCAACCACTAGAAGATTGTATGTTCTTGTTCCAACTTAGGCATGAAAGCAGCTATGTCAGGGGTAGGCAAAGTTGGCTCTTCTATGGCTTGTGGACTTCAACTCCCAGAATTCCTGGGCCGATCATGCTTGCTCAGGAATTCTGGGAGTTGAAGTCCACGTGCCATAAAAGAGCCAACTTTGCCTTCCCCTGAGCTAGGTGATTTTGGGACAATCACCAGGAGATGGTGAATTTTATTCCCACTTTAGGCTTGAAAGCTGGCTGGGTGACTTTGATTAGATCCCCAATCCCTAGCCCAACTCATCTCACATAGTTGTTGTTGCTTTTTGGAGTGGGGGAAAAACAGGAGGTATGTTCAGTGCCTTGAGCTATTTATAAAAAAAAATAAAGGCAGATATTTTTTTTAAGTGAGTGGTTCATAAAACAAGAAAAGATGGGGTACAGAATGAAAGAGTCTCGAATGAACATCGGCTGAATAAAAAGTGAGCAATCAGTATGAAGAAAATATACTAAATAAAGATGTAGTGTAGTTGAGACTTGAATAACAAAACAAATATATAGAAGTTGTGAGTGGAGAGGAAGGGGGTTGTGAAAAGCAAGTCAGGGTTGCATGGAGTTATTATTATTATTATTTATTGGATTTGTATGCCGCCCCTCTCCGCAGACTCGGGGCGGCTAACAACAGCTAAGACAAATTTAATTACTAAAGCCAATGATTTGTGGCAATAGAGAGAAATAGAAAGTGTAATGAATGATATGAATGCTGTAAACAAATTTTAGCAATGTTTCTTTACTACTTGTTCCAAAAGGGAATTTCATTATTGGTAGATTTAAATATAAATAGAAAATGCTGTTGAGACTCTAGAAAGAGTGCAGAGAAGAGCAACCAAGATAATTAGGGAACTGGAGGTTAAAACATATGAAGAACGGTTGCAAGAATTGGACATGACAATCTAGTGAAGAGAAGGACCAGGGGAGACATGGTAGCAGTGTTCCAGTATCTCAGTGATTGCCACAAAGAAGGAGTCAAACTATTCTCCAAAGCACCTGAGAGTAGAACAAGAAGCAATGGGTGGAAATTAATCAAGGAGAGAAGCAATTTAGAACTAAGGAAAAATTTCCTGATAGTTAGAATAATTAATCAGTAGAACGGCTTGCGTCCAGAAGTTGTGAATGCTCCAACACTGGAGGTTTTTAAGAAGATGTTGGATTTGTCTGAAGTAGTGTAGGGTTTCCTACTTAAGCAGGGGGTTGGACTAGAAGACCTCCAAGATCCCTTCCAACTCCTTCTCCTTCTTGTAAACAAGTATGTAAATATTCTGAAGGCCTTTAGAAAGCAACAAAGATCTCTGAAACTCTCCCTAACCCTTAGCTGCCATCTGGATTTTTGTAGGAGAAATTGGGTATTATTAGAGAGTGATTTGATCATTGATTGTTTGGGAAAGTGGGGAGAGTTTTGGTTTTAATTACCATGTCAGGCCAAAGCCATCATGTGGAGTTAGAGACTTTGGCCTGCTACAGTAGAATACTATCATGGGAACTGGGAGGGGTAGTTGCACGAGAGGGAAAGTTACTAGCTACAACAAGTTCCTTTCTTAGAGTCCAAGGTCATCCTTTGTTCTGCACCAGCGGATGTAAGGTCAGTGTAATCCCTGCACTCGGACTGGTCTTTGTAATGAACTTGAGAGTGTGGGGATGAGGGGGGGATGAACTTTAACCTGGGTGGATTGAAGGTTGACTCAGCCTTCCATTGTTCCAAAGTCAGTAAAATGAGATTGTTGGGGGTAATATTGAAAATATTGATAAAATTGAACAGGTCCAAAGATGGGCTACAAAAATGGTGGAAGGTCTTAAGCATAAAACTTAGCCGGAAAGACTTAATGAACTCAATCTGTATAGTCTGGAGCACAGAAGGGAAAGGGGGGATATGATCGAAACATTTCAATATGCTAAAGGGTTAAATAAGTTTAAGGAAGGAAGTGTTTTTCATAGGAAAGTGAACCCAAGAACAAGGGGGCATAATCTGAGGTTAGTTGGGGGAAAGATCAGAAGCAACATGAGAAAATATTATTTTACTGAAAGAGTAGTAGATGCTTGGAACAAACTTCCAGTAGACGTGATTGGTAAATCCACAGTAACTGAACTTAAACCTGCCTGGGATAAACATAGATCCATCCTACGATAAAATACAGAAAACAGTATAAGGGCAGACAAGATGGACCATGAGGTCTTTTTCTGCCATCAATCTTCTATGTTTCTATGTTGAATATCAGGCCTACGAATTTTCCTCCCCAATGATGAAATGACTCTATTCTTAGTAACCCTTTCTCAAGGGGACCATATCTCCTGCCTCTGATGAAGTGGAGTGTGTCTTATAAAAGCTGATGGACCATGAAAGTCTTTAAGGCATGGCTGGCTGGGGAATTCTGGACATTGAAGTCCACACATCTAAAAAAAATTGCCAAGGTTGAAAAAATGCTTGTTTTTAAGAGAGGTCCCAAAATTCATCCACAGGCTTTTTCATAACTAAGCACCCGAAATTAACCATCCTGGAATTCGCTCTGCTCTTTCTTTTTTTAAATGTTATTTTCAACGTAGACATTTTTTTAAAAAAAGATATAAAAGCTGAGTATTGATCTCTTTATGAAATTATCTAGGGACCAGAAGCTGGCGAGTAAACAATTACGATGCTCCCGTTGTACGTAATTAACATGTTTAAAGCAGATTGGATGAAAACAATCGTCCTCATTATCATAATATCGATGGGCTTGGGATTTTTTTTGGTCGATTTTTTCCATCGGAGTGGTTTTTCTAACAGAGTGGCTGCCCTTTATTTATTTATTTAAATATGGATTTAGAGAATGCCCGATTCTAAATGACTCTGGGCAGTTTACATCATCAAAAGGAGAACCAAGAATGTTTTGCATCCAGAGTAAAACAGAATCCACTCGAAGCAAGAAAAAAAAAAAACCTTTACAAGTTTTCCTCCCCTTCCACAGAAACACGATCTAGCTTGGAAATTTCTCCTGGAAATAAATGCAGAAATCTCATTTCTGAGGGGTGGCATACAAATTTAATAAATAATAATAATAATAATAATAATAATAATAATAATAATAATAATAATAATAATAATAATAATAATCCCACACCGAATCACACCTTAGCCACAGTTTCCCCCTCGCGCGTGGCACTACTCTAGCCGCCTGCGTGTTTTCTGCTCCAGTGTGCCTTGCGGAGATATTGTGTGTGTGTGTGTAAGGGGGTTTGGAAGCTTCATTCATTCCAGCAGGGCATCTCTGAAGAAGACAGCCAGGGAAGGTTGAAATGCTTGAGGCTGGGGGAGGAGGAGGAGGAGGAAGGGGGTGAATAACTCCCGCCCCCCCCAGGAATACAGCTCGGGGACGCCTTGAACACAGAAGGGGACCGCTTCTCTGCCTCGACCCTTCCCCACGATCCCGGGCAGCGCGCCAATCCCTTCAATGCGCCCGGCGATGCTCGCAAACGCGGCTCCATCCAACCTACAGGTGGCAAGCTGGGTACCACTTTCCAGGCATGGTGGGAGAGGCACAGACGCGGCTTGCCAGGGCGACTCCATCCTCCCGCGGGGCATCAAAGCCAAGCCAGGCCAAGCCTAGCCAAGCTCCGAGCGCCCGGATTCCGCCGTGAGAACCCTCTCCTCCTCCTCCTCCTCCCTCCTCTCCATCGCTCTGCGGCCAAAGCAATCGGCCGAACGACCAATAGTAGCCGCGGAAGGCGGAGCTCGCGAGCCAGCAAATAATCGCTCGATGCATTGCGAGCCCAGCCGGTCCGGGCATCGGAGCGCCAGCTCTCTCTCACTGCAGCGGGCGAGGCGAGCTGGCGAGGGTTGCGGGACCCCCCGCCCTCGTGCCGCCGGAGCCTCCGCCTGCCCGGAGGGGGATGCCCTTCGGCGCTAAGGACGCGCCCGGCTCCGTCTTGCTCCTGCAGGTAGGGAGGAGAAAAAAAAACTTTTACGAGGCTGGGGGTGGCTTGAGGGCTGGTGGGGGGGTTGGAGGTACGTGGGAGGGCTGAACGCGTGTCGTGTATCCCTCTCCATCCCACCATCCATCCTCAAACCTTGCCTGTCATCGCGTGGGGGAAAAAAAAAGCAAAGACGCGCGTCTGGTTCTCGGCTTTGCTTGAGCGGGGCTGGCACCATCACCGATGCGCCCCCAACTTTAGGAACCGAACGCCGGGGATGGGTAGGTGAAGGATGGCGGAAGGGCCTCGGAAGGCTAGGGGAAGTCCCTGCGGCTTCCACGGGCACGTGGGGAGAAGGCCTCCAAAGCAAGGGAAGCTCTGGGTTCAAATCTTTTCCCACATTCCATCCATCCCTCCATCCATCCATCCCGGTTGAACGAGGAGAAGTCGCTGTTAAACCCGACACCTCTTTTTTTTTGCCGTCTGTGTTGTGTGTGTGTGATCTCTGTTCCTGCAGCAGGCTAGTCCCGTGAGTGGTCCGTGGGACTTATTACTCTTGAGTAAATGCCTCTACTACTAGCTAGGTGGCTAGCCAATTCTCCAGAGGCAAAGTGGCCCTACTGAAGTTTTGTTCTTACCAACTTGTAGGTGTGGGGTAAGATGGATTAGTAAAACGAGGAGTTGGCAATTGGGAGGGCTGCCTGGAACCTCTGAGGAACTACTAGAGCAGTGATGGCAAACCTATGGCACGGGTGCCACAGGTGGCACGCAGAGCCATATCTGCTGGCATGTGAGTGGTTGCCCTAGCTCAGCTCCAACGTGGATGTGGGTGTTGGCAGCTGATTGTTCCTCACACAGAGGCTCTGGGAAGGTGTTTTTGGCTTCCAGGGAGCCTCCTGGGGGGTGGGGAGGGTGTTTTTACCCTCCCCCAGCTCCAGAGAAGCCTTTGGAGCCCAGGGAAGGTGAAACAAGTGCTCACCAGAAGTTGGGAAACAGGCTGTTTCCGGCCTCCAGAGCGTCTCTGGGGGAGCTGGGAAGCTGTTTTTACCCTCCCCAGGCATTGAATTATGGGTGTGGGCACTTGGGCATGCTCTCTCGGCACCCAAGGAAAAAAAGGTTCACCATCACTGTGCTAGAGCAGTGTTTCCCAACCTTTTTTGAGCCACGGCACATTTTTTACATTTACAAAATCCTGGGGCACACCACCAACCCAAATGACACAAAATGACACCCCAAGACATTCTCCTCTCTTTTTCCATCCCTGTCTTCTCCCCACCCTTTTGTGTGTGTGTATACACTCTTGAACCATTTCCAAAAACAGGTGAGGGCTGGGTTTTCTCTCTCTCTTATTCTTTGGCTTTTTATCATATGCTTTAAATCAAGAGTCACTTCTCTCTCTCTTTTGTTTCTCTCTCTCTCTTTCTTCTCATTCTCTGTCTCAATCATTTTCTCATGTCTCTTTTTTCCTCCCCTTTTTGTTCATTTCTCTCTCTCTCTCTCCCTTCTCCTTTTCTCTCTCTCTCTTGCTTTCTTTCTCTCTCACTCTTGCTTTCTCTCTCTTTCGCTTTTCTTTCTCTCTTGCTTTCTCTCTCTCACACACTCTCTTTCTCTCTCTCTCTTTCTCTCTCTTTTGCTTTCTTTCTCTCTCACTCTTGCTTTCTCTCTCTTTTGCTTTTCTTTCTCTCTTGCTTTCTCTCGCTCACACACACTCTCTTTCTCTCTCTCTTTCTTTCTCTTTTTCTCTCTCTCTCACTCTCACTCTCTCAGCAAAACCTGAGCTTCCTTCTTCGCGGCATACCTGACCATGTCTCGCGGCACACTAGTGTGCCACGGCACACTGGTTGAAAAACACTGTGCTAGAGGATACTGCCATGGGAAAGAAATTTGGAGATTTCTATAGAATCAGCTCTTCCACGAGATGCAACCAGCCCAATTATGATGAGGTCTGGGTGCTTCTCTTGTTCTTGCTAATGAAGTTACACATTAGGTACAAAAGCTGTTCTTTGTGCCTGTCTGCCACAATGTGATATCCGATGCTCTTGTTCCAAACAACCCTTGAAGATTGGAGGGAACCAAATCTAACTGCACCCCCGCCCCGCAAGGTTGCTTCTGGAACACAGTAAAATTCATATAATTTACAACACTCTTCACAATAGGCGTGCATAAGTGCACCGTTGTGCCTACTGTCCCTGTCCTACTGTCTTATTCCTCGTCGCCACTTTTAAATCAGAGGCTGGAGGCCGATGCAGAGGATAACAGCTCTTTATTTAATAATCAGGAACATCTAGAGTGACCAGCTCGCAGGCAGGTAGCGACTTAAAAAACAAGCGGCCAAAACCGCACCTTATATACTTTGTTACTAGTGCTGGGATTGGTGACAATTTTTCAAGACTTCGCGCCAAAGCTTCCTATTGGTTGCGCCCGGAGGCTCCTTATTGGTCGCGCCTCAGCTTCCCATTGGTTGCGCTAGCGGGCTTCTTATTGGTCGCCCTGCTCCAATCAGTGATCACCTTTATTCTAACAACTTGCAAACATAACACTTTCTATGTCATGTTTATACAAACTACTATCCTATACTCAATTGACAAATAAATAAATAAATAAATACATACATACATACATAAATAAATAAATAAATAATAATAATAATAAAGATTTGCCCCAATTTGGCACTGGAAATGCACACGAGTGCCCTGAACAGTAGCAAACCTGATTCAAGAGGGGAGTTAATGGAACCGGAAAAGGTGCAAAAAAGGGCAACAAGAATGATCAAGGAAATGGAGCCCCTCCCTTTATGAAACCAGGTTGCCAGCCTTGGTCTCTCCAGCCTTGAAAGACGGCGTTGAAGGGGTGACTTGATCAAAGTGTATAAAATCATGCGTGGGATAGAAAAGGTGGATAGAGAAAAATGTCTTTTCTCTACCACACAATGCTAGGACGAGGGGGCCCTCTCTAAAGCTCATAGGGAAGAAAGTGAGGACAAATAAAGGGAAATATTTCTTCACCCAGAGGCTCCTTGGTTTATGGAATTCCCTTCCAGAAGAGGTCGTGACAGCTGTCAGCCTGGAGGGCTTCAAGGCAGGATTAGACAGATTCATGGATGCCAAGTGTATCAGTGGTTATTGAAATGGATGTCCATGTGCAGCCTCTATTTTGGTTGAGGCAGGCAGGATTCCCTTGGGTCCCATTTGTTGGGGGTCAAGGGAAAGGGAGGGTTTTGCCTTCTCTTTCTGCTCAAGATCCCCATGGACAACTGGTGGGCCGCTGTGGGACACAGAATGCTGGACTCGATGAGCTTTGACCCAATTCAGCAGGGCTCTTCTTAGGTTCTTATTTCCCCACCCTACAATTTATTATTATTTATCCTCCACACTTTTCTTCACACTTGGAGGGTGGGGAGAAATCACATAAAACCTGCAAATGGGAAAAGGAAAGGACCAAAAAACGAGAAGAAAGCAGCTGGCAAGGCCACCGATGCCAGCGGTGGGCTGATTGGTAGCTGATGCCTCAACTTAAGAGCGTGTGAACCGGCTGAAAGTGGACTAAAAAATGAAGCCTCGGAGGTGGTTTGACACCTGAAGTTTAAAAATAAGCCCGAGCCGAATCCACACACCCGTTATTGTATTAAATAGATGCATTAGACATATGCAGCAAGATGATTCATCCAGAATCTCCTTTAAAGGCCAGTCCTTTAAATCGAGTATTATATTTATCTTTTGTTAGAGTGATATCTTCTTTTTTTCCCCCTGGGTAATTTGAGAGGCTTACTTGGAGATTTCTTTTGACTGTATTTCCAGTTGGGCCCAGAGAGAAAGAAGAATAATGAATCCCCAGGGACTTGGAAAGATATGTGGACCATCTTAGGGAAGGGACCTTAGAGGACTTCTAGTCAACCCCCTGAACAAAACAGGAGACTTACACTCAGTTTTCCCCATGCCTGGCCAAGTTCCATAGCCACTACACCTTGCAGGCTCTCTTATTTTATTTTATTAGGTCTTTTTTGCAATTTTTTTTTAAAAAAAATTATCTACCAAAACAAACGTGCTGTTCGGTGTAACATCATATATCTTCTTTTTAAAAAAAGATTTTATTGAGATATTTAACACACATACAAACTTCACATATATATAATCATAATGTAAAAATGATAGAAGGAAAGTTAAAGGAAAAAACATAAAGGAAAAAAAAATGAAAAATCCACCCCAAAGCAAAAAAAGAAAAATGAAAAAAAAATCATAGGAAAACATCATATATCTTCAAAACTGCTCAAACGTATGTCTTCTTTTCAAAATACAATTTCATATATGAATTCACAAATCCATATCCTAGTCTTTGATATAAGTTGCTTAACTTAATGCTGCCTCTTTTCCTAATTTTGTCATCCAAATAATCAAAGTATCTTCAAATTAATTTTAACACTAATGTTCCCTAGAGATATAAGTATATATCTCCAACTTCTTAAATCAAAGTCAAATCAAAGTCAAATCAAATAAATAAAATAAATAAATCCAGGCCATATAACTCCTACTTATCTTTTTTTAAATTTTCCCAATAACTATGAACCCTTACCTCTTAACAAATCCACATTTACCTATATGTAATCACCAACAACCAATATAATATAAATTCTTTAATAACAATTCTCTAATTAATAACCTAAGTAATTAATACATTCCCTGGATATCGTATCTTTCGTTTTCATCCTGCACCTGGTAGTATCATATAGATTCACTAACTCAAAATTTCATCTTTTCCAAGTTCCATTACCACTACACCTTGCAAGGCTCTCTTGTTTTATTTTATTATTTTATTAGATTTAGAGCTGCCTTTCCTTCAGGAGCTCAGGGCAGTATATGCAATGAGCCAGCTCTCCATTCGCCAACATCTTTGCCATTATGCTGGCTGGCTGTCAGACTGAGAGAGGAACCAAAGTTGAATCTCCCCATCCCTTGTCTAGTAGCCGCTTCACTGCTTCTCAACCTTGGTCATTTTAAGCGATGTGAACTTCAACTCCCAGAATTCCCCAGCCAGCCTTACAGGCTGGGGAATTCTGGAAGTTAAAGTCCTCCAAGTCTTTATTTATTTATTTATTTTAAAAAAATTTATTAAGACAAAACGTAGCTTCTGCTCCGGCAATCTCACACTACCCACAAGAGCCTACAAAACTTTTGCCAGACCCATCCTTGAATACAGCTCATCTGTCTGGAACCCACACCGCATCTTGGACATCAACACCCTTGAAAACGTCCAAAGATACTTCACCAGAAGAGCCCTTCACTCCTCCACTTGAAACAAAATACCCTACGAAAATAGACCAACAATCCTGGATCTAGAAAGCTTAGAACTACGGTGCCTAAAACACAATTTAAGTATTGCCCACAAGATCATATGCTGCAACGTCCTACCGGTCAATAACTACTTCAGCTTCAACCGCAACAACACAAGAGCACGCAACAGATTCAAACTTAATATTAACCGCTCCAAACTTGACTGTAAAAAATATGACTTTAACAATCGAGTTGTCGAAGCGTGGAACTCATTACCAGACTCAACCCCTAACCCCCAACATTTCTCCCTTAGACTATCCACGATTGACCTCTCCAGGTTCCTAAGAGGTCAGTAAGGGGCGTACATAAGTGCACCAGTGTGCCTTCTGTCCCCTGTCCAATTGTCTTTCCTTTATCTCATAAATCATATATATTTTCTTCCTTTCATATATCTTCTCCTCTATTTTTACATATTATCTTTATATATATTACTTCATGTCTATTCTCTTCCATATGTATTGTGTATTGGATAAATAAACAAACAAACAAACAAACAAACAAATAAATAAATAAATAAATAAATAAGACACCAACATACATATAAGAGAACGACAAACATACAACAAAATATAGGAGCTGCTACTGCTCCGCTCTTATGAGAAGTTTCCAGAGAAAAACCTTTGCAAATCATATCATACAAAGAAACATATATTTCTTATTATTTACAATTTTTTAGCTATTTAGTTCTATATAATATATTTAGTTATTTAGTTATTCCTTAATCTTCTGTTCAATCAATCATAGACCTTATCCCAAACTTTGTAATATTCAGTTTCCTCTTATCCCTTCAACCTCCATGGCATCATATCCATCTCAGCGCAGTCAATGATTTTTTAAATTATCTCTTCTTCTTTTTGGATTTCTGCATCCTTCCATCTTTGTGCGAAGACTATTCTTGTTCCACTACCGGAACCCCGATCTCAGATGTACGGGGTAAAACCCACTACTGCACATAGGGTTAAAAACAAGAAAATGGCAACGGCTAGCTGGGTGGGTGGGCGGAGCCTCACTCTGTTGTCGCTACCGGTTCTCTTAGTCTGCAAAGGAGAAGACTGAGAGGAGACTTGATAGCTATCTACAAATATCTGAAGGGCTGTCACAGAGCAGAGGGATCAGCATTGTTCTCATTAGCACATGGAAGGACTAGAAACAATGGAATGGAACTGCAAGGGAGTAGATTTAGATGAGATATCAGACAAAAATTTTCTAACAGTAAGGGTGATAAACCAGTGGAACAGTTTGCCACAGGAGGGGGTGAGCTCGCCTTCACTGGAGGTCTTCAAACAGAGACTGGACAATCTTCTTTCTGGGATGGTTTGATGAATCCTGAATTGAGCAGGGGGTTGGACCCAATGACCCCGGAGGTCCCTTCCAACTCTATGATTCTATGATTCTGATTCTATGATTCTATGATTCTATGATTCTATGATTCTATGATTCTATGATTCTATGATTCTATGATTCTATGATTCTATGATTCTATGATTCTATGATTCTATGATTCTATGATTCTATGATTCTATGATTCTATGATTCTATGATTCTATGATTCTATGATTCTCTGTGGCGGCCCCGACTCTCTGGAACCAACTCCCCCCAGAGATTAGAACTGCCCCTACTCTTCTTGCCTTTCGTAAGCTCCTTAAAACCCACCTTTGTCATCAGGCATGGGGGAACTGAGACATCTCCCCCGGGCATATACAATTTATGCATGGTATGTTTGTATGTATGTTTGTTTAGTAAATGTTTTTTTAAAAATCAAACCGGGTTTTTTTAAATATTTTAAATTATATTTGGATTTGTTATAAATTGTTTTATTCTGTTGTGAGCTGCCCCGAGTCTGCGGAGAGGGGCGGCATACAAATCTAAATAATAAATAAATAATAAATAAATAAATTCTATGATTCTATGATTCTATGATTCTATGATTCTATGATTCTATGATTCTATGATTCTATGATTCTATGATTCTATGATTCTATGATTCTATGATTCTATGATTCTATGATTCTATGATTCTATGATTCTATGATTCTATGATTCTATGATTCTATGATTCTATGATTCTATGAACTATTGGCAACCACCACTACAGATATTCCCAAACCTGGGCATACCGATAGGATTTCACCACTGAAATCCTTTGGAATTCCCCCCCTTTCCCCCTAGAAATCCATCTCCTCGTTGCATTTGATCGCAAAGACCATCATTCAGCGAGGTCCGGGGTGTCAAACCAGTTTTCCAGTTTTTAAGCAGCAACAGTGTCGGCACAATACCTTTTTTAAAAATAGAGTTTATTAATTTTCAGTCTTTTTCGTAAAAACAATAATACAATAAATACAGTGATTCTGCATTGTTACATCATTGCATCACATTTTATATATTTGGACATATTGTTGCAATAGCTAAAATACTTACATTTTTCTATATACATATTTACATGTTATGTCTCTATTTTAACTCTTTATTTTTATTTTTGTTCTTCTATGCTCGATCCAATGATACCATCTATTCCATATTTCAAAATACTCTGAGCCTTTCTGACCTCACAAGTCCAATTGTTAGCCTATCCATCTCAGCGCCTTCGTGTATTTTGCTAATTATTGTGCTTTCTGGGGTGGTCCCAGAATCTTTCCAATACCTTTAAACCTGTCAAGAAAGAACCTGGTGGTGGCATTCGTACGACGCCTGAAACTCGAGTGGGTCTTGTTGACTTGGAAAGGTCTTCCAGCATCGCACAAACCCAATCTGTTGTGTCAGCAGACAGTTGGAAGGATCGTGTGAGCCCAGAAAATAGGTTAATTCACCCAGGGAAGTGTGTTGTGTTAACATCTCCAGCAAATAAATCATTTTTGTGAAAGCTGAGGGTGATAAGGATGGAGGCATTATTGGCAGGAACATGCGGGTTTTCTATTATCCATCTGTCATCCTTGCTCAAGCAAGCTTCTTTTTGTTTTTCCAGCGTTACAGAAATCTGCCAAACCTATTTAACTAGAGGTGGTGAGAGCCATAGTTTCCTCACCCTGAGTGTATCAGACCAGACACAATCCAAATACAACCCTGATCTGTAGCCAGCTGAATCCTTCTTTTCTTTAAAAAGGCCCCTTTGTTATTTTCTCACCTTTCCCCCCCCCTTTTTGGAACACCGATGAAATTAAGAATTGAAGCAAAATGATTTTGCTAATGGGAATGTTTTTGGGCAGGAAACAGGGCAAAATGCGTTTGGCGCAGCCTCAAACAGGCAGCTCTGTTAACTAATTTCCAAAGCGCACGGATCTGGTGAGGAGCGATGGGCATCTCTAAAGAAACTGGGGGATCTGGTATGGTTAGGAGCATGGAGAGTTTTGTTTAGAAAACAAGGCACTAGTGAGTGAGGATGAGAAACAAGAACAGCTTTTTCCCAAAACGCCATCACTCTACTAAACACATAATTCCCTCAACACTGTCAAACTATTTATTAAGTCTGAACTACTATTACTACAAATTTTTTCTCATGATTCCTATCACCCATCTCCTCCCACTTATGACTGTATGACTGTAACTTGTTGCTTGTATCCTTAAGATTTTTATTAATATTGTTTCATGATTCTTATTTGACCCTTACGGCAATCATTAAGTGTTGTACCTCATGTTTCCTGATGTATGTATCTTTTCTTTTATGTACGCTGAGAGCATCTGCACCAGAGACAAATGTCTTGTGTGTCCAATCACACTTGGCCAATAAAGAATTTTGTTCTAAAAGAAGTAGAGGGGGGAGAGAAGGAGTAAGAGGAGATGAAGGTAGAGGGAGGGGAGTGCAAAAGACAGTCTGAGAAACAGGAGTTGAAAATTGGTGCAAAACAAGATATTGGTTAGATTAGATTTAGATTTATTGGATTTATATGCCGCCCCTCTCCGCAAACTCGGGGCGGCTCACAACAATAATAAAAAACAGTACATAATAAAAATCCAATGCCCACCAATCTAATTACAATTTAAAATTAGTAATTTCATAAAACAATCCCAATATATATATATAAAAAACAGGCACACAGTCAATCAATCAACAAAACAACATGGGCAAGGGGGAGGTGTTTTAGTTCCCCCATGCCTGACGGCAGAGGTGGGTCTTAAGGAGTTTACGAAAGGCAGGGAGGGTGGGGGCAATCCTAATCTCAGGGGGGGAGCTGGTTCCAGAGGGCCGGGGCCCTCACAGAGAAGGCTCTTCCCCTGGGTCCCGCCAGACGACATTGTTTAGTCGACGGGACCCGAAGAAGGCCGACTCTGTGGGACCTGGGTTCATGAAAGACTGAATTAAAATGCATGTAAATGTGTTGTGGTTAGCTCTGGCCCAGCTCCTGCCCCAAGGACTGTGGATGTGGGGGAGACATCCACATGCTGCAGGCCTGTTTTGCCCCCGGTGGAATCTGCTGATGAAGGCTCCTCTGACCAAGAAGACATGAGTGACAGGGAGGAGGAGAGTGTGGCAGACAGCTCAGAAGGAGATCAATTCTCTAGCTCCTCCTTGGATTCAGAACAAGAGTTAATGATACAGCCACGCATGCGGAGAGCGATGCACAGGCAACAACAACTGAGAGATTATTATCAAAGAAAATGAGGCCACCTGTGGTTGGGTGGGGCTGTGGTCATTAGTGAGGCTGCTATAAAAAGCAGCCGGTGGGTTTGGCCATTGTGGAGGATAATCTGATCGTTGTGTTTCGTGACTGCTTTACTGACTTGGACCTTTTGTGTGCTGATTTTTCCCCGCTTTGAAACTAAACCAGAGCAAAGTGTGTTTCACTTTGTGAAAGAAGAAGGACTGTGAATTGCCTCACAGCTGCAAGCTAAGTATCACAGAACTGATAAGGGACTTGTACAAATTACCAGTTTGTTTGGAGACGAGTGCTCTTTGCTATACCAAAAGAGGGCTTGGTTTATTTGGATTTTCGGTATAAAGAACATTGTTTTGAATTTTCAAACGTTTGTGTGTCTGAACTTTGTATCTGTGAATTTTCGGGAGGATTCTACCACAGACCTCGACCGAACATAAATGTATGTCATTGATATATTTTAAGGTATGTGTGTACTGATACATAAATGGAATTGTGGAGAAAGATTTTTAAAAATTGCACAAAAGAAAAAAAAAAGAAAGTCATTGTCACCCACCATAACGGAATAACATCCTTCCCAAACTGGAGACAGATTCCTTCTTCAGAGCCTTCCCTTGCTTGCCAGAAACATGTGGTGGCTGTTTTTCTGAAGTTTTTTTTGCTGCCAACTGGCAAAGGTGTTTGGGATGATAGAGGAATATGAGGAGAGGTGGCTTGGAAGAGAATTGCAGACAAGGATCTGTGGCTGCAGAGCGAAGAGGAAGGAAAGGATGGAGAAATGGGTTGCTTCCTCCTCCGTACGCCTCCACCAGTCACCCCTTCCTTTTCTGGGAGGATGGAAAATACTGTTACCTGTGCATCTACAGAGTTGGAAGGGACCTTGGAGGTCATCTAGTCCAACCCTTTGCCCAAGCAGGAGACCTTACACCAGGGGCAGGCAAAGTGGGAACAATCAACCCATGGAAGAGAAGTTGCCATCAGACGTTGTAGGAGCTTCATCACTGGAAGCTTTCAAGAAGAAATTGGATTGCCGTCTGTCAGAAATGGTGTAGGACAGGCAAAGTGGGCTCTTCTAGGACTTGTGGACTTCAACTCCCAGAATTCCTGAGCCAATCACACTAGCTCAGGAATTCTGGGAGTTGAAGTCCACATGTTCTTAAGTAGAGGTAGAAGTACCACTCTATTTCTAAATATTGATATAATACAGTATTATGTTCATTTGTCCTCATAAGTCTAGTGTTATTATTTATTAATGTGAGTGTTATCATAACATCTTATTTTCCTCTGTCAAGGCAGTCCTCTTACCATCTTGGTTGCTCTTCTCTGCCTTCTTTCTAGAGTCTCGAGTCTCGGCATCTCTTTATAGTCTGGTGACCAAATCTGGATACAGTGTCTGTAGGTTTACTCTTCACAGGCAGAACACTGCAAGTGTGAATAAGCCGGGGAATGCATTGAATAACTGAGAGACGAGGGCTGACATTAGAAATTCATATCTTCGTTTTAGGTTGTGTGTAAGTCTCTCCTCACCTGCACTATTGTAGCACTCAAAAGCTAATTTTCGGAGTGTAATCCACTCCCCTTTTGCTCCTGGAATGGTAGCCGAGACAAAACAGCCAATCTTCGCTTTAGATTCAGTGGCCTTTATTCATGATCCACGTATCCAGTTTCTTTCTTTCCTTCTTTCTTTCTTTCTTTCTTTCTTTCTTTCTTTCTTTCTTTCTTTCCTTCCTTCCTTCCTTCCTTCCTTCCTTCCTTCCTTCCTTAAGTCTCTCCTCACCTCCACTATTGTAGCACTCAAAAGCTAATTTTCGGGGTGTAATCCACTCCCCTTTTGCTCCTGGAATGATAGCCAAGACAAAACAGCCAATCTTCGCTTTAGATTCAGTGGCCTTTATTCATGATCCATGTATCCAGTTTCTTTCTTTCTTTCTTTCTTTCTTTCTTTCTTTCTTTCTTTCTTTCTTTCTTTCTTTCCTTCCTTCCTTCCTTCCTTCCTTCCTTCCTTCCTTCCTTCCTTAAGTCTCTCCTCACCTCCACTATTGTAGCACTCAAAAGCTAATTTTCGGGGTGTAATCCACTCCCCTTTTGCTCCTGGAATGATAGCCAAGACAAAACAGCCAATCTTCGCTTTAGATTCAGTGGCCTTTATTCATGATCCATGTATCCAGTTTCTTTCTTTCTTTCTTTCTTTCTTTCTTTCTTTCTTTCTTTCCTTCCTTCCTTCCTTCCTTCCTTCCTTCCTTCCTTCCTTCCTTCCTTCCTTCCTTAAGTCTCTCCTCACCTCCACTATTGTAGCACTCAAAAGCTAATTTTCGGGGTGTAATCCACTCCCCTTTTGCTCCTGGAATGATAGCCAAGACAAAACAGCCAATCTTCGCTTTAGATTCAGTGGCCTTTATTCATGATCCATGTATCCAGTTTCTTTCTTTCTTTCTTTCTTTCTTTCTTTCTTTCTTTCTTTCTTTCTTTTTTCTGGGGTTGAAGGACATAAGGATGTCAGGATGGGTTTGCATTTTATTTTAGGAATCCTAAAACCGTCTAAGCTGGCAAGAAAAGAACACCACCCTGGGATTCAGTTGAGGCCATTTAGTATAAATTGCACAGTCTGTTCCTCCCTGTTTCTGCCCGTCGAAGTGATAGGGACTATGCTGGGAACCATATTAATACCTTCCCCTTGCAATGTTTGCGGAACGAGCTAATTGCTTTCGCTAATTGATAACGAAGCAAACCAAGCTCAGCAGCCCTATTATGCAACTTAAGTAAAACAACATACAGCAATATGAATGACTTGTTTATTTTCATATAATGACTGTCTTGTTCGGGGACCCCATCGAGCAGAGCAAAAAATATGGGTGCACATTGGCCAGAATTCGACAACATACTTAAGTTTGAATGTAGATCTGAAAACACATCGATCATCACTATCATCATCATTTATTAAATTTGTATGCTGCCTGACTCTCATCATCATCATCAACTCTGGGTGACTCACAAACAAGGACATTCCAATAAAAGGAATAAAACATAAATACGACAAAAGATGGCAAGCGGAATGAGATTAGGGGGGGGTCTCATTGTCCCTTACCAAAGTTCTGGGGGCAGAACCAGATCTTCCTAGCTCTTCTGAACAATAGCAGAGTGGAGCCCATCCATATCTCGGGGGAACCTTAGTCTGGAGGGCAGCCACTAGTAGCAAGAGCATTTATATACCACTTCGCAATGCTTTACAGCCCTCTCTAAGCGGTTTACAGAGTCAGATTATGGCCCTGAACAATCTGGGTCCTCATGTGACCCACCTCGGAAGGATGGAAGGATGAGTCAACTTTCAGCTGGTCGGGATCGCACTCCTGGCTGTGGGTAGAGTCAGCCTGCAATGCTGCATTCTAAGAGCCGAGGTGGCGCAGCAGGTAGAGTGCAGTACTGCAGGCCACTAAAGCTGACTGTAGATCTGCAGGTCAGCAGTTCAAATCTCATCACCGGCTCAAGGTTCACTCAGCCTTCCATCCTTCTGAGGTGAGTAAAATCAGGACCTGGATTGTGGGGAAAATATGCTGGCTCTGTTAAAAAGTGCTATTGCTAACATGTTGTAAGCCGCCCTGAGTCTAAGGAGAAGGGTGGCATAAAAATCGAATATATAGATAAATAAATAACCACTGTGCATCATGAATGGATGGATGGATGGAAGGGAGGAAGGGAGGGAGGGAGGGAGGAAAGGCAATAGCACTTATTTACTGCTTCACAGTGCTTTGCAACCCTCTCTAAGCGGTTTACAGAGTCAGCCTATTGCCCCCAATAATCTGGGTCCTCATTTGATCCAGCTCAGAAGAATGGGAGGCTGAGCCAACCTTCAGCAGATCAGGATCGAACTCCTGGCTGTGGGCAGAGTCAGGCTGCAACATTGCATCCTAACCACTGTGCACCATGGATGGTGGATGGATGGATGGATGGAAGGAAGGCAGGCAATAGCCCTTAGACTTATATACTGCTTCTCAGTGCTCTAAAGCCCACTCTCAGCAGTCTAGAGAGGAAGCACATTGCCCCCAACAATCCGGGTCCTCATTTAACCCATCTCGGGAGGATAGAAGGCTGAGTCAACCTTGAGCCTGGCGAGATTTGAATTTCCAAATTGCAGGCAGCCAGCAGAAGTAGCCTGCAGTACTGCATTCCAACCACTGTGCCATCGTGGCTCCCTATTCCAGAGAAGGCTGCTATGGAGTCTTGTCAGGTGATATCAGTGATGGGCTCCTACGGGAAAGGTCAGGAACGCAGTTCCGGTAGCAAAATTTGGAGCTCCACCCCAGATCACCCAATTTGCACTGAAAGATGTTGAAACAAAATGCATAAGCCACGCCCACAGTGTGGTAGTAAAAATTTTGATAGCCCATCACTGGATGATGATGATGATGATGATGATTATTATTATTATTATTATTATTTATTAGATTTGTATGCCGCCCCTCTCCGCAGACTCGTTTAATCGAAGGAACCCAGGGCGTGCCAACCTTGTAAGGACAATTTGGCAGAGGAAATAGCCTGGGAGACAAGTGGTCCCTCCAGTAATTCTGCTGGTGGAGTGTAGTCTGGATGCGGGGCCACCCACAATCAGCGTTGCGGGTTCACCTGAACCAGATAGAACCAGCTTAATCCCACCTCTGGTTTGGTTCATATCCGAGGCAAAGACAATGGCTGAGTTCATTTCAGTCTGAATCACAAACTGCCCAAATCCATTTTAGCCCAAGCTAGCGTGTTTTGCAAATTCGGCCTCTAAGACACTGTTGTGATTAATTAATAATTGTGCAAAGAAGACCCTTAGAGGGGTGTTTGTGAGTGCCAGCGCATACATATACGTCCGCTTTTCTGAGACTGGGGTTTTTTTCCCCCATTTGATTGGGATTTGGAATGTTTCTGGAAAAAAAACACGCTTGCAAAAATAATTAAAGGGATTGAAATAGAATTAAACAATCGTCAGAATAGTGGAGAATGAAAGTATTTAAAGAAAGAGTAGTGATTAGGGAAGAATGGTGGGAGGAGAGAATGAGGGATTGTCCTGTTTTTTAAAATTCTTAAAATAATCATATCTTCACTTTAATCTTTGCTGCAATGTAGAAGTCTCCAAAACTGGCAATGTTTAAGCCTTGTGGACTTCAACTCCCGGAATTTTATTTATTTATTGCTTTACCCCTTCTCTTGTGCTTGCTTTTGATTTTCTGTTGTTTGTTTCGCCTTATTAATAGAAAGTAAAAAAAAAAAACAAAGAAAGGAAAGTATTCTTTAAAATACATATGGGATTAGAATCTATCTAACCTGGGTTTGTACTCAAAACCTTCGGTTGCATTCTCATATCATGCTAATAATCTTAGGCTAACACATTTGTGTCTCTCTTTCTGTATGCAGCTTGTGGTTACTTTATAATTCAGTATGTAATGCGAATCCAGAAAATGGGTTAATTCAGTTAGTCAAGTTAAACCTTCCAGAGAACGTTTGTAAATACATACATATACAGTGGGACCTCTACTTACAAACTTAATTCGTTCTGTCACCAGGTTCTTAAGTAGAAAAGTTTGTAAAAATAAGCTATTTTCCCCATAGGAATCAATGTAAACACAAATAAGGCATGTGATTGGGGAAACCACAGGGAGGGTGGAGGCCCTGTTTCCTCCCAGGAGATTCCTAGAGAGGCCCCGTGGAGGCTTATCCCTGCCTTTTCTGGCCTTGTTTCCTCCCAGGAGATTCCTAGAGAGGCCCCACGGAGGCTTCTCCCTGCCTTTTCTGGCCTTGTTTCCTCCCAGGAGATTCCTAGAGAGGCCCCACGGAGGCTTCTCCCTGCCTTTTCTGGCCTTGTTTCCTCCCAGGAGATTCCTAGAGAGGCCCCACAGAGGCTTCTCCCTGCCTTTTCTGGCCTTGTTTCCTCCCAGGAGATTCCTAGAGAGGCCCCACGGAGGCTTCTCCCTGCCTTTTCTGGCCTTGTTTCCTCCCAGGAGATTCCTAGAGAGGCCCCATGGAGGCTTCTCCCTGCCTTTTCTGGCCTTGTTTCCTTCCAGGAGATTCCTAGAGAGGTCCCACGGAGGCTTCTCCCTGCCTTTTCTGGCCTTGTTTCTTCCCAGGAGATTCCAAGAGAGGCCCCACGGAGGCTTCTCCCTGCCTTTTCCAGTTACAGTTTCGGAGGCTCGGGTTTGTAAGTGGAAAATGGTTCTTGAGAAGAGGTAAAAAAAATCTTGAACACCCGGTTCTTATCTAGAAACGTTCGTAAGTAGAGGCATTCTTAGGTACAGGTACCACTGTATGTGTGTGTGTGTGTGTGTGTAACATAAATATGTTACACATACAGAATATAGTTTGTCGGCTATGAAAAAATTAATTAACTGCCTTGGATATGGCCCTGGGTTGGGCTGAGAGGCAAAAGGAAGCATTAGGTCCCTCTCATATTTGGATATGCCAGGGTGATTTGACAGAAAAAACATATATATTCCTTAGTAGTATCTTTTCTTTACAACTCATTTACTGCAAATATAATCTCATATTACTTACAAAATGCCATTTCTATTAATAAACTCAATGTCCTTGTGGCAATGGTTCCAAGGGAGGAATATCTTTTTAGGGGTCTGAAATTCATTTTGTTTTGTTATAGCCAGGCTCTGGGGGGGGGGGGGGGGGGGAGCATAGAGCGCTGATTCTCGGAGAGCTACGCTGATAATTCAGAACGCTTTAAATGAAATAGACACTTTCAAAACCATCACGGCGCCTGCTGGGTCAGTCTAAAATATTCTCCCAAATAGCCTCTCTCCCGGTTAGGCCTGCCAAAAGCAGAACTACATTGCTCCCCTGTGATCGGCTTTCAGAGGCCTCCAACCCACAGAAGCAGTGCAATTTTCATCCTGGTTGTATATACACAATAATATTAGGATTTATTGGCCGTTAATATCACTACATGGCCTTAGGCTGGATATATACAGTAATGTCGCAGAAGAGAGCGCACACCCCTCACGTTTTGTAAATATTTAAGTACCTTCAGGTCCCGTCGACGAAACAATATCGTCTGGCGGGACCCAGGGGAAGAGCCTTCTCTGTGGTGGCCCCGACCCTCTTGAACCAACTCCCCCCGGAGATTAGGATTGCCCTCACCCTCCTTGCCTTTCGTAAACTCCTTAAAACCCACCTCTGTCGTCAGGCATGGGGAAATTGATTCCCCTGGGCCGTTCTGTTTTATGTATGGTTTATATGAGATGTATGATTGCTTTTTATATTAAGGGTTTTAAATTGTTTTAATTATTGGATTTGTACTGATTTATTGTTGTGAGCCGCTCCAAGTCTTCGGAGAGGGGCGGCATATAAATCTAACAAACAAACAAACAAACAAACAAACAAAATATCTTTTCATGTGACAACACTGATGGAGTGACACTTGGCTGCAATGTAATGTAGTGAGTATACAGCTTGTATAACAGTGTAAATGTGCTGTCACTACTTTACATTGTAGCTAAGTGTCATTTCTTCAATGTTGTCACATGAAAAGACATACCTAAATACACTGCTCAAAAAAAATAAAGGGAGCACTTAAACGACACAATATAACTCCAAGTAAATCAAACTTCTGTGAAATGAAACTGTCCAGTTAGGAAGCAACACTGATTGACAATCAATTTCACAGGCTGTGCTGTGAACATTCAACTTTGTACAGAACGAAGTATTCAATGAGAATCTTTCATTCATTCAGATCTAGGATGTGTTATTTGAGTTATTTTTTTTAGCAATATATTTACAAAATACAGTGGTACCTTTTCTTATGAACTTAATTCATTCCGTGACCAGGTTCTGAAGTAGAAAAGTTTGTAAGTAGAAGCAATTTTTCCCATAGGATCAATGTAAAAGCAAATAATGTGTGCAAACCCATTAGGAAAGAAATAAAAGCTCGGAATTTGGGTGGGAGGAGGAGGAGGAAGAAGAGGAGGAGGACAGTCGCTGCCGAAGGAAGAAGGAGAGTTGAGGGGAATAAAAAAAAATCCAAAACTTTAAGGCTTAAAGAAAAAAAAGAGGGACTCTGAGGTGGTGAGGAGGAGCACGTGCCTCCCATACACCCGGCATGAGGCTGCCTCCCATACACTGCGTCAGAGAGAGAGAAACCCAGGGGGAACGGCAGGAAACTGGCCAGGCCTTTGTGCCACTCTCAAATTTCCTGGGACATTTTTCCGGGCTCGGGTTTATAAGTAGAAAATGGTTCTTGAGAAGAGGCAAAAAAAAAATCTTGAACACCCAGTTCTTATCTAGAAAAGTTCTTAAGTAGAGGCGCTCTTAGGTAGAAGTACCACTCTATTTCTAAATATTGATATAATACAGTATTATGTTCTTTTGTCCTCATAAGCCTAGTATTATTATTATTAATGCGAGTGTTATATCATAACATCTTATTTTCTTCTGTCAAGCCAGTCCCCTTACCATCTTGGTTGCTCTTCTCTGCCTTCTTAAGTAGAGGCCTTCTTAGGTAGAGGTACCACTGTATGAGGGGGAGCTGCACTCACTTCTGTGAGATACTGTGTGTGTGTTTCAGTGAAAGCCTGCTACAGGAATGGTAAGGTGCTCCCTTCCGGTAGCGATTTTGGGGTTGCATGCACAGCTGCGCACCCCCAATGCGCACATACGTGCCCCCTTGTGAGATTTAGCTTCTGCGCATGCACAGCAAGCAAAAGGTTTGCGTGAAGCGAGGATTTGGTGATTTTTGCTGATTTTTTGCTTCTAAGCATGCACTGAAGCAAAAATATCAGCCAAAATCTTGCTCTCGTGCACATCCTCAAATGCGCAAAAGCAAAATCTCGTGCTGATGGGCACACGTGCAGCCTCGGAGGGCGCACCAGTAGTGTGTGTGCATTCAGAGGTGGCTTCCAACTTACCTCGCTGTCGGTTCGCTCCCTCCTGGGTTAAGATGGATGGATTTAAACTCCCAGAATTCCCCCCACCAGCCTGGTGGCCTGGAGAATTCTGGGAACGGAAGTCCAGCTCTCTAAAACTTGCCCAAGGTTGAGAAACGCTGGTCTAGACATTAAGGAGCATTGATGAAGCATAAGCGGTGTTCAATGAAAGCCGAGTTTTCTCGTTTGGCGCAACGCAACATGATTCATTCCACAAGGCGAAGCCCATAAATCAGGGCTGAGAACCTGGGTCTCTTGGGCATGGCTGATCTGCAGTGCTCAGCATTACAGACATGGGCGGGTGGGCTTCATGACATTCCACAACCGCTGAAGATCGATAGCTCCCCAATCCTTGAAAAACATATTTTGGAGACGTAAGGAAAGTGCATGGAAACTTGTTTCTGCCTTATTTCTGTGCATGACCTACAAATCCCCTCTCTGGTTGAGTGACTTGCCCACTGCTGCTGAGAGAATGGGCATCCTCCATTAAGAACATAAGAACCTCAGAAGAGCCAGGCTGAATCGGGCCAAAGCCCATCGAGTCCAGCATTCTGTATCAATTCTGTCAATTCGAGTCCAGCATTCTGTGTGAATTCAATTTAATTCAATTCAATTTATTAGAAGACTCAGGGCGGCTCACAACAATAATAAAAACAATATTCCAGCGAAAACAAATCTAATATTAAAAAGCACATAAAACCCTATCATATTTAAAAAAGCAAACAACATATACATACCCAAACATAAATATATATTTTTTAAAAAGCCTGGGGGAAAGGTGTCTCAACTCCCCCATGCCTGGCAGTATAGATGGGTCTTGTCCTCACTTTCTTACTTGCGAGCTTTAGGGAGGGCCCCCTCGTCCGAGTATTGTGTGATAGAGAAAATATATTTTTCTCTACCCACCTTTTCTATCCCATGCATGATTTTATGCACTTCGATCAAGTCACCCCTTCAACGCCGTCTTTCTCGACACTTTGCCATTGCCTTCTTCCAACCCATCATCTGACGTCCTCCCACAGTGGCCCACCAGTTGTCCATGGGGATCTTGAGCAGAAGGAGAAGGCAAAACCCTCCCTTTCCCTTGAACCCCAACAAATGGGACCCAAGGGAATCCTGCCCGCCTCAACTCAAAGAGAGAGAGAAAGGAAGGAAGGAAGGAAGGAAGGAAGGAAGGAAGGAAGGAAGGAAGGAAGGAGAAAGACAGGGAGAACCTAAGAACCTAAGAAGAGCCATGCTGAATCAGGCCAAAGCCCATCGAGTCCAGCATTCTGTGGCCCACAGTGGCCCACCAATTGTCCATGGGGATCTTGAGCAGAAAGAGAAGGCAAGAACATCCCTTTCCCTTGAACCTCAACAAATGGGACCCAAGGGAATCCTGCCCACCTCAACTCAAAGAGAGAGAGAGAGGAAGGAAGGAAGGAAGGAAGGAAGGAAGGAGAAAGACAGAGAGAACCTAAGAACCTAAGAAGAGCCATGCTGAATCAGGCCAAAGCCCATTGAGTCCAGCATTCTGTGGCCCACAGTGGCCCACCAATTGTCCATGGGGATCTTGAGCAGAAGGAGAAGGCAAAACCCTCCCTTTCCCTTGACCCCCAACAAATGGGACCCATCGCCTTGCAGTCCAAGCAGGGAAGGGCTGCAAATTTTTTTACTACCACACTGTGGGCATGGTTTATTTTGTGGGTGTGGCTTGCCAACCATGTCACCAGGTGGGAGTGTCTTGATGATCATGTGACCCGGGTCATATGACTAACTTAAAGGTAGCCAACTTGATGTCACTCACGTCAAGGGTTTGGGTTAGGGTGCCTGGCCTCTCCACGCCTCAAAGAGATACAATTTCCCTCTCTATTTACTATTAGTGAACATCCAAAATATACCATTTAATTCTATGTATCTATGCCATATGTGTATATACATATTGCACACAGGAACACAAAAATATATATTATCTATTATATAATTTTAAAAACCGACCTCTATATAATTTTAAAAACCCAATATACATTATCTATTATATAATTTTAAAAACCGACCTCTATATAATTTTAAAAACCCAATATACATTATCTATTATATAATTTTAAAAACCCACCTCTGTCGTCAGGCATGGGGGAATTGAAATATTCCTTTCCCCAAGGCTTATAAAATTTATGTATGGAATGACTGTATGTATGACTGATCTCTTAAATTGGGTTTTTTAGATTTTTTAAATATTAGATTTGTTTACGTTGTCTTTTTACTGTTGTTAGCCGCCCCGAGTCTGCGGAGAGGGATGGCATACAAATCTAATAAATAAATAAATAATAGATAATGTGTATTTGTATGTACACACACACACACACACACACACACACACACACACACACACAGAGAGAGAGAGCTCTTTTGAAATTATACACATTCAACCTCATTTACTGCAATAGGAAAAACAGACCCAGAGCCCAGAAGGGAAAAAAAGAAAAAAATCAAAATTTTTCTACCGGTTCTGCGTACATGAACATTTTTTTTTTTTTACTGGTTCTGCGGTACCTGACTGTACCTGTAAGAGCCCATCACAAAGTCAAAGGGGCTCACAAGCGTCTTCTCCAGCACCACAGTTCAAAGGCCTTAGTTCTTGGCACTCAGCTTTCCTTACGGTCCAACTTTATTTGTTTATTTATTTATTTATTCATTCATTCATTCATTCATTCATTCATTCATTCATTCATTCCAATACACAATGAGGGTTTTAGTGGGTATATATCTATATACCCATAGTAAAATACATGATGAAGGTTATAGAGGAGATACTCATAGTAAAACATATCTAAGAAATAATAGAAAAGAAGGTATAGGAATAGAACATATCAATGAAAGAATAGAAGAAGAGATATAGGAATAGAAGAAAGGGATAGGAGATATAGGAGAGCAATAGGACAAGGGACGGAAGGCACTCTAGTGCACTTGTACTCGCCCCTCTGGGAGACGACGGCTATTGTCATTTTGTCAGCCTGATGCATCACCCATATGGTGCATGTGGTGCACAAATTACTTTCCAAAGAAAATTGCATCATATACAAATGAAGGGGAATGAATACAATTAAGACTCACTGCTTTGCCAGAGGACACATATCCATGTACGGTGAACACATCCAATATGCTCCTCATCTTTCCTCATCCTTTGGGAATGTTTTCAACCCCCCAAAAGTCTGCTCAGTCAAAAAAGACAGCAGAACGAACACACCAGTGGTGCTAGCCATATGCTCACATGTTTTGATATCCCATTTTGCTTTTGCTTTCTTTGTTTGCCATTGTGGCTACTTGGAGATGCTTTAAGGTAGACTGCTGTTGTCCGAAGCTGCTTGTTTGATCTCCTGGCCGAAACAATTGCTGAAACATACAAACAAACAAACATTTAGATAAAGTCTAAACTCTTTCTCTCAAAAAATGATTGAATGGGTCACGGGATTTTCTTAAAACTCTTCGGCTCTGCACAATTTCTTATGTTCGGTTCCTGAGCCACCTCTGTCATTGCTTTGCTGTTTTCTGTATTTTCCCTCTGGGAAATAGCTTGGAAAAGAGATAAAGGCTATTTATAAAATTTCCCCCACCCTTTTGAAGATGTTTCCTATACGAAAAGAAGTGTCTGGGTTTAATTTATTTTTATTTATATATTTATTTATTTGTTCAATACACAAAACACATCGAGGGGGATGGGCATGAAGTATTACATACAACGAAAAGATATGAAAATGGAGGAGAAGATATATGAAAATGGAGGAAAGATATATGACATATGGGATAAGGGGAGACAAGTTGGACAGCGGATGAAAGGCACACTGGTGCACTTATGTACGTCCCTTACTGACCTCTTAGGAACCTGGCGAGGTCAATCGTGGATAGTCTAAGGGTGAAATGTTGGGGGTTAGGGGTTGACACCACTGAGTCCGGTAATGAGTTCCACGCTTCAACAACTCGATTGCTAAAGTCATATTTTTTACAGTCGAGCTTGGAGCGATTAATATTGAGTTTGAATTTGTTGCGTGCTCTTGTGTTGTTGCGATTGAAGCTGAAGTAGTCTAGACTAGACTAGACTAGAAGAGAAGAGAATTCTTTATTGGAGAAGTGTGATTGAACACACAAGGAATTTCTCTTTGGTGCATATGGTCTCAGTGTACATAAAAGGAAAGATAAATTGGTCAAAAATCATGAGGTACAACACTTAATGATTGTCACAGGGGTCAAATAAGCAATTTTATTAATCTATACATATTTTTTTTCTTTCCAGGTTTTTTAAATTTTTTTTACAAATATCAATGCGTGAAAAGTGTAGAACTTGGGTATCATACATTCTAATACAAATAAGAATAGAAAAATTAATCATAGTTATTACATTCAACCATCATTATCAGAAATATATTAGCTGACTGAATCTATAATAATTCCTAATACTCAAATCTGCAGATTTTGTTTTTGTCTTTTTCAGTTTTGTGCAAAAAATCCCAAAGCGACGTCCAATAAATTCCAATAAATGTAGCCAATGTCTTTACTGTATTCAAAGCTATCATTTTATCAACCACAATTCCATTGTAGGGATCATGAAATCCTTTCAAAATCAGGCAAATAGGAGTCTTGCTACCATTGCCATATATACAAACAAAATACCATGAAATTTTTCCAGACTGGAAAAGTCTGGAAAAGACTAAAACTTTAAAAGAAAAATCAGGGCTGCTTGGGAATTAGATTGTTTGCTTGTTGGCAAGTGTTAACTTCTCCTTATAAAACCGCTACTTACACACCCACCACTGCCTTAAAATAGGTAGCACTCCTGAGGTGTAAACTGTTTGCAAAATCGTTTTAATTGTGAGATTAATCAAGTGGTGGTGAAAAAGCTGGTGTCAGATGAAGTGAAATTCATTAGGAAGTTCACAGTCCTACAAGAAACACAACTTGGAAAAGAAGTTTTTGATTTTGAAGTTCGACATATTAAAGCCTCCAAAATATTACACGGGGAATTTTCAAATTGACAGCTTTATATTATAAAGCTTCTTCATTGGCATGTGTCCACAAGGGGGATTTTTTTTTTTAATATCTTCATCACATCCCCAGTTCACAAGTGAGGCAGTTTTGAATCATCTTTAATTGTACAGATATTAAAATAGTGTTTCCCTGTTTGTTTAGATGTCACCTAAGAACAACTTTATTAGATTGAGCGTGTGAGTTTTTGTTACATCTTAATTCAGAGGAAAATAGTGCAGTGACTTAAAAAGAGGCAGTAGAGTGAGAATACGAATCAATGGTAACAACAGCAAATAACATCCTCTAATTCAGTGTTTCCCAACCTTTTTTGAGCCGCGGCACATTATTCACATTTACAAAATCCTGGGGAACATTGGGGGGGGACCCCTAAAAAACGTTTGGACAAAAAAAAATCTCTTTCTCCCTTTCGCTCTATTTCTCTCTCTCTCCCTCTTTCTCTCCCTTCCTTCCTCTTTCTTTCCCTCTCTCTGTCCATCCCTCTTTGTTTCTCCCTTCCTCTCTCTTTTTCTCTCTCTCCCTCCTTCCCTCCCTCTATGTCTTTCCCTCACCCTCCTTCCCCCCTCTTTCTCTCTCTCTCTCTTGCTTTTTTCTCTCTCTCTTGCTGTCTTTCTCTCTCTCTCTCTCCCCCTCTCTCTCCCTCTCTCTTTCTCTCCCTCTCTTGCTATCTCTTTCTCTCTCTTGCTATTTCTCTCTTTCTTTCTCTCTCTCTTTCTCGTACAGCATGCCGCAGCAGCGGCATTGGGCAGTAGCCGTGGGGCAGCGCCAGGGTGGTCAGCTGTGAGGCGGAGCTCCAGAATGGAGACACTGACGGCGGCGGCTGGACGTGTTGCTAGACGCCGTACATGCTGGCATTGCACTGGGCATGGGCATGGGGCTGGAGCCTCCATCCCGGCCCAGCCAGCAGGCAAGTGCCAGCCACATAATGCCAGCATGTACGGCATACAGCAACCTGTCCAGCCACTGCCGTCAGTGCCTCTGTCCTGGAGTTCTGGCTCGCAGCCAACCACCCTGCGGCCGCCCAGCGGCTACTGCCTGGTGCCGCTGCCGCCACCACCCTCCCACTGCCGCCACCCTCCCGCTGGGCCCCAAAGCTCACCTGCTGCCGCCACCAGGGAAGCTCCAGCCGGGCGGGGTGCTGCAGCTGCTGGAAAACTTGGAAGGCGCAAAGAAGGAAGCTCAGCTTCCAGTCTCACAACTTTTTGCTCTTCGCACTCTCAGCAAAAAGTTGTGAGACCAGAAGCTAAGCTTCCTTCTTTGCGGCACACCTGACCACTTCTCGCGGCACACTAGTGTGCCACGGCACACTGGTTGGGAAACACTGCTCTAATTTTCCACAAGAACAAGTGGCAAAGTCTTCATCTCAGCAATAGGAAAACTGTTTGTCTGATCTAAATAACCCGTGACAGGTTCCTTTTTTTAAAAAAAATCACGCACAAAACCTCTCATTCTCACATGAAACATTTCTTCCAATTGCTTTTTAAAAAAGTATGATGAAAGTTTCCCAGCGTTTTCCAGACATTTAGAAAATTGACTTTTAGAACCATTCTCTACATGTCTCATTGAACTTTCCAAGGTAAATTGCCTTTTATCAAAATAAATGAGAACCAGCTGGAAAAAAAAAGGTTTTTAATTTTTTTTTTACAATGTATGATTTATGTCTCTCTCTCTCCCCCCCCCCTCTTTCTCAGCCAAAAAATGGAATGTTGCTTGGTGGCATATACAGTACTTTATTTAACTTTGGTAGTTTAAAAAATATTCTTGGATGCTACCAACATTCTTTCATAGAATGAAGGACGGTAGGGTCAAAAAATAAACATAGAGTAGAGTAGAGTAAAGTAGAATAGAATAGAAACATAGAAACATAGAAGACTGACAGCAGAAAAAGACCACAAGATCCATCTAGTCTGCCCTTGTACTATTTTCTGTATTTTATCTTAGGATGGATCTATGTTTATCCCAGGCATGTTTAAATTCAGTTACTGTGGATTTATCTACCATGTCTGCTGGAAGTTTGTTCCAAGAATCTACTACTCTTTCAGTAAAATAATATTTTCTCATGTTGCTTTTGATCTTTCCCCCAGCTAACTTCAGATTGTGTCCCCTTGTTCTTGTGTTCACTTTCCTATTAAAAACACTTCCCTCCTGGACCTTATTTAACCCTTTAACATATTTAAATGTTTCGATCATGTCCCCCCTTTTCCTTCTGTCCTCCAGACTATACAGATTGAGTTCATTAAGTCTTTTCTGATACGTTTTATGCTTAAGACCTTCCACCATTCTTGTAATAGAATAGAATACAAAGATATAATATTTATATACATGACATTAGTAAAAGAGAAACATTAGGACAGGGGACAGAAGGCACCCTGGTGCACTTATGCACACCCCTTACTGGTGAGGTCAACAGTGGATAGTTTTGGGGGTTAGGTGATGATACTAAAGAGTCTGGTAGTGAGTTCCATGCATCAACTACTCAGTTACTAAAGTCATGTTTCCTGCAGTCGAGTTTAGTGCAGTTTACTTACATAGAAACATAGAAGACTGACAGCAGAAAAAGACCTCATGATCCATCTAGTCTGCCCTTATACTATTTCCTGTATTTTATCTTAGGATGGATATATGTTTATCCCAGGCATGTTTAAATTCAGTTCCTGTGGATTTACCAACCATGTCTGCTGGAAGTTTGTTCCAAGGATCTACTACTCTTTCAGTAAAATAATATTTTCTCATGTTGCTTTTGATCTTTCCCCCAACTAACTTCAGATTGTGTCCCCTTGTTCTTATGTTCACTTGCCTATTAAAAACACTTCCCTCCTGAACCTTATTTAACCCTTCAACATATGTTTGAATCATGTTCCCCCCTTTTCCTTCTGTCCTCCAGACTAGACAGATTGAGTTCATTAAGTCTTTCCTGATACGTTTTATGCTTAAGACCTTCCACCATTCTTGTAGCCCGTCTTTGGACCCGTTCAATTTTGTCAATATCGTTTTGTAGGTGAGGTCTCCAGAACTGAACATGGTATTCCAAATGTGGTCTCACCAGCTCTCTATATAGCGGGATCACAATCTCCCTCTCCTGCTTGTTATACCTCTAGCTATGCAGCCAAGCATTCTACTTGCTTTCCCTACCACCTGACCGCACTGTTCACTACCCCTAAATCCTTCTCTTCTGAAGTTTTTGCTAACACAGAACTGCCAATACAATACTCAGATTGAGGATTCCTTTTCGCCAAGTGCATTATTTTACATTTGGAAACATTAAACTGCAGTTTCCATTGTTTTGACCATTTATCTAGTAAAGCTAAATCCGAGTCTACGGAGAGGGGTGGCATACAAATCTAATAAATAAATTTACCATATTACAGACGCCTCCAGGAATATCAACCCTATTGCACACTTTAGAGTCATTGGCAAATAGGCAAACCTTCCCTACCAAACCTTCCCCTATGTCACTCACAACATATTAAAAAGGATAGGACCCAGAAGAGACCCTTGTGGCACACCGCTTGTAACTTGTCTCTGCTCAGAATACTCGCCATTAACAATAACTCTCTGATGTCTACGCTTCAGACAGCTGCAAATCCACTGAACTCCAGGGATTAAGTCCAATCTTCACTAATTTATCTATCAGCTCTTTATGTGGAACCGTATCAAAGGCTTTGCTGAAGTCCAGATAGGCAATATCCACGCACCACCTTCATCCAACATCTTTGTGACATAGGCAAAGAAATCAATGAGATTAGTCTGACATGATTTGCCTTCAGTAAAGCCATGCTGATTTGGGTCCAATAAGTTCTTGTTTTTTAGGTGCTGATTTATCCTCTTTTTGAGTAGAGTCTCCATCATTTTAACTACAACTGATGTCAAGCTAACTGATGTCAAACTTTAAGTTTGTATCTGTTTTGTGCTCGAGTATTGTTGTGGTTGAAGCTGAAGTAGTCGCTGACAGGAAGGACACTATAGCAGATGATTTTATGGGCTATGCATAGGTCATGTTTAAAACAACGTAGTTCTAAGCTTTCTAAGATTGTAAATCTAGTAAACCTAGGATTGTAAGTCTTCCACTAACATTCCACTTCCACAAATTCCCAGCTCGTGTGAATATTGCAGTGTTCCAACCCATTTGAAGGACATCCGATTAAAATGAAGCGCCAGCCCCTTACTTTCCGAAAACGTTATAATCACCTCTATTGTGTACCAGAATCCCTGCTGGGATTAATGCTAGGACAACAATGCAGCATGCTCAATTTTTAAAACAACAACAACATGCAGATCAGCAAAGCACAGTTGCTAAATTCATAAGCAGACAAAGCCTCAACAAATTCATCAGCTTCATAGGACGGGCTGGTTCCTAAAGCAGATGAAGTCAGTGGCTGATTACTGCAGCACATTGAACCAGAAATGCCCCACTTTTATTTCAGTCCCACAAAAACATATAGGGGATTTAAACTATCTAGCATTCTTTCTTCCGGACTCCTACTCGGAAGCAAGGTTTTCTTTTTCTTTCTTTCTTTCTTTCTTTCTTTCTTTCTTTCTTTCTTTCTTTCTTTCTTTCTTTCTTTCTTTCTTTCTTTCTTCCTTCCTTCCTTCCTTTCCTGTTTGCTTGCTTGCTTGATTTTTTCTTCTATCTTTCTCTCTCTCTCTCTCTCTCTTTCTCTATTTTTCCTTTTTCTTCCTTCCATCTTTCTCTTTTTCTTTCTCTCCTTCCTTCCTTCCTTCTTTCTTTCTTTCCTGTTTGCTTGCCTGCTTGCTTTTTTCTTCTATCTTTCTCTCTCTTTCTCTATTTTTCCTTTTTCTTCCTCCCTTTCTTCTTTCTCTCTTTCTTTCTCTCTCTCCTTCCTTCCTTCCTTCTTTCTTTCCTGTTTTCTTGCTTGCTTTTTTCTTCTCTCTTTCTCACTTTCTCTCTTTTCCCTCCTTCCTTCCTTCCTTCCTTCCTTCCTTCCTTTATTTGTTTGATTTCTATGCCGCCCTTCTCCTGAGACTCAGGGCGACTCACAACATATAAATAAAAAACATCAGAGAAATCTAATATTAAGACATATTAAAAACTATAATACTAAAAACATATAACCGAACCAAGGTTGCACAGTGGGTAGAGTGCTGTACTGCAGGCCACTAAAGCTGACTGTTAGATCTTCAGATCAGCGGTTCAAATCTCATCACCAGCTCAAGGTTGACTCAGCCTTCTATCCTTCTGAGGTGGGTCAAATGAGGACCTGGATTGGGGGGCAAAAGCCTGGCTCTGTTAAAAAGTGCTATTGCTAACATGTTGTAAGCCGCCACCCTGAGTTTAAGGAGAAGGGCAGCATAAAATTGAATGAATGATGAATGAATGAATGAATGAATGAATGAATGAGTGAGTGAATGAATATAATTTAAATTCTCAAACCCCAAAATACACTGCTCAAAAAAATAAAGCGACTACTTAAACAACACAATATAACTCCAAGTAAATCAAACTTCTGTGAAATCAAACTGTCCACTTAGGAAGCAACATTGATTGACAATTTCATTTTGCTGTCAGCACATTCAACTTTGTACGGAACAAAGGATTCAATGGGAATATTTCATTCATTCAGGTCTAGGATGTGTTCTTTGAGTCTTCCCTTTATTTATTTTTTTGAGCAGTATATTTAAAACCATTCATCCACATTCCTCCTATCATTCAATCATAGGCCAGTGGAGATGTTAAAATTTCAATGGCCCCAATGTGAATGTTAACTTCAGATCGTGCAGAACACGGCCGCGAGAGCCATTGTGGGGCTTCCAAGATTCGCCCACGTTTCTTCAACACTCCGTGGCCTGCATTGGCTGCCGATCAGTTTCTGGTCACAATTCAAAGTGGTGGTCATGACCTTTAAAGCCCTACATAGCAATGGACCAGATTACCTCTGGAACCGCCTGCTACTGCACGAATCCCAGCGATCGATAAGGTCCCACAGAGTTGGCCTTCTCCGGGTCCCGTCGACTAAACAATGTCGTTTGGCGGGCCCCAGGGGAAGAGCCTTCTCTGTGGCGGCCCCGGCCCTCTGGAACCAACTCCCCCCGGAGATTAGAGCTGCCCCCACCAGTGTTCCCTCTAATTTTTTTGGGGGGGGGGCAGAAAAGTATAGTGTCTGAGCGGCAGTCCCTTCGGGACTGGGCGGCACAGAAATAATAAACAAACAAACAAACAAATAAAAAACCCACCCTGTTTTGCCTCAGAGAATTTCAAAATAAAATACTGTACTGTGTGTCTATAACAGTGAGCTCATAATAGGGCAACTCTATCAATATCAAAATGCCACTTAAATAGTTGAGCTAGTTTCAAACTAGATTTTGATTTTCTTTCTCTCTTCCTTACTCCCATTCTTTTTCTTTCTCTTTTCCTTCCTCTCTTTTTTCTATCTGTTTCTCTCTCTTCCTCTCTTCCTCTCTCTCTCCTTCCCTCTCACTCTTTCCCTCTCGGCTTCTGGGCAGGTTTGGAAAACTCTGAGTTGATGATGATTTTTAAGTGAGCGATTGCTCACTGCTCAGCTTAGAGGGAACTATGGCCCCCACCCTTCCTGTCTTTCGTAAACTACTCAAGACTCACTTATACTGCCAGGCATGGGGGAGCAGAGACACTTTTCCCCCAGGCTTTTTTATACTTTGTTTTATGTTTGGTATTAATGTGCTGTTTGGTTTTTTAAAATAATGATAAGGTTTTATATGTTTTTAATATTAGATTTGTTCCACTTCTATATTGTTTTTATTGCTGTTGTGAGCTGCCCCGAGTCATCGGAGAGGGGTGCCATACAAATCTAATAAATAAATAAAATGAAATAAATAATGCGAGAGGCCTCAAAAGACATCCGCTTCCTATAATTCTCTCTAGACTGGGAAGGCTTGGGACCACTTTGGGTCTAATGTTTATGTCTTCCGAGTCTTCTCTGGTACATTTTGCAAATGGGATGCAGGGTAACGGATGGCAGGCTTTTCATTGCTTCAGTTGGTTCCGCTTCTAGAAAATGGCCCATCGCGTTGCTGGATAAAGAGAGAAAAAGATGCGGCGAGATTGTCAAACAGACCCGAGGGAGGCAGAGAGTTGGAAAAGAGGCAAAATTAGCCGGGCATAATTTGGAGGGTATGTGGCTCTCGCTGTAATGTGCCCGAGAAAAAAATAAAGCAATGCTTTGTCTGAATTGCGGCTCTGTTTATGCTTCTGACCAAATGCATCCTGTAATATAGGGAAAGGCTCCCCCTTAGCTTTGGTCCTTTCTCTTTGACGTCATCATTTCAATCATTATCTAGAACTGAACTTTTATAGCAATGAAAGAAAATTGAGCTACTTGCCTAATCTGTTATCCTACTGAACCTTGTGGGTTCAGCACAAAACCTTCAAATGTTCCTGTGCTCCTCAACAAATAATAATAATAATAATAATAATAATAATAATAATAATAACAACAATAATAATAATAATTTATTAGATTTGTATGCCGCCCCTCTCCGAAGACTCTGTCATGCTGTCTGTCATTTGTCCTTTTTGTGGCTATTCCAATAATGTGACTTTGTTCTGAAAAAAGAGTGGAAGCACCTAAGCCACTCCCACTCAGTCACATGACCTTTAAGCCACCCTGGTCACATGATTGTCAAGCTGCTCCCACCTGGTCACATGGCCAGCAAGCCCCGCCAACAAAATAAGCCACACCCACAGTGTGGCAGTAAAAATTTTGGCAGCCCATCACTTCTAATTGGCCACTCCCTTAGTCGCCTTAAGGACAGCAGAGGCATCTGGATCTCTGCAGGAAACGACGTTTGGAGATCTGTTGGGTCATCGAGTGGCTTCAAGGCTTGGAAAAACCTCTTCTCTGTTTTTTCTGCTTCGGTTTGGTTATCAAGAATTACTTCTTGACATTTTGCCAACTTTGTGAGATATCAAGGACTAATTACTATTCCCGTTATTTAAGCCTGTCTGAGAGCATGCCAACTCTTAATGATGATTAATTAACAGTCTTTAAATAATTAAATTTAATTAAATAAATAATTAATTAACATTGCTTTCCAGAAAAGACTGCCTTCAAGATCATGTGTGTGAGAGACCTCTACTAAGATATTTATTAGCGGTTGCTGTTTGATTAATCTTTGTGAATCAATTGTTCGTTTTGCTCAGTGAAGGGCTGCAAATATTTTTACTACCACACTGTGGGCGTGGCTTATTTCGTGGGTGTGACTTGCCAGCCCTGTGGCTAGGAGGGAGTGGCTTGACGATCATGTGACCGAGGGGTGGCTTAAAAGTCATGTGACTGGCTTAAAGGTGGCCAATTTGATGTCACTCATGTCAAGGGTTTGGGTTTGGGTTAGGATTCCTGGCCTTTCGTTGCCTCAAAGAGATACAATTTCCCTCTCTATTTACTATTACTGGACATCCAAAATACAGTATACTATTTAATTCTATGTATGTATATCATATGTGTACACAAAAAAATGCATTATCTGCTATCTAAACAGTATGTGTATGTACACGCACACACAGCTATTCTAAAGTTATACACGTTCAATCTCATTTACTGCGATAGGAAAAACAAACCCAGAGCCGGTTCTGCGTACCTGACCGTACCCGTATGTTCTGTCGGACTCTCTGGTAGAATCCTCCCAAAAATTCACAGGTACAAATTTCAGACACACAAACGTTTGAAAATTCTAAACAATGTTCTTTATAATGAAAATTCACTTAAACCAAGCCCTCTTTTGGTATAGCAAAGAGCCCTCGTCTCCAAACAAACTGGTAATTTGTACAAGTCCCTTATCAGTTCTGTGATACTTAGCTTGCAGCTGTGAGGCAATTCACAGTCCTTCTTCTTTCACAAAGTGAAACACACTTTGCTCTGGTTTAGTTTCAAAGCGGGGAAAAATCAGCACACAAAAGGTCCAAGTCAGTAAAGCAGTCACGAAAAACAACGATCAGATAATCCTCCACAATGGCCAAACCCACAGGCTGCTCTTTATAGCAGCCTCACTAATGACCACAGCCCCCCCAACCACAGGTGGCCTCATTTTCTTTGATAATAATCTCTCAGTTGTTGCTGCCTATGCATCGCTCTCCGCATGTGTGGCTGTATCATTAACTCTTGTTCTGAATCCAAGGAGGAGCTAGATAATTGATCTCCTTCTGAGCTGTCTGCCACACTCTCCTCCTCCCTGTCACTCATGTCTTCTTGGCCAGAGGAGCCTTCATCAGCAGATTCCACCGGGGGCAAAACAGGCCTGCAGCATGTGGATGTCTCCCCCACATCCACAGTCCTTGGGGCAGGAGCTGGGCCAGAGCTAACCACAACAGCCGTAGGAGCCTATCACTGGTGTTGCTATTTTTTTAGCTGGGGCAGAACACTGTTGTAAGTTGAGGACTAGTTGCATTTGCCTGCCCGCTCTCCCCTTTATAGTTATTCTGTTCAAAGGAGCTCCTCAAAGCAGGCTTTTCGAATTGGAAACTCTTGGTAGCCAGGGAAAAGAAAAGGGAACGAAATTACAAGCAGTAGCAGTTCTCACTTCTTCCCCATGTTAATAAAGTCAGCTCGAAAAACACCACCTGAGAGAAACGAGGAAAAAATTCACAGGCAGCCTGTGAATCAAGTCAAAAAAAGCAAGTTTCTTCTCTTTTTTTTAAGAGAGAAAAAGGGAAAATTGGGAGAAATTGCAAATTTGGCTTTAGCAGCACGTTACTTGTGAGGAAGAAAGAAAAAATTACAGGGAAAGTGAATAAAAGAATTAGAGGCAGCCACGCAAGGCATCCAGGTGGGCTAAATGAATAAAACCTACCACTATAGTAGGCGCATCCTTCAGCCTCCTAATACATTAGAAATGTAAAACAGGTATTTTCTTCTCCCACTTTTCCCAGCTATGCTCTTGGTAAGACTTCTGCATTTTTGTCTTTCAAATTCCCCTTCCTCGCTGAAGGGCCTTTCTGTGCCTTTAGCGCGACGCGTTCGAAGATTCGGTAAAAGCTGGCAAATTAATGATCTTCGCAGATTATCCCCTTGTGTTTTGGCAAGGCTAAGAAAGCCGGATCTTTCTTTCTTTCTTTCTTTCTTTCTTTCTTTCTTTCTTTCTTTCTTTCTTCCTTCCTTCCTTCCTTCCTTCCTTTCTTACTTTCTTATTAGAGTTGAAAGGGACCATGCAGGTCATCAAGTCCAACCCCCTGCCTTCTTTCTTTCCTTATTTAACCCTTTAACATTTAAATATGTCAAAGGGTTAAATAAGGTCCAGGAGCGAAGTGTTTTTAATAGGAAAGTGAACACAAGAACAAGGGGACACAATCTGAAGTTAGTTGGGGGAAAGATCAAAAGCAACGTGAGGAAATATTATTTGACTGAAAGAGTAGTAGATGTTTGAAACAAACTTCCAGCAGACGTGGTTGGTAAATCCACAGTAACTGAATTTAAACATGCCTGGGATAAACACATATCCATCCTAAGATAAAATACAGAAAATAGTATAAGGGCAGACTAGATGGACCAGGAGGTCTTTTTCTGCCGTCAGACTTCTATGTTTGTTTGTTTGTTTGTTTGTTTGTTTGTTTGTTTGTTTGTTTCTTTGTTTCTTTCTTTCTTTCTTTCTTTCTTTCTTTCTTTCTTTCTTTCTTTCTTTCTTTCTTTCTTTCTTTCTTGTTAGAGTTGAAAGGGACCATGCAGGTCATCAAGTCCAACCCCCTGCCTGAGCAGGAAACCCTATAGCACCCTAGCCAAGTGGCAGCCCAATCTCCTCTTGAAGGTGTCCAGAGTTGGGGAGTTCAGAACCTCCGCAGACAGGCTGTTCCACTGAAGCATCGTGAGAACGAAACGGCCTTTCCCAAGGCTGAAATTCAGCTGGCCAGCACGTGCATGCATGCTGGACCTGAAACATGGCAAAGTCTGGTGTGCCCTACGATATGGCTCCATGTACCATCTGTGGCACGCGTGCCATAGGTTCACCATCATGGTCTTAGGTTAGTTAAAGACCAAAAAAAAGAGGCACATTTCAGATTATCACTAAACACTACTAATCAGGACTGCAAAACTTTGAACAAGCACTAGAGGGCAGCAAAGCTTTTAGTGGCTTGTTTTTCTCTGCTGTAATCTAGGGGTCCGTGTAGATTTTGCAAGCCAGATGTTGCTGGAATGGAGCCAATTTGCCACAGCCAACTTCTTGTGGCCAATTCACCATTGGCCAATTCACCATGGGCCAATCTGCCACGAGACAATTCACCGCAGGGTGATTCAATGTTGTATTCATTGTTTCGTTCAGTTCCTTTCATTATGGGCGCTCCCATTTTCATCAAAATTATTTGTAATTCTGGTATTTGTGGATTGACTTAATTTTATTATTATTGGCCACGGTTTCATTGAAAGTAATTTAACTTTTGCATTTGAAAGTAATTTAACTTTTGCATTTGAAAGTAATTTGGACCGGGACTCACTACTCACAGTCACTCATGCCCTCATCACCTCGAGGTTCGACTACTGTAATGCTCTCTACATGGGGCTACCTTTGAAGAGTGTTCGGAAACTTCAGATCGTGCAGAATGCAGCTGCGAGAGCAATCATGGGCTTCCCCAGGTATGCCCATGTTACACCAACACTCCACAGTCTGCATTGGTTGCCGATCAATTTCCGGTCACAATTCAAAGTGTTGGTTATGACCTATAAAGCCCTTCATGGCACCGGACCAGAATATCTCCGAGACCGCCTTCTGCCGCACGAATCCCAGCGACCGATTATGTCCCACAGAGTGGGCCTTCTCCGGGTCCCGTCAACTAAACAATGTCGGCTGGCGGGCCCCAGGGAAAGAGCCTTCTCTGTGGCGGCCCCGACTCTCTGAAACCAGCTCCCCCCCGAGATTAGAACTGCCCCTACCCTCCTCGCCTTTCGCAAACTCCTTAAAACCCACCTTTGTCATCAGGCATGGGGGAACTGAGATATCTCCCCTGGGCCTATACAATTTATGTATGATATGCTTGTGTGTATGTTTGTTTAATAATGGGTTTTTTAAATATTTTATATTGTAAATTATTAGATTTGTTATAAACTGTTTTTATTGTGTTGTGAGCCGCCCCGAGTCTACGGAAAGGGGCGGCATACAAATCTAATAAATAATAATAATAATAATAATAATAATAACAACAATAACAATAACAATAACAATAACAATAACAATAACAATAATAATTTAACTTTTGCATTTCTCAAATTGTCTTCAGTGAGTTGTTCTGTGGCGAATTGGCCTAGATCCGACTTTGCAGCTCTGTTCAAATTCCGCTAGAAATATAGGTGGGGGAATGGATGAATCCAGGCCTGAAGGCAGTAATAGGCTTCTGCCCCTACGGGGGGCAGGGGGGATGCCGTGGGGCTAGTCGGTTTATCCACTATTTATTGAATACTTAATAGTTTTTTTAATGTCTTTCCTTCTCTAGTACTTTAGTATGATCTTTTAAAATAGGAAATAATTAAATTGTATGTTTTTAACCATAAATGCTTTAATCATTATCTAGAACTGAACTTACCAATGAAAGAAAATTGAGCTACTTGCCTAATCTGTTATCCTACTGAACCTTGTGGGTTCAGTACAAAACCTTAAAATGTTGCTGTGGTCCTCAACCAATAATGCTGTCTTTGGCATGCAAACCAAAAAAGGTTCGCCATCCCTGGTCTAGGTTCTCCTGCTTGAAGAGGATGTTGCACTAGAAGACCTCCACGGTCCCTTCCAGCCCTATTTCTCTATGTTCCACGTCTAAGAGGTGCGGCCTCAAAGCGAACAGATTTCATCCTCAATTAATGAGAGGTGTAAAGCTTATCGACATAAGGCACTAAAACGTGTCTCTAATTTTAGAAAGTGCTAGAGCCCCCCTGCTAGAAATTTGACACTTGATTGCTTTGAGAGGCATGCATCCTGTTCCATATTAAAATGAAGATCATAGAAACTTTGGTCAATGCATGCAATCAAGCTACGAGGCTGTTTTACGAGAATTCCAGTGGCGTTTATTTCATTTATCTTATTAGATTTATAAACCGCCTATTCCTGATTCCTGATAGACTCGGGGGGGGCGTACATAAGTAAAACAATGTATTACAATTATATATATATTTGTTTTCGTAAATTTTCACGGGTATATGTATGTAGATTACACAGGGCAAAACCTGAACCTGTCCTTGTTCTAAGGCGAACACTGCGAGACCTGAGCTGCCTTCCTTCTATAAATACTGGTGGCTGGGTGTGGTTTGATGGCTCAGCAATTGCCTGCTGTGTAGAAACTTCCTGGTGAGTCAGTGGGGTAACAATTGGGGTCGTTGATGTAGCTGAGGTATGCTGATTAGTTAATGGTTGTAGATTAGGCGTGATATCCTGAGTAGTTGGAACTTGCAGGCTACTTGATTATTTTACAATGTGTGTTCTGAGTCTGGTTTCTATGGCTGGGATACGTTTGAGGGCTGGTTTCCAGATGTCTGGTAAGCGAGAGGTATCATCCCGCTTGTTCATATTGTTACCCCACTGACTCACCAGGAAGTTTCTACACAGCAGGCAATTGCTGAGCCATCAAACCACACACAGCCACCAGTATTTATAGAAGGAAGGCAGCTCAGGTCTCGCAGTGTTCGCCTTAGAACAAGGACAGAAACACCAGCCTGAAGATGACGAGTGAGACCTCATCGAAACGTCGCCAGAAATTTCCAAATCCTACACGGGAAGAAACCCAAATATACCAAGACCGTCATATATATATATATGTTTTTAAGGCTTTCCTGAAGGCTGGGGGGGGGGGGGCAGTGCGGATCTCCTGGGATAATTGATTCTATAAAGCCGGAGCTGCTACAGAGAAGGCCCTCTCCTGTGGTCCCGCCAGTCGAATTTATTTATTTATTTGATTGATTGATTGATTGATATGCCATCCCTCTCTGAGCACTCGTAGCGGCTTACAACATATAAAAAAGAGAAGAATACAATGTAATAAACTAAATATACTAAACTATATACTAATCCCCAATTTTATTTAAAAAAACAATCATACCCACTCAGACAACAAGTATACGTGACATTCATCAGCCAGGGGGCTAGAGTCTAATGGCCCCAAGCCTGGCAGCATAAATGAGTCTTCAGACTCTTGCAGAAAGCGAGGAGGGTGCGGGCAGTACGAGTCTCCGGTGGGAGCTGGTTCCGGAGTGCCGGCCCCCCCACAGAGAAGGCTCTTCCCCTAAGCCCCGTTAAGCAACATTGTCTGGTTGATGGGACCTGGAGAAGGCCAACTCTGTGGGACCTAACCAGTCTCTGTGGCAGAAGGCGATCCCGATATTGTCTGTCTAAGGAGACCTTCATCATTTATCTGGTTCCTTAATTGCCACATTATATTCTGATATCTTATCTAGTCCTTCTGCGCAGCTCTGCACATATATATATCCAGAAAGAGCATCCCTTGGGCACCCGCTAGCAGAATTGTGAAACCCACAGTGACTGTGGGAGCTTAAATAATCCAACCCACTGGAAAAAAATATCCTCTGATGAGAAGCCCTTGTCCTTCACCGCAGCAAAGTTCTCAAAGCTTGGGGACTAAGTTCTGGCAAAGTGATGCAGGCTGAAACTCCCGTTACCATAACAACCAACGCACTGTGGTACCCGTGTGCATCCCAATGGGGGACCGGGAGGGAATTGCTGGTGATACCATGTTTATACCATCTTCGCATGTGGCTCATTTGCTGCCCGGATATCTGCGGGTGTTAAGGTGGAAATTAATCCCACCAGATCGTCCTGATGGATGACCGCAGAAGTCGGCCAGATGCTCTCTCTCTCTCTCTCTCTCTCTCTCTCTCTCTCTCTGCCTTCTGATGCAGCCCCTGCTTCTTTCACCCCAAACACGAGACATTAACCTTCTCTAATGCATCCCAGTGCAATGAGTCATGGGGACACATCTGCTCCTTGATATTCCTAGCCATGTTTCTGCTGACTGAACTCTGGCTTGAGAGTTTTTCTGCCGGGTACCACACCGTAACACAACGGAATCAGGGGCGGATTGCTCCTACTGTCACTGCCGATGCGCCGTGTGTGCAGCTTCGGGTATCTTGCATGCGTGCAAATGCATTTCAGTGTGTTTTTGCTTCTGCGCATGCTCAGGAAGCAAAATCTTGCCAAGGGACATGCGCGAGAAATTTCGGTGATTTTTTTTGGTTCGCCGCACACACAGAAGCATATCAGCAAAAATATGTAACCATATATATATATACGAAAACAAATAGATTCGACACAAAAATATGTAACCCTTCCCTGGTACAGAGCTGAAGGGATTGGATACTGTAGCCTAGAGGATAATTCTCTGCCTTACAAGGCAAGGGTTGCAGGTTCAAGTCCCAGTGGGTATGGCTAGCTGATGAGGCCAAAATAAGGCCAAAATAGATCTATCCTAGTCTCCCTTAATTTTCAAAATTCAGCAAAAACATGTGATATACATACATACATACATACATGCATGCATACATACATACATACATACATACATATATATATATATATGTTTTTTCTGTTGGATCAGCCTGGTATATTGAAGGAACATCACAGCTCCTTTTTACCTCTAGGCCCAACCCAGGGCCATTTAATTTATTCATAGCCAACAAACTATGTTCTTTATGTATCACATGTTTTTATTGAATTTTTTTTTTAATTAAGGGAGACTAGGATAGCGCTATTTCGGCCTTGATATTCCTAGCCACAAGACAGAGGCCCCAGGATCAAATCCCAGTAAGGGTATGGCTAGCTGATGAGGCCAGAACAAGGCCGAAATAGTGCTATCCTAGTCTCCCTTACTTTTTAAAAAAATTCAGCAAAAACATGTGATACATATATATATATATATATATATATATATATATATATATATATATATATATATATACACACACACACACTCGAATCTGTCTGAAGAAACACAAAATTTACACACGCACTCCTGACAATTCAAGTGATGTATATCTAAAGTTTTGCATTCGTACTTTTTCGTCGAGTATACTATCTACTCGACAAAAAATCACGCACACTCACTGCTCAACAAATAAAGGGAACATTCAAATAACCCATCCTAGATCTGAATGAATGAAATATTCTCATTGAATATTGACAACGCTGACAACAAAATGAAATTGATTGTCAATCAGTGTTGTTTCGTAAGTGGACAGTTTGATTTCACAGAATTAAGATTATATTGGAATTATATTGTGTCATTTAAGTGTTCCCTTTATTTTTTTGAGCAGTATATATATATATATATATATATACAGGGTGCGTTCTAAAAGTAACACAATTTTTTTAAAAAGTAATTTATTGAACAGATTTGCACAAACACTTAAAATTATTCAAAGTACTGTCCTTGGGCCTCTACACATTTTTTTCCAGCGATTCTGCCATGACCGGTACGCGCCCTGGAAGACATCTTCGGGGACCTCTCGCAAGGTCTTCGTCACGGCTGATTGGATCTCTTCTATGGATGAAAAACGGGTTCCTTTCAGGGCTGCCTTAAGTGTTTGTGCAAATCTGTTCAATAAATTACTTTAAAAATAATAATTGCATTACTTTTGGAACGCACCCTGTAATAGAGGGAAAAAACTGCAGCGGCAATTGTCACCGTCAGGCTAAACAATGTTTTAAATAAATGTGAAATAAATTCTCAGGAACCACTGGGGCATCCTTGAAAAAAGAGAAGTGTTTATTTTTTGCAAAAGGGAGAAAAATGTGAAGAAATTATATGGCAGGTACCCAAACAGCATTATTTCATCCAATGAATTGAGGTTGTGTCAACTCTATTTTAAGAATGCATGAGTTCATCTTTTTTTTCTTCCATGCTGGTTTATTTGTTAAAAAAGGATTGTTAAACCTGGTGTTCTCTGTATCTGCTGGAGTGCAGTTTTCTTTCCCTCTTAGCTAGCATGGTGATTGTAAACACTTCAACTCTAAGTATTAACTGGAGTTACCGAGATGATGCAGTGGTTAGAGTGCAGTACTACAGGCTACTTCGGATGACTGCTAGCTGCAGTTCGACAGTTCAAATCTCAAGGTTGACTCAGCCTTCCATTCTTCTGAGGTCGGTAAAATGAAGACCCAGATTGTTGGGGGCAAGAGACTGACTCTGTAAGCCACTTAGAGAGGGCTGTAAAAGTAATATGAAGCAGTATATAAGTCTAAGAACTATTGATTGATTGATTGATTGATTGATTGATTGATTGATTGGATTTATTTGCCGGCCTTCCCCAAAGACTCGGGGCAGCTTACAACATATAATAAAAACAATAAGATACAATGGCAAATCCAATTAATTGAACTACATAACTAGCCTAAAATCCCCAATATTTTAAAAAAATCAGTCCTACACCTTCAGATTCAGCCATACATAACATTCATCGGTAGGGGGGGCAAGATCTAATTGCCCCCAAGCCTGGCAACATAAGTGAGTCTTAAGACTCTTGCAGAAAGCAAGGAGGGTGGGGGCAATATGAATCTCTTGGGGGAGCTGATTCCAGAGAGCCGGGGCCTCTCAGAGAAGGCTCTTCCCCTTGGCCCTGCCATGCGACATTGTCTTCTTGACGGGACCTGGAGAAGGCTGACTCTGTGGGACCTGACCGGTCACTGAGACTCACTCATACGGCAGAAGGTGGTCCCACAAGTAATCTGGCCCGATGCCATGTAGGGCTTTATAGGTCATTACCAACCGCATTGCTACTGTTATGGATTGTAGTCTGGATTCCAAGGAGGAAGGGGTTCATTCCAGAGGAGCAAGGGACAATTCAGTTCAAACAGTTTGTGTAAGAGAAAGAGGGTGAAGACCCCCTCCTGCCTAATAGCTCCCAGAGTATATGTTTTATGGGGGTGGGGGTTTGAATGCTTTAGTTTGGCAAGATTCTATCTCGTAGCGAGGAACAAGAGAGAAATCTGGAAGAACCAAATGATGTCTTTCTTGGTCTTTGGAAGTGAAGCCTGACCATCAAGAGTGGGGAAGGCTACTCTAGAAGTTGTGTGAGATCTTTGATGATGTGTGGCTGTGAGCGTATGTGTATGCCTGCCATGATTCTAATGGAGAATGATGGGTGTCCCTCTTGCCCCCTTTTTATGGCAGGCCTCGCATTTATCCCTGACCTTAAGATGAGCCGCCATGGTATAATTCTCATTTCAATATGTCATTTCCAATTTTGGCTTACAGTTAAGCACATAGCGGTCTCCTGACATATTTATTGGAAGGAGACAGATAGTAATTTAAAACATGTAGTATGTTGTGCTAGTGAGTGGATTAAATTAAGCTGGGGAGGGAATGTAAGAACGCTACACCAGGTTGGATGATCTGCTCAGTTTTTGTGGATCTTGGATGGCTGCAAGTGAGATATTTTAGGCATCAGTTTGATCAGGTGGTTAGAGAGCAGCTGAATTAATAGCAATGGCAAAATCATATTCTGTACAGACCATGAAGAATGAACAAGCATCTTTCGAATACAGTGGTACTTCTACCTACAAATGCCTCTACTGATGAAACCTTTCTAGCTAAGAACTGGGTGTTCAAGATTTTTTTGCCTATTCTCAAGAACCATTTTCTATTTACAAACCTGAGCCTCCGAAACTATAACCGGAAAAGGCAGGGAGAAGCCTCCGTGGGGTCTCTCTAGGAATCTCCTGGGAGGAAACAGGGCCGGAAAAGGAAGGGAGAAGCCTCCGTGGGGCCTCTCTAGGAATGTCCTGGGAGGAAACAGGGCCGGAAAAAGTGGGGAGAAGCCTCCGTGGGGCCTCTCTAGGAATCTCCTGGGAGGAAACAGGGCCAGAAAAGGTGGGGAGAAGCCTCCGTGGGGCCTTTCTAGGAATCTCCTGGGAGGAAACAGGGCCAGAAAAGGTGGGGAGAAGATTCTATGGGGCCTCTCTAGGAATCTCCTGAGAGGAAACAGGGCCAGAAAAGGCGCGGAGAAGCCTCCATGGGGCCTCTCTAGGAATCTCCTGGAGGCTCTCCCACAGAGGCTTTCCCCCACCTTTTCTGGCCCTGTTTCCTCCCTGGAGATTCCTACAGAGGTTCCACGCAGACTTCTCCCTGTCTTTTCCGGTTACAGTTTCGGAGGCTCGGGTTTATAAGTGGAAAATGGTTCTTGAGAAGAGGTAAAAAAATCTTGAACAGCCGGTTCTTATCTAGAAAATTTCATAAGTAGAGGCGTTCTTAGGTAGAGGTACCACTGTACACTTTTCTCAACAAATAAAGTTAAGGGTCATTCTTGTTTAAAGGTGGAATCTGAGGCAGGTTTGACCATGTCTGTCTTGGTTTTTGGGGTCTGCCAGGGACTGAATGAAGTGTGGGATGTAGACTTCGGGACAGACAGACAACTAATGAACAACGGAGGGCCTGACGCACATCTGCCTTCCTTCATAATTGGCACCATGTCAGTGCCAGAACACCAGAATTTTCCCACGACTTTCGTTCCTAGAGTCAAATCTCTTTCAGCAAGTTATGGAACCCAAATGGCCAGAGGAAGATGTGAAAGAAAATTTGTCTGCCTCCCTCTCTCTAAATGGATTGTTCACAAGGGCAGGAAACATCATTGTGTTGCTTTCTGTTCTTTCTCCCCCCCCCTTAAAAACACCCCTTCTCGGTTTACGGTAAAGATAAAAGAAAAAGCCGGGCTAAATTATTGATATTATTTGGGTGACATTTTAATTTAACACTACTGGGGACGTCTTGGTGACATTTGCCTGCCTTGGAGCCCAAGAAAAGTACAGTGTACTGCGAAGTGGGTGGTGTTGGCTTCTTTAATGGCACTCAGAGCTGGCGGTGGGCGCTGCCTTCTGATCTCCGCTTCCTCCCATTGTAGGCTGCGTCATGAGGTCTAGTGACTCATAACTGGGACCTGCGGTTGAGTCCTTGCAGCTCCAGTGCCAAACGGTATCCAGGATCATTAAACTGTAGAGCGGTAAACTGTGAAGCGAAGCAACCAATATTGTGGATGGAGATGCTTCTTGCTTTTTTTACATTGTGTGTCTCTCCCAGTTTGCAGTTCTGGAGTTAATCCTAAATGCATGCGAAACAGTGTGAACTTTGGAATCAACTCAGCTTATTTATTATTATTTGTTTATTTATTAAAATAGACTTTATTTCAACACACAAAATACAAACAACAAAACACACACACAAACACACACAAAAACATTGTAATAAAAGAATACCTTCAGGACCACCTTCTGCCGCACAAATCCCAGCGACCGATTAGGTCCCACAGAGTTGGCCTTCTCCGAGTCCCGTCGACAAGACAATGCTGTCTGGCGGGGCCCAGGGAAAGAGCCTTCTCTGTGGTGGCCCCGACCCTCTGGAATCAACTCCCCCCAGAGATTAGGACTGCCCCCACCCTCCTTGCCTTTTTCAAACTCCTAAAAACCCACCTTTGCCACCGGGCATGGGGAAATTGATTTGTATTTTGTATTGCTGTTGTGAGCCGCTCCGAGTCTTCGGAGAGGGGCGGCATACAAATCTAATAAATTATTATTATTATTATTATTATTATTATTATTATTATTATTAATTATTAAATTTGGACAATTTGTGACATACAATTCTAATAGTGCTTATTTACTATTACACGGATTGTATTGACATACACACACACACACACATATATATATATATGTATATATATATATATATACATATATATGATGGTGTTGGTATATTCAGGTTTCTTCCCGTGTAGGATTTAGAAATTTCTGGTGACGTTTTGATGAGGTCCCAGGAAGGAGAGCGCGGGAAACACGAAGCAAATTGTCACCCCAGCGAGCGACACTAGTAAGGTCGTATGTAGAGGACTTAACAGTTCACTTGAACGATGATGATTGTTCAAGCCACTTCCACCTGATCCCATGGCCGGCAAGCCACACCTACCCAGTCACATGAACATTAAGCCACACCCACAAAATAAGCCACCCCCACAAAATAAGCCACCCCCACAGTGTGGCAGTAAAAATTTTGGCTACTCATTACTGCTTGCGCCCCCTAGCATCGCTCCACCCCTCCCAGGGGTGCCCGCCTCACTATTTGAGCAGCCCTGGCATAGATGATGGGCTCTTGCAGATCCTTTCTTTAAAAAAAAAGGCCGATTCCCCAACATTTTAAATTAAAGAATGGCTGTGCTGTCTCTATTGCTATTAAAGTCTGGATGGCATTCCTGCTCTCCCATTTATCTCTGGGGATGCTCAGTCAGCAAGGATAGAAGTTGCAAACAGTTGCTTGCTCCCAGCTGGCCTCCAGCAAAGCCTTCGGTGGCAAATTTATGGTTGGCTGCACGCGTTTGCGTCTCCATTTCAGGGAATTTACTAACTTCCGTGATATGACAAAAGTAGGCAAAACAACCCCTAGGAATATGTTCTTAGACTGATAAGGTTTCAGAAGAAGGGGGTTTTTTTTTTTTCAAATGCGGTCATAATCAATTAAAGAAGCCAAATAAATAAGGTGACCAATTTTTTTACAATGAAAAGGAGGATGAAGAATTTAGGAAAAGAGAACAATGTAAATAAACATTTGTGTCATTATGAATAAATAAAATTAATAATTAAAACTAAAACTTTAATAACAAAAGCAATGAAACTTTACTCAATCTATATTTAAATTATTTTACACTTGTGTTGAAAACAGGGTCGTATCAAATTGAATTAATGAATTAATAAAACGTGAATTATACTTACCTGAGTATAATATTCACTGAGAAACAAATAAATTCAGATTTCCGTTAGAAGTAAACACAAAGTATAATTTAGAGGCCATGGTGAGATTCAAGTGCGAGACACATGAAGTTCTCCTTGCCCTGCGCATGTGTTTCATAATTGCGTCTTTATGAACCGTACCATGACATGATGTGTAACAGTTCGGCGCAGTATCTCTGAATACAGAGATTAACAGATTAATTTTAAAATATCGAAAAGGAGGACAGGCAGGAGGACACTTTTCAAGGAAGGACAGAACCTACAGAAGAAGGACCGTCCTCCCTAAAGGAGGACGCTTGGTTACCTTAAAATAAAACTTGTCTGCTAACAGTAAAGCCATTGCAAAGGCATTACGAAAGGCCCCTCCTTAAGGTATGGAGAGATAAATAATTTCCCATGGAAAACGGTGTAGTTGCTGACATCTCTGCAGCTCAGTTTTCACCTTGGCAAATTAGCTAAGAAGATTTTGGACAATCTGTGACTGGACAGATGATTGCTTTTACCTTAAGTCGGCTGCCTAAGAGCCTGATCCCGTATAGCAGTTATCTATAACCAAGAGGCTTAAGGCAGAAAAAGTGCCGAGAAAGGAGAGCGAAGCTTGAAATAAGCGTGAAAGTTTATGCCTTTTAATAACGTTCGTTGGTTGGAAAAAATTGCTATCAGACCCCTTCGGCTTGCAAAATTCAGAAATTGCTTTGTTTGCAAATGCTCTGAGCTCAGGTGAGTATTTCAGATCCCGTGGCTCATGGATGTTAATTCTTTAGGTCCGTGGGAAAATAACGGACTTGGATAACGTAGTTGGAATGGATCTTGAAGGTCATCTAGTGCAGTGTTTCCCAACCTTGGCAACTTGGAGATATTTGGACTTCAACTCCCAGAATCCCCCAGCCAGCAAATAGAATAGAATAGAATAGAATTTTTATTGGCCAAGTGTGATTGGACACACAAGGAATTTGTCTTGGTGCATATGCTCTCAGCGTACATAAAATAAAATATACATTTGTCAAGAATCATGTGGTACAACACTTAATGATTGTCATAGGGATCAAATAAGCAATGAAGAAGCAATATTAATAAAAATCTTAGGATATAAGCAACAAGTTACAGTCATACAGTCAACATGGGAGGAAATGGGTGAAAGGAATGATGAGAAAAACTAGTAGAATAGAAGTGCAGATTTAGTAGAAAGTCTGACAGTGTTGAGGGAATTATTTGTTTAGTAGAGTGATGGCGTTTGGAAAAAAACTGTTTTTGTGTCTAGTTGTCTTGGTGTGCAGGGCTCTGTAGCGACGTTTTGAGGGTACGAGTTGAAACAATTTGTGTCCAGGATGTGAGGGGTCAGTAAATATTTTCCCTGCCCTCTTTTTGACTCATGCAGTATACATATGTGGCATAAAAGTCTAAATAAATAAATACATACATACATACATACATACATACATACATACATACATACATACTAAAATAATAATAAAATAATAATAATAAAATAATAATAAAATAATAATAAAATAATAAAAAAATTAAAAAAATTAATAAAATAATAAATAAAATAATAAATAAAATTTCGACGCTGCCTCTAATGGTTGTGCGTTAAGTCTCACTCGAGGCCCATTCATTGTTTGCTCCTGACTTCTCTGAGAGTTGGACGGACACCATAATCTTCTAAGTCCAACTCAACTCAACCAACTTCTTTTTTTAAAAAGTTTTTAAAATAGAATTTATTAATTTCCAGTCTCTTTTGCAAAAAACATTAAGACAATAAATACAATGATTCTGCACCGCTACATGATTGCATCTTCTCTTTGTTTGGAGTTACCTCACATTTTATATTGCACTGATATTACATTATTGCAATAGCTAAAATACTGATACTTTTCTATATACATATTGACATGTTATGCTTCTATTTTAACTCTTTATTTTTACTTTTGTTTTTCTATGCTCAATCTAATGGTACCATCTAGTCCAGTGTTTCCCAACCTTGGGAACTTGAAGATATTTGGACTTCAACTCCCAGAATTCCCCAGCCATTCCATATTTCAAAATACTCTGTGTCTTTCGCAAGTCAATTGTTAGCCTGTCCATCTCAGCGCATAATAATCACAATAATTAGCAAATTATACACCGGAAATTATCTAATTATACACCGGAACTTCTCTTCTTAGGAATATTGAAGAATAACTATACTAAGAGCATTAAATATCTCATACTTCATATCACCACAACGGCTAGGATCACTTTTGCCCAATTTTGGAAAGATTCAGGAACCTCCCCACAGAAAGCACCATAATTAACTCAACCAACTTCTAAAACCAACCCAACTCAAGATTCCCACCCAGGTGGATTTGGGGAAACGAAAACACAACCCTCCTCCAACCTCAGGGCAACGTAGCATCGGAGAAAGGAAGATTTGACAGCACTAAAAAAAATTACACGGACTCTCCCACTGGTTACATTTGATTGGCAAGATACATTCCCCCACCCACCCATCTCAAAATGCGTGTGGGCTGACACGAAACTTAACATTCAACTTCAAACGCATTGTCGCTTTGGCTGCGCCGAATACTTTTGCCCTTATAACTTGTCCTTTTCTGTAAGTTCTCCCGAGATTGACAAGACTTCTAAAAACTCCCTGACAGCTGAGGCTTCGGGGAGTTGACAGTCTACATAATTAAGAGGCCTTTCTTCTTCCTTGTATAGTCTGATTCGGTTAGAAGGCCCGTTTTGACTCGCTCTAATTGTGACGTACACACCTCGGAAAAAGAAAAAAAATTGGGCAGAGCTTTTTATGGGTTGATGTGAAACCATAGTTAATAGCTGCCACACTTACATGCCAAGCAGGTGATCGTAACGATCCCAATCATTTTATTTTATTTTATTTTATTTTATTTTATTATTTTATTTTATCTTATCTTATCTTATCTTATCATTTTATTTTATTTTATTTTATTATTTTATTTTTTATGTTTATAGTTTGTGTTGGAAGGGACCCTTTGGATCTTCTAGTCCAGTGATTTTCAACCTTTTTTGAGCTGTGGCACATTTTTTACATTTACAAAATCATGGGGCACACCACCAACCAAAATGACAATCTAAGGCAGTGTTTTCCAACCTTGGCAACTTGAAGATATTTGGACTTCAACTCCCAGAATTTGCTGGCTGGGGAATTCTGGGAGTTGAAGTCCAGATACCTTCAAGTTGCCAAGGTTGGGAAACACTGATCTAAGGCACTCTCCTCTCTTTTTCCATCCCTGTCTTCTCCTCCCTTGTGTGTGTGTGTGTGTGTGTGTATACACACTCTTGAACCATTTCCAAAAACAGGTGAGGGCTGGGGTTTTTTCCTCTCTTATTCTTTCCAAAAACAGGTGAGGGCTGGGGTTTTTCTCTCTTATTCTTTGGGTGCTTTTTATTATATGCTTTAAATCAAGAGTCACTTCTCTCTCTCTTTTGTTTTTCTCTCTTTCCTCTCATTCTCTGCATCAATCCTTTTCTCATTTCTCTTTTTTCCCCCTTTTGCTCTCATTTCTCTCTCTCTCTCTCCCTTCCTCTCCTTTTCTCTCTCTCTTGCTTTCTTTCTCTCTCTCTCTCTTGCGTTCTTTCTCTCAGTGGTTAGTGGGGTAACACCTGGGGTCATTGATGTAACTGATGTATGCTGATTAGTGGATGTTTGTGGATTGGGGGTGATATCCTGAGTAGTTGGAGCTTGCAGGCTACTTATCTGTTTTGTAACGTGTGTCCGGGGTATAACAATTTTGGTTTGGCTGCGAGTTTGTGGTCTGGTCATGTGTTTATGGGTGTTTGTCAGTTGGTTTTGTGTGCGTGTCAGATGGGGCTGCAACAGTTGGGGGCAGTGCTGTAGTTTGGCTTCCTTATGTTGTGGTTAGCTCTGGCCCAGCTCCTGCCCCAAGGAATGTGGAGGTGGATGTGGGGGAAACATCCACATGCCACAGGCCTGTTTTGCTCCCGATAGAATCTGCTGACGAAGTCTCCTCTGACCAAGGAAGTGTGAGTGACAGGGAAGAGGGGAGTTTGGCAGACAGCCCAGGAGGAGATCAATCTTCCTTATCATCCCTGGATTCTGAACAAGAACTTATGACAGACCCATGCATGCGTAGAGTGATGCATAGGAGAGAACAACTGAAGGATTATTACAGGAGATAAGTGAGGCCACCTGTGGTTGGGTGGGGCTGCTGTAATTAGTGCTACAGATAAAAAGAGCAGTGTGCTGATTTAGCCTTGTGGAAGTTTATCTGATTCATAGTTTCGTCAAAATCATGTTTTTTTCTGTTTCCCTGTTCAAGTTTGTGTGTGGACTTTCTGGACTTTAGAATTAGACTCAATTACCCAGTTATTGGGTGAGAAATTGGATTGCATTTAACCTGTGCCTCGTGTGTATCAGAAAATCCCTTTGATATTTATAAAGGGAGCTGTTTCTTTTTTTCTGTTGATAAAGACTTGGTTTTCCTTCTATCGTGTGGTGTGTGTCTTTCTGGACTAATTACCCTGTAATTACGGGCAGTTGGGACACACCGGCAGAACACCTTATTTCTAGGTTGACTCTCTCCTTGGTCGGCTTCCATCTGTTGCTCCTTTTCTGGCCCTCTGGTGCTTTGGAAAACAGTGTGACCCCCTCCTCTTTGGGGCAGCCCCTCAAGTATTTGTAGACTGCTATTATGTCCCCCCTTGGACCTCCTCCTCGCTAGACTATCCATGCCCAGTTCCTGCAACCTTTCCTCTTACGTTTTGGTCTCTAGTCCCTTTATCATTCTGGTTGCCCTGTTCCGTACTTTTTCCCCAGAGTTTCAATGTCTTTGTTTCATTGTTCTTTTGTTTTAAACAGATGAAGTCATCGGAGATCGATCAAGAATTATTCACAGAAAGTTACTGCAGGGTATGCAGTGCTCAGCTAATATCGGAATCACAACGTGTGGCTCATTACGAGGTAAGAGGGGCGATGCTGGAGGTTGTGGGGAAAGCCTGGTGTCTGGTTTGTTGGTTTGTTGCACATTGGCAATCGAAAAAGCAGGGGGGGGGTCCTCATTTTATGGCAGAACATATAATAATAGAATTGGAAGGGACCTTTGAGGTCTTCTCGTCTAACCCCTGTTCAAGCAGGGGACCCTACACCAGTGATGGTGAACCTTTTTCCCCTTGGAAAGAGTGTACGCGTACGCTATTGCACACGCGCAAGTGACTACACCCATGGTTCAATGCTTGGGGAGGGCAAAAACAACTTCCCTCCCCCCACCCCCAAGAGGCCCTCTGGAGGCTGGAAACGGCCTGTTTCCCAAGTTCTGGTGGGCCCAGTAGGCTCGTGTTCCACCCTCCCCAGGCTCCAAAGGCTTCCCTGGAACTGGAGGAGGGTAAAAATTCCTTCCCCACCGCCCTGGAGGCTCTCTGAAATTCAGCAAAAACATGTGACACACACACACGTATGTATGTATGTATGTATGTATGTATGTATGGATAGATAGATTAGATAGATAGATAGAGAGAGAGAGAGAGAGAGAGAGAGAGAGAGAGAGAGAGAGAGAGAGAGAGAGAGAGAGATAATTAGATAGATGGATGGATGGATGGATGGATGGATGGATGGATAGATGGATAGATAAATAGATATCTTCATCGTTAACTTTTTACTTATGCTATGTTTATACAAACTATTATTTGTAGATCTTGGAGTCCTAATGGACAACCATTTAAATATGAGCCAGCAGTGTAAAGCAGCTGCCAAAAAAGCCAACACAGTTCTAGGCTGCATTAATAGAGGGATAGAATCAAGATTATGTGAAGTGTTAATACCACTTTATAAGGCCTTGGAAAGGCCACACTTGGAATCCTGCATTCGGTTTTGGTTGCCACGATGCAAAAAGGATGTGGAGACTCTAGAAAGAGTGTAGAGAAGAGCCACAAAGATGATTAGGGGACTGGAGGCTAAAACATAGGAAGAACGGTTGCAGGAACTGGGCATGGCTAGATTAATGAAAAGAAGGACCAGGGGAGACATATCAATATCTCAGGGGTTGCCACATAAAAGGAGTCAACGTATTCTCCAAAGCACCTGAGGGTAGGACAAGAAGCAATGGGTGGAAACTAAACAAGGAGGGAAGTAACTTAGAACTAAGGAGAAATTTCCTGACAGTCAGAATGGTTGATCAGTGGAACAGCTTGCCTCCAGAAGTTGTGAATGCCCCAACACTGGAAGTTTTTAAGCAGATGTTGGATAACCATCTGTCTGAAGCGGTGTAGGGTTTCCTGCATAAGCAGGGGGTTGGACTAGAAGACCTCCAAGGTCCCTTCCAACTCTGTTGTTGTTGTTATTACTACTACTACTACTACTACTACTACTACTACTACTACTATTATCCTATGCATGTTTGACAAATGAAATAAATAAATATATAAAAATAAATAAAGAATAGCTCTGACACGTGGTGTTGGAAATTTGCTAAAGCTGTGTAATAAATGCCGATCAGTTTCCCCAGGAAAGGGAAGGGAAGGGAAGGAATAAGGGTCTTTCTGCAAATCTGATCTCGGAGAGTTTTAGTACCAGGTTGATATAATTTATCATCTGATGAATTAATGTAGCCTTTAATCCTCTCCGCCAGTTTTAACACATTGTCTGTCGGTTTTTTCCCCCTTGTGTGCTGAATGTTTATAGCTCAAAAGTAGAGTTTAAACAGGCATCTTTGGAGAGCAAACACATTCGGAAGGGCTCCTTTATAGAGGAGAGGCATGATTAAAAAACATGTTTAAAATTAAATGCACTCTCTCAAGCACTTTTCTTTAATCTGCAATGCAAAATGGTGCACCAGTGTGTCTTCCGTCCCCTGTCCTAATATTTCTTTTTTTTACCAGTATCATGTATATGAATATTATTATATCTTTGTATACCACCAATATGTACTTGAAAAAACAAACAGACAAATAAATAAAGATACAACCTGTTGTGGTTAGCTCTGGCCCAGCTCCTGCCCCAAGGACTGTGGATGTGGGGGAGACATCCACATGCTGCAGGCCTGTTTTGCCCCCGGTGGAATCTGCTGATGAAGGCTCCTCTGACCAAGAAGACATGAGTGACAGGGAGGAGGAGAGTGGGGCAGACAGCTCAGAAGGAGATCAATTATCTAGCTCCTCCTTGGATTCAGAACAAGAGTTAATGATACAGCCACGCATGCGGAGAGTGATGCATAGGCAGCAACAACTGAGAGATTATTATCAAAGAAAATGAGGCCACCTGTGGCTGGGTGGGGCTGTGGTCATTAGTGAGGCTGCTATAAATAGCAGCCTGTGGGTTTGGCCATTGTGGAGGATTATCTGGTTGTTGTGTTTCATGACTGCTTTGCTGACTTTGATCTTTGTGTGCTGATTTTCCCCCGCTTTGAAACTAAACCAGAGCAAAGTGTGTTTCACTTTGTGAAAGAAAAAGGACTGTGAATTGCCTCACAGCTGCAAGCTAAGTATCACAGAACTGATAAGGGACTTGTACAAATTACTAATTTGTTTGGAGAAAAGTGCTCTTTGCTATACAAAAAGAGTTCTCTGTTTATTTGCATTTTCGGTATAAAGAACATTGTTTTGAATTTTTAAACGTGTGTGTGCCTGAAATTGTATCTGTGCATTTTTTGGGAGGATTCTACCAGAGAGCTCGACAGAACACAACCAAAGCATTTCTATAGATAGTGGCCAAAAAAAAGAAAAAAGGAAGGGAGATTTAAGTATATCTTCCCTTTCAGATTGTTCTTTTTTTGGAGATTAGCCTACAATTTTCAGCTTTAAAAAAAGGCTGGGGAAAAAAATGGGATGCAAGTTTGAAGGCTGATTTTTGCATTACATTCGCTTTGTTTATCATTAGCCAATCAGCCATGCGTTATTTGGAGGTAGATGCTAAGAGATTTCTCAAGAGGAAGTTTTGGCTATTTTCGGCTTTGGGGGATCGTGGTTGGAAGTTTCCATAGCTTTGATTTAATCTGCGTTTGCAGTTTGTGTACTGCATGCAGAAAAAGACGCAATGGGTATCCGGGTTAAATTATGTTTTTTCAGCCCTTTTATGTCAAAGACAAGAGTGGGATGCTTCTGAGCTGCTTAGGGGAGGCAGGAGAGATGGACCGTAAGGAATGTGATGAATATGGAAAGTGAACATTTTGATACTTGGGAAAGATGGCTTTTCCCTTTTAATTTGCGTGATGTTAGCATTTCTTCTACTGCTTAAAAAAATGATAGAGGAGTTACAGGTAGTCCTTGGAGAGGTTGCGGCATCTAAATCCAATAAATAAATAAATGTACAACCACAATTGGGCGAAGAATTTCTCTTGCTAAAGTGAGTTTGCCCCATTTTAATGACCTCTCTTGCCACCGTTGTTAAGGGAATCCCTGTACAGTGGTACCTCTACTTGCAAACTTAATTCCTTCCGTGACCAGGTTCTTAAGTAGAAAGGTTTGTAAGAAGAAGCCATTTTTCCCATAGGAATCAATGTAAAAAGCAAATAATGCGTGCAATTGGGGAAAACACAGGGAGGGTGGAGGCCTGTTGCCTCCCAGGAGATTCCTAGAGAGGCCCCAATGAGGCTTCTCCCTGCCTTTTCTAGCCCCGTTTCCTCCCAGGAGATTCCTAGAGAGGCCCCACAGAGGCTTCTCTCCACCTTTTCTGGTCCTGTTTCCTCCCAGGAGATTCCTAGAGAGGCCCCATGGAGGCTTCTCCCTGCCTTTTCTAGCCCTGTTTCCTCCCAGGAGATTCCTAGAGAGGCCCCACAGAGGCTTCTCCCCACCTTTTCTAGCCCTGTTTCCTCAGAGGAGATTCCTAGAGAGGCCTCACAGAGGCTTCTCCCCACCTTTTCTGGTCCTGTTTCCTCCCAGGAGATTCCTAGAGAGGCCCCACAGAGGCTTCTCCCTGCCTTTTCTAGCCCTGTTTCCTCCCAGGAGATTCCTAGAGAGGCCCTGCAGATTCCCAGAGAGGCCCCACAGAGGCTTTATTAGCCAAGTGTGATTGGACACCCAAGGGATTTGTCTTTGGTGCATATGCTCTCAGTGTACATAAAAAGACAAGATGCATTTGTCAAGAATGGGTGGATGGATAGATTAGATAGATAGATAGATAGATAGATAGATAGATAGATAGATAGATAGATAGATAGATAGATAGATATTTGTTCAACTAAATAGATAGATTTAGATAGATGGTGGATGGATGGATGGATGGATGGATGGATGGATGGATGGATGGATGGATGGATGGATAGATAGATAGATAGATAGATAGATAGATAGATAGATAGATAGATAGATAGATGCCAGTTGGCAAGCATATAGGTTTTGATGATGCATCCATGGAATGACCACAGTGGTACTAAAGTCTGAATCATGGCCAGAAGTCACTTTTTTCTCCCTTCCCTTGAGTGCAGCTCTTGATCATGACCATGTTCTCCACCCCTGCAGTGAAAGAGAATCTTAATTTCTCACCTCTCAAGACCAGAGAGAGAGAAGAAAACAGAAACCCTCCTAATTCTGAAACGTGGAAAGCATTAGAAAGGCTAAATAGAAAGAGCCTGACATAGGAACTTTGTAGGAGCGGAGCCGATCAAATGCAAATCGAATGAGCAAAACAGGAAAAACAAAAGAATAATTTCATAATAGTGTAATTTTATTGCCAAACTTGCATTACACGCTACCGTTTAAATTGCTGTAATAAGATTGCATACTGCATTTACAGAGTTTTTTCCTCCCCACGCTGGTTGTTTTCTGATCCTTACCCACCCCCAAAAAACATTTATGACAAAATTGTTTTGTAATAATTTGTTGCTTCCTTTTGAATGCAGAACTAACTGTACCGGGGCTGGAATTGCTTTAGAAATATTAATAATCTCATCCACAAATAATTCCCTCAACACTGTCAGACTTTCTACTAAATCTGCACTTCTATTCTACTAGTTTTTCTCATCATTCCTTTCACCCATTTCCTCCCATGTTGACTGTATGACTGTAACTTGTTGCTTATATCCTAAGATTTTTATTGATATTGCTTCTTCATTGCTTATTTGACCCCTATGACAATCATTAAGTGTTGTACCTCATGATTCTTGACAAATGTATATTTTGTTTTATGTACGTTGAGAGCATATGCACCAAGACAAATTCCTTGTGTGTCCAATCACACTTGGCCAATAAAAAATTCTATTCTATTCTATTCTATTCTATTCACAGCTTTTCTTGGTCCAAGCACTTTCCTGTATCGGAATACATATAGAATAGAATGGAATGGAATGGAATGGAATGGAATAGAATTCTTTATTGGCCAAGTGGGATTGGACACACAAGGAATTTGTCTTTGGTGCAGATGCTCTCAGTGTACATAAAAGAAAAAGAGACATTTGTCAAGAATCAGGAGGTACAACACTTAATGATTATCACAGGGGTCAAATAAGCAATCAGGAAACAATCAATATGAATAAAAATCTTAAGCATACAAGCAACAAGTTACAGTCATACAGTCCTAAGTGGGCGCTTGCCCACAACGGTCTGGAAAGTTGCACCGGTAGCGGCCGGTAAGGGGAGCCCCCACCTGACTGCGCCACCACAGCTCTTTGACTGATTTGAACAACTTATTTGAAACACCTTCAACCGTTAGAATTTTCTCCGCCAACCCCAAGAAATACCATGGTGGAGAATGGGAGGGCAGGTGAATGGATTTGCTAAGCACAGACAAACCCGGCTCCTAACTGGATGGAAAGCGACAGAGTGTTCTTTTCGGTCTCCAACATGTTCTTTTTGAATGTCCGTGTTTGTGCTAATGCGTGCTGAGTGTTTCCAACACTTGCCACCTGCTCTGCAGTCTGCGTGTTTAGCTGCCTCTCTTGGAAGGGCGCTGGTGACAGAGTTTGCTTTGTGTGTGTGTGTGTGTGAGAGAGAGAGTGTGTAAGTTTTGGGGGGTTTTGCATTTATTTTGACCGAGGATGGCCTAGAACAGTGATGGCAAAACTATGGCACGGGTGCCACAGGTGGCACATGGACCCATATCTGCTGGCACGCAAGCAGTTGTCAATAATAATAATAATAATAATAATAATAATAATAATAATAATTTATTGGATTTGTATGCCGCCCCTCTCCACAGATTCGGGGCGGCTAACAACAATAATAAACACAACATGTACAATCCAATAATAAAAAACAACTAAAAACCCCTATTATAAAACCAAACATACACACAAACATACCATGCATAACTTGTAATTGCCTAGGGGGAAGAGCTATCTCAACTTCCCCATGCCTGGTGGTATAAATGAGTCCTGAGTAATTTACGAAAGACAGGGAGGGTGGGGGCAGTTCTAATCTCCGGGGGGAGTTGGTTCCAGAGGGCCGGGGCCGCCACAGAGAAGGCTCTTCCCCTGGGGCCCGCCAAATGACATTGTTTAGTCGACGGGACCCGGAGAAGGCCAACTCTGTGGGACCTTATTGGTTGCTGGGATTCGTGCGGTAGCAGGCGGTTCCGGAGGTAATCTGGTCCATTGCCATGTAAGGCTTTAAAGGTCATAACCAACACTTTGAATTGTGACCGGAAACTGATCGGCAGCCAATGCAAGCCATGGAGTGTTGAAGAAACGTGGGCAAATCTTGGAAGCCCCACGATGGCTCTCGCGGCTGCGTTCTGCACGATCTGAAGTTTCCGAACACTTTTCAGAGGTAGCCCCATGTAGAGAGCATCTCCAATGTGCATGTCCAATGTGCATGTCTGTGCCAGCCAGCTAATTTTTGGATCTCACAGAGAGGTTCTGGGAGGGCGTTTTTGGCTTCCAGAGAGCCTCCAGGAGGATGGGGGAGGGCCTCTTTACCTCCCCCCGGCCTGGAGAGGGCAAAATACAAAAATACACCCCTACTGGGCCAGTGATGGGCTCCTACGGGAACGGTCAGGATGCAGTTCCGGTAGCAAAATTTGTAGCTCCACCACAGAGCACCCAATTTGCACTGAAAGATGTTGAAAACAAAATGCGTAAGCCAGGCCCACAGTGTGGTAGAAAAAATTTTGGTAGCCCATCACTGTACTAGGCCCATCAGAAGTTGGGAAACAGGCTGTTTCCGGCCTCCAGAGGTCCTTCGACGAGCGGAGAAAGCTGTTTTCACCCTCCCCAGGCATTGAATTATGGGTGTGGGCACTTGCACATGTGTGATAGCATGCGCCCATGCTCTTTCGGCACCCGAGGAAAAAAAGGTTCGCCATCACTGGCCTAGAATGAGTAGTAAGGCTTCTGTTAGAAGGCTGGACCATGGGGCTTCCATGCAAATGTTCGTTATTTTATTTTATCTTATTTATTTATTTATTTTGTCCAATATATACAGCCTCCATATACAACATTTATTGTATATTTTTTTATTTTTTTTATTTTGTCCAATACACAATGAGGGTTTAAGTGGGTACATATCTATATACACATAGTAAAATACATGATGAAGGTTATAGAGGAGATACTCATAGTAAAATATATCTAAGAAAGAATAGAAAAGAAGATAAAGTAATAGAACATATCAATGAAAGAATAGAAGAAGAGATATAGGAATAGAAGAAAGGTATAGGAGATATAGGAGAGCAATAGGACAGGGGACGGAAGGCACTCTAGTGCACTTGTACTCGCCCCTTACTGACCTCTTAGGAATCTGGATAGGTGAACCGTAGATAATTTAAGGGTAAAGTTTTGGGGGTTTGGGGATGACACTATGGAGTCCGGTGATGAGTTCCACGCTTCGACAACTCAGTTACTGAAGTCATATTTTTTACAGTCAAGTTTGGAGCGCTTAATATTAAGTTTAAATCTGTTGTGTGCTCTTGTGTTATTGTGGTTGAAGGTGAAGTAGTCGCCAACAGGCAGGACGTTGTAGCATATGATCTTGTGGCCAATACTTAGATCTTGTTTAAGGCATCTTAGTTCTAAACTTTCTAGGCCCAGGATTGAAAGTCTAGTCTCGTAGGGTATATATATTTATATTGGACAGATATAAATATACTGTATATACATATACATTTGTCCAAATATATATTTGTCCAAATATATACAGCCTCCATATACAACATTAATTTAGTCTCCATATACACAACACCTTTGGAAGAAATGGAACTGTTTCTCGTACCTGCCCCCAAAAATCTTGCAATAAAATTTTCCTGTCTGTATTGCACTCAGATTTAATGTTGAGCCAAATTATTAATATGCGCATTTAGTTTTTAAGCTGCTCTTTGAATATTGCTCCAAGGGCTTTAACGGTATTTGAATAACAATCTTAAAATGCACCATACATAAGCTAAGAGGAATTGTTTTTATTTTTAAGGAATTTATAAATATTGTATTCAGTAACTGTTTGCAATATTTAGGTGTCATAACATCCCAGGGATTATAAAAGGGCAGATAATTAAAATGAGATGGCTGCCAAATTAAAACACAGCAAGCATTTTTCTCACTCTTTGATGTTGCTTCCAAGGTTTTAGCTGTTTTCTGTGAAAACTGCTATACTGTCATAGGTAATTCCTCTGGGTATTGTCAGCTTCAGCAAAAGGCTAATAGCATAAATGATCGTTAAAGTAATTATCTCCTTTTACTTGAGCCATATTGTTTGTCTGACTTTGGAAGTAATTTTGTTTTTCTCATGGAGTTTTCTTTAGCAAGACTTGGTTTTTTTTTTTTCTCCATACAAGTTTCTTCAATACATTTTAAAATATTTTCATATTATAATAAAAACAGCACTGAGTTAGTAAATTGTTTATAATTAATCTCCCCCCTCAAAATTATTAGTTCCTAATTAATTACTTCCAGTATCAGCCCAGCCCTTCCAACCTTGACCTCTAATTTGTCATCTAGATATCTAATTTTCATCTAATTGAATTCAAACTTAATTTCCTTTAAACCTTATTAAATTAACATCCTTCTCCTTAAGTAATTCAGGTATGCCACAGTGCCTTCTCCTCCTTCTTCTGTATTCTCCAAAATCCTTACAAAAAAAAGACTTTTGCGTTCTCTTTTTTAAAAGTGGAAAATTAATAAAAATATTTAAAAAGAAAAGAAAAAAATAAGACTTTATCAACTACAAACAATAAAAAAAGGAAAATTGTAATTCAGAAAAAGAAAGAAAAGAAAAGAAAGAAAAAAAGAGAAAGAAAAGCAAAATAATCAAAGAAAGAACCAAACTCTATTATTATAACAATATTATAACAAAATAGTGATGCAAAAATTCCATCATGTCAACCCATAGGTGTCTCTTACGGCAGAAATTTTTCTGAGTTTTTTTTCTCACGCATTTACAGAAGTGCGTGGGTCTGAATTGCTTCTGTGGTCAATTGTTTTGACAACAGGTTTTTACACTATTTTCTGTTGATGAAATAGTGTGTTAATAATCAAGATTTTAAACAACAACAACAACCAAGAAGTGCTATTCTGGAACTGAGCAACAGATAGAGAGGAAAGTGTTGTTCATTATTTAAAGCTCTCCCACGGGGTAGCGGCCCATGCTTAAGAGCTGACGGGTGAAGGCCTGTCATTGTGATGGGAAGTGTTGAACTATTTTTGACAAGCTGAAAGTTATCACAGGAGAATCTGACAGGTGTAACTGCTGTCTGTTATGCTGTTTTATTTGTGACGCAGCTTTGAAAAGTTGCTGCTCGGGGTAGTTCATCGTTTGGGTGTTATCCATGCGAGTACTGTGGAGGTAGAGTTTCTTTTATTCTTACTTTCAAGGTCTATGGCAGCATTGTCCAACTGTTTCTGTGCTCCTCCTAATAGCCATAATATGGTTTCAGGAACTGGATAGGCCTATTCTAGGGGTGACAAAATAGCTATCTTCCAGTAGTTTAAGGGGCTGTCATAGAGAAGAGAAGGTCAACCTATCATCCAAAGCACCTGAAGGCAGGATGAGAAGCAATGGATCAAAACTGCTCAAGGAGATATTCAGTGTACAGTGGTACCTCTACCTACGAACGCCTCTACTTAAGAACTTTTCTAGAGAAGAACCGGGTGTTCAAGATTTTTTTGCCTCTTCTCAAGAACCATTTTCTACTTAAGAACCTGAGCCCGGAAATATTTCCCAGGAAATTTGAGAGCGGCACGAAGGCCCGGCCAGTTTCCTGCCATTCCCCATTTAATCCCGGCCATCTCGGGCTTTTCTGGGCTGCCAGAGGAGCCTTTCGGTGGCACTTAAGGAGGCTTTGGCAGTCCAGAGCGAACGAAGCATTTTCCTTTCTCTGGGCACTTGGAAAGGGAATAAACCTCTGCCAGTGCCCAGAGAAAAGAAACAGTCCCTTCATTGTGGGCAGCCGAGGAATCATCACAGCGAAGGAAAGGTGTTGGCTACAAAGCGAGAGGAGAGGGGAGCCCTTCAGCATGGGAAGGAAGGGGAAGCAGGCAGCAGCAGCAGCCAGTGTATGGGAGGCAGTGTATGGGAGGCAGTCTCACACCGGGTGTATTGGAGGTGCATGCTCTTCCTCGCCACCTCAGAGTCCCTCTATTTTTTTTAAGCCTTAAAGTTTTAGATTTTTTTGATTCCGCTCACCTTTTTCCTTCAACAGCGACTCTCCTCCTCCTCTTCTTTTTCCTCCTCCACCCACCCAAATTCCGAGCTTTCTAATGGGTTTGCACACATTATTTGCTTTTACATTGATTCCTATGGGAAAAATTGCTTCTACTTACAAACCTTTCTACTTAAGAACCTGGTCACGGAACGAATTAAGTTCTTCATTAAGATTGTCCTAAGTCAGGACAATCAATCAGTGGAACAGCTTGCCTTCAAAAATGGTGGGTGTTCCATTTCAGATAAGTCTTAAGTTTTAAAAAGGTTCCATTTGCCCCCCCCCTCAAAAATCAAATTGCGCCCCACCTTGGGAACCAGGGATGTAGACAATATGCCTCCTCATCTCACTACCTTCCCTATTCTGTATTGTGCAATTTCTGATCTTTAGTCATTTCATCGACATTCTAAAGTCTGCTCTTAAGAAATAAGCAGCAGGTCTTCTGGGATCCTGGCTTTTAATATACAGTGGAACCCCGACATAAGAGCTGCTCTACTTAAGAGCAACTCGAGATAAGAGCTGGTAGGGGAGAGATATTTTTGTTCTACTTACAAGCCCAAATTCGAGATACAAGCGCCAAGGAGCTGTCTCCTGAAGCCAAACGCTAACTTCCGCGTTCGGCTTCAGGAGACAGCTGCGAAGCGGCGCGCGTGTTTTAAAAGGTTGCAGCCGGCCTGGGGGGCTCGGGGGGGGGGGTGCTTGCAGCTTTCTTTCTTGCTCTTTTTCTTTCTCTCTTTTACCTTCCCTTCCTCTATTTCTTCTTTTCTTTCTCCTTCCCACCTTCTCCCACCCTCCCTCCCTTCACTCATTCCTCTCTTACTCTCCCCTTTCATAAGTTTCCTTGCTTCCTTCCTCTGTTCCTGTCCCTTCCCTCTTTCCTTCCTTCCTTCCCACCCTCCGTCCATTCATTCACCCATTCCTCTCTTGATCGCTTAAAGCCGGTCCCTGGTGCAAAAAGGGTTGGGGACCTCTGTCCTACAGGATTGGGTGGCAGAGAAGTTGAACATATGTAAATTTAAAAGTTTAAGAAAGTTTACAAGTTAAGTGAAAGAAACTTCATTATTCATTTATATGTACATGTACATTTCTTCATTAAAAACATGTCTTTCTGCATAATTTAGACTAACTTTGTGAGTTTTTTGAGGGCTGGAACCAATTAAAATTATTTACATTAATTCCTATGGGGAAAAGTCGTTTGAGATAAGAGCTGCTCGACTTAAGAGCCCAGGTCCGGAACGAATTAAACTCGTATCTCGAGGTACCACTGTATCTTGCACGATTATAAACGTTTGTGAAGTTAATAAAGCAACAATGGCAGGCCTGTTTTTTTGAATTCGCTGGCTCTCTCCATTATCCGTCTTAGCTGTTGGTTTTGTTTCTCCCTTTTCTGAAAATTGGAGATTTAGCATTTCTGATTCTCCCTATGACTCGTATCACCAGAGCTTTGAAGCAAAATATTGTGTGTGTGTGTGGGGGGGGTGTTGAATGTGTGTGTGTGAATAGTGCAAATTGTTTGCTAATGTGCAAACTCTATTTTGTTTCCTTGATTTCTTTTCTATGCTGATCTATTTGGATTGCACATTTATTTATTTATTTTATTTATTGGATTTGTATGCCACCCCTCTCCGCAGACTCGGGGCGGCTAACAACAATGATAAAAAACAACATGTAACAATCCAATTTAATAAAACAACTGAAAACCCTTATTATAAAAACCAAACATACAGACAAACATACCATACATAACTTGTAATGGCCTAGGGGAAGGAATATCCTAACTCCCCCATGCCTGGCGACAAAGGTGGGTCTTGAGTAATTTGCGAAAGACAAGGAGGGTGGGGGCCGTTCTAATCTCTGGGGGGAGTTGATTCCAGAGGGTCGGGGCCGCCACAGAGAAGGCTCTTCCCCTGGGGCCCGCCAAACGACATTGTTTGGTCGACGGGACCCGGAGAAGGCCAACTCTGTGGGACCTTATCGGCCGCTGGGATTCATGCGGAAGAAGGCGGTTCCGGATGTATTCTGGCCCAATGCCATGTAGGGCTTTAAAGGTCATTACCAACACTTTGAATTGTGACCGGAAACCGATCAGCAGCCAGTGCATAGTATATTTATTGACCAAAACGTCTAGGGAGGTTTAAAGCGTTAAAAATTCAATCTGAATTTATTTTGGTTTATGACTTATGCTTCAGGAATGAAAAATAAATGGCTTGTTTTTTGTTAGATTCATGCAATATGCCAATTGTAAAACCCAGGTTAACAAAATAGCATTTCTGTATTATTATAACATGGTACGTTTAAATCAAGAAACCATGCGATAGCTTCACGACATGGTGTATTTTACACAGTTTGCTAAGTTGACAGCTAGATTACCGTAAATACTTAAGCACAACGATCAGAGCCCTTTTGAGCCTAATATAACCTCTGGCTTACTGAATATTCACCATTTAAATATTCCGCTATTTAATAGAGCTGGATTTATTTCCTTGAATTACAAAATAAGAATCTGAAGATGGTGAATATTTGACGTGCCCTGAAAACACTATGAGAATTTTAAGGAGGTAATTAGGCCAAGTTTGGCACCTTTGTTAGACATTGTGATGCTTATTTATTTATCTATCTATCTATCTATCTATCTATCTATCTATCTATCTATCTATCTATCTATTTATTATTTATTGGATTTGTATGCCGCCCCTCTCCGCAGACTCGGGGCGGCTAACAACAATGATAAAAACAGCATATAGAAATCCAATTAATAATACAACTAAAAACCCTTATAGTAAAACCAAACATACACACAAACATACCATGCATAATTTGTAATGGCCTAGGGGGAAAGAATATCTTAATTCCCCCATGCCTGGCGGCATAAATGAGTCTTGAGTACTTTACAAAAGACAGGGAGGGTGGGGGCCGTTCTGATCTCTGGGGGGAGGGCCAGGACCGCCACAGAGAAGGCTCTTCCCCTGGGGCCCGCCAAACGACATTGTTTAGTCGATGAGACCTGGAGAAGGCCAACTCTGTGGGACCTTATCAGTCGGTGGGATTCGTGCGGTAGCAGGCGGTTCCAGAGGTAATCTGGTCCCATGCCATGTAGGGCTTTAAAGGTCATGACCAACACTTTGAATTGTGACCGGAAACTGATCGGCAGCCAATGCAAGCCACGGAGTGTTGAAGAAACGTGGGCAAATCTTGGAAGCCCCACGACGGCTCTCGCAGCTGTGTTCTGCACGATCTGAAGTTTCCGAACACTTTTCAAAGGTAGCCCCATGTAGAGAGCATTACAGTAGTCGAGCCTCGAGGTGACGAGGGCATGAGTGACTGTGAGCAATGACTCCCTGTCCAAATAGGGCCGCAACTGGTGCACCAGGCGAACCTGGGCAAACGCCCTCCTCGCCACAGCCGAAAGATGATGTTCCAATGTCAGCTGTGAATCGAGGAGGATGCCCAAGTTGCGAACCCTCTGAGGGGGTCAGTAGTTATCCCCCCAGGGTAATGAACGGACACATGGAATTATCCTTGGGAGGCAAGACCCACAGCCACTCCGTCTTGTCTGGGTTGAGTTAGAGTTTGTTGACACCCATCCAGGCCCCAACAGCCTCCAGGCACCGGCACATCACTTCCACTGCTTCGCTGACTGGACTTAGCTCCAAAGAGAAAAATAACTCCCTTTTTCCTGGCCATTCAAAATCTGCTTTTTGTTATGTGTGCTTTTATCAAAAAAGAGTTGTAAAAGCAAATAATGTGTGCGATTGGGGAAACCACAGGAAGGGTGGAGGCCCTGTTTCCTCCCAGGAGATTCCTAGAGAGGCCCCACGGAGGCTTCTCCCCTCCTTTTCTGGCTCTGTTTCCTCCCAGGAGATTCCTAGAGAGGCCCCAAGGAGGCTTCTCCCTGCCTTTTCCGGTTACAGTTTTGGAGGCTAGGGTTTCTAAGTGGAAAATGGTTCTTGAGAAGAGGCAAAAAAATCTTGAACACCCGGTTCTTATCTAGAAAAGTTTGTAAGTAGAGGTGTTCTTAGGTAGAGGTACCACTGTATAGACCAAAGAAACACAACACACACCCATCTCAACATTCATGTTCCAAGGCTTTTTATGGATTACACTGGGGACACCTGTGTTTCTTTTGTCTTGATCTCAGTCTAACAGCAATCATGATGGAACAGATAAATCCATTAATCAAGACAACCCAGACAGGCACTAAGGGATTTTGCTAGATTCCTGAGTGCACTTTTCTGCTTCTCTGCTAATGCTTTATGACACATGTGGTAGGAATTTGATTGAATATTGCAGAGCTTCTCTGGAGGATTATGATAATTTATCTCCTGCCTCTTCTATGCAAGTTTAGGGCAGACACCATCAACTTCTTGATAACAATTCTGGGAGCTTGGTTGAATTTAGGGACGGGGGCTGTTTATAAGGTACCCAATGGGTTTTCATGGCTGAATGGAAAGGGGTCTTTGTGATGAACGGGGGCTTTCTTGACTGAAATGTCTATAGGAAGCTTCTCCATTTGATGTTCTCCTCAGTTGTAGACAACAGTTGTTAGTAGAGCCATCAGCTGATCTTGAAGCGTATCCCTTGGGTCCCTCTCTAAAAAATCTGGACTCTCCTCAGAGTGGGCCAAGGCTAGGGAGATAGACAACTGCCAATCTTTTATTTTTGCTTGCTTTCTCCCAACCGTCAGAAGTTGAAAAGAGACCAGCAATATGACCAAGATCCATTGCTAGACTCTCCCAAGAGAGAGAGCCTGGTGGACATGTCAAAGCCACTCGTTTTTGAAGCTCCCATGGTATGCGTAGTGCCATGCAAAGGCAAGAGGGCTGACAAGGGTGTTTGGGTAAATCAACCTCTCCCATCGCATCGGTTCTTCAGGAGAAGACTAAGAGGATTCCCAAGTGGACTGCTTGGAGGGCCTTGTGTGGAGGCCAACAATTTTGAGGAGGTATTTTGTTCAAAGGATCATTGTAGTGAAACATTTATTGATTTGTGTATGTTTGTGTGTGTAAGCATTTTTCTGCGTACCTTCTGTCTGTTTGTATGATCTATCAACTGTCATTTATCTACCTACCTCTATCTATCTATCTATCTATCTATCTATCTATCTCTCTCTCTCTCTCTCTCTCTCTCTCTCTCTCTCTCTGTCTGTCTGTCTGTCTCTCTCTCTCTCTCTATCTATCTATATCTATCTATCTATCTATCTATCTCTATCTATCTATCTAATCTATCTATCTATCTATCTATCTCTGTCTATCTATCTATCTTCTATCATTAGATCATTAGAGTTCTCGGAGACGGGCGGCATACATATCTAATAAATTATTATTATTAATTATTATTATCTGCCTGTCTTTCCATCTATCTATCATCTACCTGTCTGTCTGTCAATCTGTCTATCTGTCTATCTGTCTATCTATCCATCCATCTGCCCATCCATCCATCATCATCATCATTATTTATTAGACTTGTATGTCGCCCCTCTCCGAGGACCCGGAGCAGCTCATCCATCCATCCATCCATCCATCCATCCATCCACCCAACCATCCATCTTCCCATTTAAGCCTGAGGTGTCAATTTGGATTTAACTGCTTATAATACTACAAGGTTGTTGAAGAGAGACAGGCCAAGCCAGGGGAAAGAGTCAAACAAGGAAATAGTCTGGAGTCCCTATATGGGCCCAAGAAGGTGAAGTCCAGCCCTGTTGAACGCCATTGAACTTTATCTAGTCCTATCCAGATGCAAGCTTTCAATCCAAGAAGATTCCCATGTACTGTATAGTCTTGAGCAATGAAATATTTAATTGGACTTTTCATGGGTGGACTTGGTTGTCCACGCTTCACCAAGATCCAACCAATAAAGTGACATGTTTAGAAAAGATTATCAGTTCTCACCGCTTCCCAGAATCGGAAAAGATGTTGAACTTCCGGTACCAAGCTGGCTAAGTAAGTAGCCCTTCACAGGGGTACCAGGAAAATCAGCTGAAAACAAATTATGTAGCCATTTTGATGTGTAAATTAAGTATGTGTTTTCCTGAAAATTTGCTGGTAAATACATTTTGCCCCCCTCTTTCTTTTCTAGGTCAAAAACCTATTGTTGCCTCTGAATATTTATTAAATGGATTGCCTCTCTACACTGCCCTGTCAGAAAACAAAAGCGAGGCATTATGAACCTAAATTATGATTTACTGGTTTTTATTTTTTGAAACTCGGTCCGAGGTTGAAAAATAAGTGACCTCCTGTTTTTGAACGAGGCTGTTTCATCTCTCTCCCCTTCTCAGCCTCTGAAAGCCAGAAGGTCAAGGCAGCTACAGAGGGCCTGACAAGTTTAATTAAAATCAGCATCGTGCTATACCCATTTGGTAACCTTTACGGAGGAGGAGGAGGTGAGAGAGATGCTGGGGAAAGCTTTAGGAATACATTTTCACAGCTAGAAACTATGGGAGATACGGCTTTAACCTCGGATGATAAGGTGACCGCAATTCCAGGGAACTCTTAATCCCTGATTATTTTTGCACAATGAAGCGAGCCACGGAACCTTAGTTAATGAACACGCTGCCATCTTACCTTATCGAGCACTGCATTTTAATTAACGCCAGAATCTTAACCACGGAGCCTAAACCCCCAAACAGTTATTGTTCGAGAGTTCTGCAAACTGCACTTAACCACCAGACACAGACGAAGTGCAAAAATTTCTCATAACATAGGAAGTCCCATTTGAGGAAACCCAATGTTATTCTGAGTTCAAACCAGTACTATTTATTTATTTGTTTGTTTGTTTGTTTTGTCCAATACACAATAATACACAATGAGGGTTATAGAGGATATAATCAGGTAGAATGTATTAAAGGGGGAATAGAGGAGAAAATAAAGGAGTGAAATATAACTATGAGAGAATAGCAGAAAAAGATATAGGGATAGAAGAGAAGATATATAAGATGTGGGAGAGACAATAGGACAGGGGACAGCAGGCACTGTGGTACACTTATGTACGCCCATTACTGACCTCTTAGGAACTTGGCGAGGTCAACTGTGGATAGTCTAAGGGTAAAGTGTTGGGGGTTAGGGGATGATACTACAGAGTCCGGTAGTGAATTCCACACTTCGACAACTGGATTACTAAAGTCGTATTTTTTACAGTCACATTTGGAGCGGTTAATATTAAGCTTGTATCTGTTGTGGGCTCTTGTGTTGTTGTGGTTGAAGCTGAAGTAGTCTTTGACAGGCAGGACGTTGCAGCATATGATCTTGTGGGCACTTAAATCATGTTTGAGACGTCTTAGTTGTTACCTTTCTAGACCCAGGATTATATAATATACCCTCCCCCCAAAAAAACATTAACTGGCATTTTTCTACTAGTTCTCTCTTTGTTTGATTAATGGAGACTGGAGCAGTGAAGGGCTGCAGATATTTTTACTTCCACACTGTGAGCATGGCTCATTTAGTCAATGTGGCTTGCCAGCCATGTAACCAGGTAGGAGTGGCTTGACGATCATATGACCAGGGGAGGGTTAAAGGTCATGTGACTGGCTTAAAGGTGGCCAACTTGACGTCATTCACGTCCAGAGTTTGGATCAGGGTGCCTGGCCTCTCCTCTCTTCAAAGAGATACAATTTCCCTATTTACTATTACTGAATATCCAAAATACAGTGATACCTCGTCTTACAAACGCCTCGTCATACAAACTTTTCGAGATACAAACCCGGGGTTTAAGATTTTTTTGCCTTCTTACAAACTATTTTCACCTTACAAACCCACCGCCGCCGCTGGGAAGCACCCATTTTTGCACTGCTGGGATTCCCCTGAGGCTCCTCTCAATGGGGAGCCTCAGTGAAATCGCAGCATCGCAAAAACACAGAGGTCTGGAGGTGGGGTTTCGAGGACTTCGGTGTTTTTGCGATGCTGCGATTTCACTGATGCTCCCTTCGCTGGGAAACCCCACCTCCGTACTTCCATTGCTAGCGAAGCACTCGTTTTTGCGATCCTGGGATTCTCCTGCTGGGATTCCCCTGCAGCATCGCAAAAACACAGAAGTCCTAACGTGCGCTTCGGCTAGCAAAAGGGGTGAATTTTGGGCTTGCACGCATTAATCGCTTTCCATTGATTCCTATGGGAAACATTGTTTCATCTTACAAACTTTTCACCTTAAGAAGCTCGTCCCGGAACCAATTAAGTTTGTAAGACAAGGTATCACTGTATACTCTTTAATTCTATGTACATATGCCATACGTGTACATACATATTACACACAGGCACGCACAGCTCTTCTCAAACTTTACACATTCAACTTCATTTAACTGGAAAAACATACCCAAAGGGGGGAAAAATTCTACCAGTTTTTCATACCTGACCGAAATTTTTCTACCGGTTCTGCATAACTGACCATACCTGTAGGAGCCCATCACTGAATTGGAGTCCAAAACATATGAAGAACTGGGTGTGCCTAATCTGATGAAAAGACGAATTAGGGGTGACATGATAGCAGGGTTCCAATATCTCAGGGGTTGCCCCAAAGAAGAGGGAGTCAACCTATTCTCCAAAGCACCTGAGGGTAGGACAAGAAGCAATGGGTGGAAACTAAATCCCACGCGAATCCCAGCGACTGATTAGGTCCCACAGAGTTGGCCTTCTCCGGGTCCCATTGACTAAACAATGTCGTTTGGCGGGACCCAGGGGAAGAGCCTTCTCTGTGGTGGCCCCAACCCTCTGGAACCAGCTCCCCCCGGAGATTAGAACTGCATCCACCCTCCTTGCCTTTTGTAAAGTTCTTAAGACCCATCTCTGCCATCAGGCATGGAACTGAGACATCTCCCCTGGGCTTATACAGTTTATACATGGTATGTTTGTGTGTATGTTTGCTTTTAATAATGGGGTTTTTAGTGTTTTTTTAAATTATTAGATCTGTTCTTACATTGCCTTTGTTATTGTTGTGAGCCGCCCCGAGTCTGCGGAGAGGGGCGGCATACAAATCTAATTAATAATAATAATAATAATAATAATAATAATAATCATCATCATCATCATCATCAAGGAGAGAAGCAACTTAGAACCAAGGAGAAATTTCCTGACAGCTAGAACAATTAACCAGTGGAACAGCTTGCCACCAGAATAATAATAATAATAATAATAATAATAATAATAATAATAATAATAATAATAATAATTTATTAGATTTGTATGCCGCCCCTCTCCGAAGACTCGGGGCGGCTCAGAAGTTGTGAATGTTCCAAAACTGGAAGTTTTAAAGAAGAGATTGGATAGCCCTTTGTCTGAAGTGATGTAGGGTTTCCTGCCTAAGCAGGGGGTTGGACTAGAACAGTGTTTCCCATCCTTGGCAACTTGAAGATATCTGGACTTCAACTCCCAGAATTCCCCAGCCAGCGAATGCTGGCTGGGGAATTCTGGGAGTTGAAGTCCAGATATCTTCAAGTTGCCAAGGATGGGAAACACTGGACTAGAAGACCTCCAAGGTCCCTTCCAACTCTATTATGAACTTGAAGAGATTTGGGGCATTTTTTTTTTACTTCCCTGCATGTGCAGAAGCAAAAAAAAAATCACCCAAAATCACCAAAATCTCACACAGCCACACGGGCCTCTTGCGAGATTTTGCGCAGAAGCCAAATCTCGCTCCAATGCATACATGTGCTTGCTGGTTACCAAGAGCTGTGTGTGCAGCTCCATTTTGACTATTGGAACCACCCCCACGCCCCGTTCAGGTAGGAAGCCAATATTGTCCTGGGTGTTTGCCCAACTGGAAAATGAGAAATGTCAGGAACATTTCAGAAGAGAAGAAAGACATGCCAGAGGAAATAAGACCGTTGCAGGACCTTCAGCCGCCTCCAACAATAAAGAAAGGTTATAAAATGCCTCCGGAACTTCAAAAGAAGTTTTTTTAAGCTTTCGTAAACCCAAGTAGAAACACAGAGGAGGCTTATGTCTGAGAAGAAATGGTTATTTATTTATTTTGTTTATTTATTTGCATTGGTATGCTGCCCAACTCCCCAGGGATTCTGGGTGGCTCAAAACCAGAAAGCAAAATATACAATGCAATTTTATTTTATTTATTTAATTGGATTTTTGTAAGCACCTAAAACCCAGGCATGGGGGAATTGAGATATACCTTCCCCCTAGGCCTATACAATTTATGCATGGTATGTTTGTGTGTATCTTGGGTTTTTAATAAGGGTTTTTAGTAATTTAAATATTAGATTTGTTATATGCTGTTTTTATTATTGTTGTTAGCCGCCCTGAGTCTATGGAGAGGGGCGGCATACAAATCTAATAACTAACTAACTAACTAACTAACTAACTAACTAACTAACTAACTAACTAACTAACTAACTAACTAACTAAATAAATAATTAAATAAATAAATAAATAAATAAATTTGTATACTGCCCTCTCCGAGGACTCGGGCCAGCTCACAACATATACAAAGACACAATAATACAGTAATCCAATTAATATACATAAAAATAATCTTTAAAAATTCTAACTTTAAAAACTTTCATTAGCATTCACTCAATAAAATCATACTAAAAACATTCATTGGTCAGGAGGAAGATCTAGTAACCCCAGGCCTTAACAAACAATTTAAACCATTTAAAACCAACAATTAAAAAAAATTAAAACTGTTTTAAAAACCATGCGTGTCATTAATGGCCATGAAATGAAACCACCTTCTGAGCATGCATGGAAGAGAAACTGAATGGTAAAATTGAGCGATGCGCACTGTAAAGTAATAGGTTGTTACCAGTACGAAAGAGGATGGCACATTTTTTAGCAAACGGTGCACTATGTGTGCAGCTTCAGTTCTCTTGTGCATATGAACATCCCAGCGTATATTTTTTTCCCCGTTCACATGCGCAGAAGCAAAATCTCATGAGGGCTGCACTGGCGCATGAGATTTTGGTGGCTTTTTTACTTCTGCGCATACACGGAAGAAAAAAAAAGCTGAAATTTCTCTCGCGCATGCGTCCCCTCATGAGATTTCAGCACATTTTTCCTTCCTGCGCATGCGCAGAAGCTAAACCACACTGGGACGCAAACGTGCGCATGCAAGGCAACTGAAGCTGTGCATGCAGCGCACTAATAGCAGTGGTAGGGGCAATCCACAGGTAGTGAAGATAAGTGCACAGGTAGCGAAATGCACAGGTAGGATAAGTGCACAGGTAGCGAAATGCACAGGTAGGATAAGTGCACAGGTGGCAAAATGCACAGGTAGGATAAGTGCACAGGTAGAGAAATGCACAGGTAGGATAAGTGCACAGGTAGCGAAATGCACAGGTAGGATAAGTGCACAGGTGGCAAAATGCACAGGTAGGATAAGTGCACAGGTAGAGAAATGCACAGGTAGGATAGGTACACAGGTAGCGAAATGCACAGGTAGGATAGGTACACAGGCAGTGAAATGCACAGGTAGGATAAGTACACAGGTAGCAAAATGCACAGGTAGGATAAGTGCAACCCACCTCTGGGTTACTTCCAAAGGAGACTCAGATTTGCAGGTGGTCCATCCCTGCCTTAAAACCTCTGCCAAAATATTTTCCTCCTTAGGAAAGTCAGGTGATATGCGATGACTCTTCCACCTTTGGCAAAACCTGTGCCAGACAAGCCATTTGGGTAGCATTAGATGTATCTTTCATGGCATGAAGAATCTTTATTGTGGTGTTTCAGGGGAAGGCATTTGCATCGGTAAAAGCACCACCGAAAATTCATCTTGATACAACGAAACGATGGCTCAGAGCAGGCTTTGTTTACTAATTTTCCATGTTTTATTGATGCAGCAGCAATATAGCAGGAGAAAAATGTAAATGAGCAGAGAGGCTTAAATAATTAAGGGCCTTAAGTAAGTTAGCCAAAAACATCCTCTCAGCCTGTCAGGGCAGGTTTGGCAAGGATGGCAAACGCGACCTCCAGTGGGTCAAATCAAGAGTTTAATTCCATCAAACAGACCTGCGAAGAAAGTGGAGAATAAGAGGTGGCAGAAATTAGATAGGAAGGAGGCAGCATTAGGACAGCACTATATACCTAGAACAAAGAGGTTTTATGTATAGATGTACTGCAGGAATCAAAAAGAGGGCTGTGGAAGTATTTACTGACCCCTCACATCCTGGACAACTCCTACCCTCAAAATGACACTATAGAGCACTGCACACCAGGACAACTAGACACAAGAACAATTTTTTCCCTAATGCCATCACTCTGCTAAACAAATAATTACCTCAACACTGTCAAAATATTCACTAAAGCTGCATTACGATTACTATTAGTCTTCTCATCGCTCCTATCACCCATCTCCTCCCACTTGTGACTGTATGACTGTAATATTGTTGCTGGTATCCTCACAATTTATATTAATATTGTTTCCCAGTATGATTCCATTCCTTATTTGTACCATGTCAGTGTGTTGTACCTTATGATTCTTGACAAATGCATCTTGTCTTTTTATGTACACTGAGAGCATCTGCACCAAAGACAAATTCCTTGTGTGTCCAATTACACTTGATTTATTTATTATTATTATTATTATTATTATTATTATTATTATTATTATTATTAATTGGATTTGTATGCTGCCCCTCTCCGGAGACTCGGGGCGGCTAACAACAATAATAGAACAGTATACACAATAATCCAATAGTAAAAACAATTAAAAACCCATTAAAGTAAAAACCAACATACATTCAGACATACCATGCATAAAATTGTAAAGGCCTAGGGGGAAAGAGGATCTCAGTTCCCCCATGCCTGACGGCAGAGGTGGGTTTTAAGGAGCTTACGAAAGGCAAGGAGGGTGGGGGCAATTCTAATCTCTGGGGGGAGTTGGTTCCAGAGGGCCGGGGCCGCCACAGTGAAGGCTCTTCCCCTGGGTCCTGCCAAGCGGCATTGTTTAGTTGACGGGACCCGGAGAAGACCCACTCTGTGGGACCTAACTGGTCGCTGGGATTCGTGCAGCAGAAGGCGGTCCCTGAGATAGTCTGGTCCGGTGCCACTTGGCCAATAAAGAATTCTATTCTATTCTACTCTGCTCTGCTCTACTCTACTCTACTCTATTCTATTCTATTTGTTCTAGAAGTCAGATTAGGAAGTTTCTTTTTGGAATCCAGAACAATGAAAACTTAGCCAAGCATGGGTTTTGTCTTAAGAGGAATTATTTTCTAATTATTCCACTGCATAATTAACTTGGATGCCTTTCATAGATTCTGCAGAGAGGATCTTTAGTTTCTTCCTCAAAGTCTTAGCTTAATGGACAGTAACAAAGAAAATGGAGATTTTTGTTCGTTCTTAAAACAGAAAAAAAATGAAGAACGGCTCCCCCAAAACGGTGTCCTTTAGCTGTCAGACTTTTGGGAAACTCTGCTGCACAGTTGTAATTGCCAGTATCAGAACAAACAGCTTCAGCTGTTGCTTGGCACCGATAAAAGTTTCAGCTATTTCCCCCTTGATATATTGAGATTGTACAATTCCGTTCGATAAAAGTCATTCAAGTGAATTCGTTTCAAGTGTAGCATCAGGGCTCTTGTCATCTGGATAGGAAACGGGAAGGGCTACGTAACTCCTTTTGTACAAGAACGAGAAATTTGTATTCTATTTAAAGAGGAGCAAATTTCTATTTTGAGATTAATTAGTCAGGTAGGACGTCTGAGCACAGCAGCCAAGAAAGAATAATATCATGCAAATGTACAAAACAATAAACATGCCGAGAGAAGAAGAGTAGCTAAATTCAAGCCATCTAGACAGGAGGAGAAAACCTCCAGTAGCTAAATAAATGTAATTATATGTGAGGATGACTTTGGAAGACGGGCAGAGAAAAGAAATCTACAAAGGATCCACTCTAACATACCAGACAATAAAAAGTGACAGGAGAAGTGTATTTCCACTCTTGCAAGATTCTGTTAAAGTTCCTTTACCATTAAGTAGATTTAGTTCATCTTGTGATTCTACGAGGGTTGCCCAGAAAGTAATGCACCATATTTTTTTTCTTCAACAATTATTTATTGAACACAATGAAACTTACACACAAGAAAGAATGGTGTTTCTTCTACACTCCCTATTTTTCCATGTAATCTCCATCCCGTTCTATGTCCTTCCTCCAGCGAGACACAAGGGCGTGTATACCCTGTCGGTACCACTCTTCGTTCTGGTCACGAAGCCATTTCTGCACTGTGCGAATCACCTCTTCGTCATTATTATTATTATTATTATTATTATTATTATTATTATTATTATTATTTATTAGATTTGTATGCCGCCCCTTTCCGTAGACTCGGGGCGACTCACAACACAATAAAAACAGTTTATAACAAATCTAATAATTTACAATTTAAAATATTTAAAAAACCCATTATTAAACAGACATACACACAAGCATACCATGCATAAATTGTATAGGCCCGGGGGAGATATCTCAGTTCCCCCATGCCTGACGGCGAAGGTGGGTTTTAAGGAGTTTGTGAAAGGCGAGGAGGGTAGGGGCAGTTCTAATCTCTGGGGGGAGCTGGTTCCAGAGAGTCGGGGCTGCCACAGAGAAGGCTCTTCCCCTGGGGCCTGCCAACCGACATTGTTTAGTTGACGGGACCCGGAGAAGGCCCACTCTGTGGGACCTGATCGGTTGCTGGGATTCGTGCCGCAGAAGGCGGTCTCGGAGATATTCTGGTCCGATGCCATGAAGGGCTTTAAAATGTTCCCAGCGACTAACCGTACTTCTGTCGACTGCAGATTCTCCATAAACTGTCCACGAGAGAGGACAAAATGCTTTATATTTCCAGGGTTTGGATGCATTTCATGAAAGTGCTATTTTTCTCTGATAGGCCCCCTCATGAGATTTTACTTCCGTGCATGCCAAAAAAAAAAAGCAAAAAAATTGGGGAAAAAGATGGCATGCATAACAGCCCAGTAAAGATGGTACTGGAGCCACTGTGTGCAAATTACACAATCGATAGGCCACTACCGGAAAGGCAGAGTGGACTGTAATAGTAGGAAACCAACAAGAAAATACCCTACGCCGCAAGAGAAAACCCTACACCAGTGTTTCCCAACCTTGGCCACTTGAAGATATTTGGACTTCAACTCCCAGAATTCCTGGCTGGGGAATTCTGGGAGTTGGAGTCCAGATTGGTTGGGAAACACTGCCAAGATTGGGAAACACTGCCCTACACAACTAGACTTGCAATCCTAGGTTTAGAAAGCTTAGAACTATGTCGTCTTAAACGTCACCTAAGCACAGCCCATAAAATCATCTGCTACAATGTCCTTTCTGTCAAGGACTACTTCAGCTTCAACCATAACAGATGAGCAGACAGCAGATACAAACTTAAAGTAAACTGCTCTAAACTCGACTGCAGGAAATCTGACTTTAGTAACCGAGTAGTTGATGCATGGAACTCACTACCGGACTCTGTAGTATCATCACCTAACCCCCAAAACCTTATCCTGAGACTATCCATTGTTGACCTCTCCCGATTCCTAAGAGGTCAGTAAGTGCAGCAGCGTGCCCTGTCCTAATGTTTCTCTCTTACTAGTATCATGTATATAAACATTGTTATATCTTTCTACACCACCAATATGTACTTGCCTGCTTGCCTGCCTACCTGCCTGCCTGCCTGGCTACCTACCTACCTACCTACCTACCTATCTATCTATCTATCTATCTATCTATCTATCTATCATCTCTCTCTCTCTCTAATTGTACTGTGTTAACCTTAAAAGACTTAACATAATTGGAAAACAGACAAATAATTCCCCACTCCAAATATCTGTTCTCACATATGTTAGCCTTTTGCCTAATCCTTCCTCTCAAACATACACATGAGATCTGTAGATCTCTGCTGTGTTGTGACACTTAAAAATTTAAATGAAACACCCACCAGTAGAGAAAGCATTTTTTTTAAAAAAAAAATGCACTAAATTAATTAACTTTAAAAGCCTTTTGGAAGAGCTTTTTTGAGCAATTTCTTTAAAAAGCCAGGATTGAGAGGGGGAAAAACAGGCAAATCTAAAAATCTCAAAAGGCAAGATTCGTTGTATTTCATCCTCCCTCACATACTTACACAGAGGAAAAAAGTCAAAAACCATTGCAGTAGCTTGAAACTGGATCTCAGAACTAATTTTAAAGCAGTGAAGCTGACACAATATCAAAGCGATGCCAGCTCAACAGCTCCTTCCAGGTTAAAAATTTGGCTTCCGCTTTTTCTCGATCAAACCATCAAAGTGCGTAGTGGTATCGGGAATGACCTTGAGAGTGGAGAAGAAGAGAGGCTGCCTAGGGAAGGATCGGATAAAAGGCAGGGAAAGAGGAGAAGCTCACAGCAGAGAAAAAAACCAAAAAGCATCTGCCCTAAATTATAAGGCAAAAAAAAAAGAAAACGGTGAGATTTGTACAGTGGCACCTCTACCTACAAATGCCTCTACTTGCGAACTTTTCTAGATAAGAACCGGGTATTCAAGATTTTTTTTGCCTCTTCTCAAGAACCATTTTCGACTTACAAACCCGAGCCTCCGAAACTGTAACCAGAAAAGGCAGGGAGAGTGGGGCCTCTCTAGGAATCTCCTGGGAGGAAACAGGTCCAGAAAAGGCGTGTAGAAGCCTATGTGGGGTCTCTCTAGGAATTTTATTTATTTTATTTATTTATTCTTTGTCCAATATACAATACATATGAAAGAGAATAGACATTAAGTAATATATAAAAAGATAGGAAGTAAAAAGAAGAGAAGTAGATGGGAAGGAGAGAATATATATGATATATGAGATAAAGGAAAGACAATTGGACAGGGGATGATAGGCACATCAGTGCACTTATGTACACCCCCTACTGGCCTCTTAGGAACCTGGAGAGGTCAATCGTGGAGAGTCTAAGGGAGAAATGTTGGGGGTTGGGGGTTGACACAATTGAGTCCGGTAATGAGTTCCATGCTTCGACAACTCGATTATTAAAGTCATATTTTTTACAGTCAAGTTTGGAGCGATTAATATTAAGTTTGAATCTGTTGCGTGCTCTTGTGTTGTTGCGGCTGAAGCTGAAGTAGTCGTTGACCGGAAGGACGTTGCAGCGTATGATCTTGTGGGCAATACTTAAATCGTGTTTTAGGCGCTGCAGTTCTAAGCTTTCAAGACCCAGGATAGATAGTCTCCTGGGAGGAAACGGGGCTGAAAAGGGCAGAGGGAAGCCTCCGTGGGGCCTCTCTAGGAATCTCCTGGGAGGAAACAGGGCCAGAAAAGGTGGGGAGAAGCCTCTGTGGGGCCTTTCTAGGAATCTCCTGGGAGGAAACAGAGCCAGAAAAGGCAGGGAGAAGCCTCCGTGGGGCCTCTCTAGGCATCTCCTAGGAGGAAACAGGACCAGAAAAGGTGGAGAGAAGCCTCCGTGGGGCCTCTCTAGGAATCTCCTGGGAGGAAACAGGGCCTCCACCCTCCCTGTGGTTTCCCCAACCGCACGCATTATTTGATTTTACATTGAGTCCTATGGGAAAAATTGCTTCTTCTTTCAAACTTTTCCACTTAAGAACTGGTCATGGAATGAATTAAGTTCATAAGTAGAGGTACCACTGTACTGGCAAATTCATATCACAAGCTAAATCAGGAATGCCTCTTTGCCTTTGCAGCTCTTTGAGATCGTGTATCAGAATGCAGTGATAAACTAAACCATAATATGTGGCTTTACCTTGAGGAAAATGGTGGAGCATGGACTAAAGCATGTTAATTAATAGGAGGCACAGCCAACCCCAGAAGCCTGGGGCAGATTGCTGTTGGCCTCAGAATGAATGAGCTTGTTTCCAATGCAAAATGGCTAACATGCAGACGATGAGTTTCAGGCGATCCAGAACCACTTCCCTTGCAAAATGACTTGCTGGTTGTGTTTTGGCTGGCTCAGAGAACATCTCTTCCAATTAAATCAAACTAAACAAAAGAGACTGCGAAGCACCCAAAGCAAGAGACTGAAGGCCGGAACTTGCTTTGCTCCGCTTTTATTATTCACTGTTGTTTAGCAATGGGGGGGGGGGGGGGGGTGGTATTCATTCCAGATTGCAATCTGAAATATTGTACAAGTCACAAGAAGCTTCAGGTGAGCACCACAGCAGATAGATAGATAGATAGATAGATAGATAGATAGATAGATAGATAGATAGATAGATAGATAGATAGATAGACAGACAGACAGACAGACAGATGACAGATAGATAAATAGGTAGGTAGGTAGGTAGGTAGACAGACAGACAGACAGACAGACAGACATGATAGATAGATAGATAGATAGATAGATAGATAGATAGATAGACAGACAGACAGACAGACAGATGACAGATAGATAAATAGATAGGTAGGTAGGTAGACAGACAGACAGACATGATAGATAGATAGATAGATAGATAGATAGATAGATAGATAGATAGATAGATAGATAGATACTGTAGATGATAGATAGAATAAATGATAGAATAGATTACATGATAGCATGGAATGGAATGGAATGGAATAGGATAGATAGATAGATAGATAGATATAGATAGATAGATAGATAGATAGATAGATAGATAGAAGATAGATAGATAGATGATAGATAGATAGATAGATAGATAGATAGATAGATAGATAGATAGATACTGTAGATGATAGATAGAATAGATGATAGAATAGATTAAATGATAGCATGGAATGGAATGGAATAGGATAGACAGACAGACAGACAGATAGATAGATAGATAGATAGATAGATAGATAGATAGATAGATAGATGATAGACAGATAATAGATAGATATAATTCTTTATTAGCCAAGTGTCATTGGACATCCAAGGAATTTGTCTTTGGTGCAGATGCTCTCAGTGTACATAAAAAGACAAGATGCATTTGTCAAGAATCATAATTTACAACACGCTAATAATCATATGGTACAAATAAGGAATCAAATCATACTGGGAAACAATATTAATATAAATTGTGAGGATACAAGCAACAATATCACAGTCATGCAGTCATGTGGGAAGACGTGGGTGATAGGAATGATGAGAAGACTAGTAGTAATAATAATGCAGGCTTAGTGAATAGTTTGACAGTGTTGAGTAAATTATTTGTTTAGCAGAGTGATGGCATTCGGGGAAAACCTGTTCTTGTGTCTAGTTGTTCTAGTGTGCTGAGCACTACAGCGTCGTTTTGAGGCTCAGAGTTGAAATGTGTGTGTGTGTGTGTGTTTACCCACACTCACACCAGGAATATTAAAAGGTAAAATGATTGCAAATCAAATCCCTGTCTGGAGATGAAAAAGTGCTATAACATCACGCACACTCTAGCAAACGGTGCATCAGGAATCCCAACGGGAGGGGGAAAAAATCAAAAATACATCTCTGATGGTTAATTAACAAATTGGTGATTATCCTCTTCAGAACGATGCAAAATAAGGCTCTCCACATCCAGCTAAAATTACTTCATTCCAAGTCCTGCTGATCCCAGTGAAATAATTTAATGGTGGCTTTGATAGGACTTTCCTGCGGCAACTAAAACTATGTAACAATCACTCAGGATGCATACTTTAATTTTTATTTATGTATTGGCACGGAGTTCATGCCATTGTCTCCGTGCTGGCTGAGGAATTCTGGGAGTTGAAGTCCACAGGCCTTTAACATTGCCAAGGTTGGACCTCCTTGATCTAGCTTCTTAAACATAGAAACATAGAAGTCTGACGGCAGAAAAAGACCTCATGGTCCATCTAGTCTGCCCTTATACTATTTTTTGTATTTTATCTTAGGATGGATATATGTTTATCCCAGGCATGTTTAAATTCAGTTCCTGTGGATTTATCTACCATGTCTGCTGGAAGTTTGTTCCAAGCATCTACTACTCTTTCAGTGAAATAATATTTTCTCACGTTGCTTTTGATCTTTCCCCCAACTGATCTCAGATTGTGTCCCCTTATTCTTGTGTTCACTTTCCTATTAAAAACACTTCCCTCCTGGACCTTATTTAACCCTTTCACATATTTAAATGTTTCGATCATGTCCCCCCTTTTCCTTCTGTCCTCCTGACTCTACAGATTGAGTTCATGAAGTCTTTCCTGATAGGTTTTATGCTTAAGACCTTCCACCATTCTTGTAGCCCGTCTTTGGACCCGTTCAATTTTGTCAATGTCTTTTTGTAGGTGAGGTCTCCAGAACTGGACACAGTATTCCACATGGGGTCTCACCAGCGCTCTATATAAGGGGATCACAATCTCCCTCTTCCTGCTTGTTATACCTCTAGCTATGCAGAAATAGTGTCTGTCTATTTGCTTATTTATTTATTTCTTTATTTATTTCCTTATTTATTTCCTTATTTATTTCCTTATTTATTTCCTTATTTGCTTGCTTGTTTATTTGCTTATTTGCTTGCTTGCTTGTTTGTTTGTTTATCAAAAATGTGCAAGATAGCAGGTATAGGTATAAACATAAGCAAATTAAGTACAGATAAATGAAGACAATAGGGCAGTAAGATAGGGACGGTAGGCACGATGGTGTGCTTATGCACACCGTTATGCACACTGGAAAGATGCTCGTCTTTGCATCAACCAGAATATCCCTTTGTAAACATGCAGAAAAATCCACACCCTCAGTCTTGTCACCCAGAAAACAGGCTGGAAATCTAACCCAAGAAAAGAGAACTGTGGCAATCTAAGGATTAGGGCAAATCATGCGCTTTGATGCTCGGTTCACTGAAAGAAGGCTCCTTGGTTTTTCCCCCACAGAGTCGGAAACATGCAAGCAAAGTTCGCCTTTACTACATGCTCCACCCGATCGATGGAGGATGTCCTGCAAAGAAGCTTCGTTCGGAAAATGTGAGTTTACCCTTCTGTCTTTTACTTGACTGGATTTCCTAGCACTCGTAGCTGCAAAAACATGTAGAGGTGTCGAGCAATGCAGAAGAACGCAATCTACTCAATGCATCCGGGGGCAGAGGCTGACCAACTAGTAACAGCATTTAGACTTATATGCCGCTTCACGGTGCTTTTACTGCCCTCTCTAAGCGGTTTACAGAATCAGCCTCTTGCCCCCAACAATCTGGGTCCTCACTTGACCCACCTCGGAGGGATGGAAGGTTGAGTCAACCTTGAGCCGGTGGTGAGATTTGAACTGCTGAACTGCAGCTAGCAGTTACCTGAAGTAGCCTGTGGTGCTGCTGCACTCTAACCACTGTGCCACCCCAACTTTGTTTAAAGCAAAATGGTTTCTGTGCATAGGTGACATGCCTATGGAGATTTCAATCGTCAAGGTCATCCCAATGGTGCATTTTCCAAAAAGACAAGCAGGACTTCCTTGGGTTTTTTCTTTGAACACATTTTGCTTCTCATCCAATAAGCTTCTTCAGTTCTGACTGAGTAGTGGAGAAGGGAAGGATTTATACAGAATAATTTGTGTTGGGAGAGACCTTGGAGGTTTTCTAGGCCAAACCCCTGCTCAAGCAGGAGTGGAGACCATGGATGTAATTTTATCTGTAATGTTGTATTGATTGTAATGCCATAAGCTACCCTGAGTCCCCTGGAGAATGGCAGCCTAGAAATTTGATAAATAAATAAATGATATAGAAAAAGAGAAAGAGATGGATGGATGGATGGATGGGATAGATAAGATAGATAGATATAGATAGATGGATGGATGGATGGATGGATGGATTGGATAAGATAGGATAGGATAGATAAGATAGATATAGAGGGATGGATGGAGGGAGGGAGAGAGAGATAGTAGATGGATAGATGGATAGATAGATGTATAGATGGAGAGAGAGAGAGAGAGAGACAGACAGACAGACAGACAGACAGACAGACAGACAGAAACAATGCCGTCTGGCGGGACCCAGGGGAAGAGCCTTCTCTGTGGCGGACCCGACCCTCTGGAACCAACTCCCCCCAGAGATCAGAGTTGCCCCCACCCTCCTTGCCTTTCGTAAGCTCCTTAAAACCCACCTCCGTCGTCAGGCATGGGGGAATTGAGATATCCCCCTCCCCCTAGGCTGATAAAATTTATGCTTGGTATGTCTGTATGTATGATTGGTTTCTTAAATTAGGGTTTTTAAATTTAAGTTAAACTTAAATATTAGATTTGTTTATATTGTCCTATTATTGAAATAAATAAATAAGAAAGAAAGAAAGAAAGAAAGAAAGAAAGAAAGAAAGAAAGAAAGAAAGAAAGAAAGAAAGTCACAGTCCAATTGCCTTTTGGAAAAAGGACCTTTGGAACTGTGCATGGGTTGTGGCAAATAGCTCTTAGCCCCTTATTCTTATATATTTCTCTGAATCACTTTCAAACCAAGTCAGTCCCTTGAAGTTTTGCCCAGCCTGGGGTTCTGCTTGCTTTGCCTTGAAGCCCTGGCTGTTGTTTTCACAAGGGGCTGCTACACCAGAATGCAAGAATAACTTGGAGGAGAACTGTTCTCTCTATTAACAGCACACCCTCCGAGAAAGAACGCAACCAGGGGGTGAACAGGGCAGAAGTGCTCAGAGAAAGCCTCAGCCTGACGGATCATTCCAAGTGGATCCATAGCTGTCCATAGCTTGAGAAGACGGATAAAAAGTGAGGAAAGTCTTGGCATAGTTTAGCTGTCTCCTTTCTCAAGTGTGAAAGCAACATTTTGCACGTAGAAGGAGAAAGAGGAAGCAGGAGATGTAACTTTGGCGCAGTGTTGTAGGTGACTTTATGATGTTCTGTTCAAATACGATGTGTGAGTTGAGAAGCAGTGTCTCTTTCTAGCCCGATGCGACCTCATTTGACTTGGTTGTTATCAGCCCATAGACGAATCCTCCTGGTCTCTTATTTTTTGTGTGTTTCTTCCTCTCATGGTTGGTTGACTAATCCAGTATGGAGAAAGAGATGGAATGGACGGTATAAGGTGCTAAAATACGTTAGTCTTAAACTTGGGCCAAATTCATCCTCTTATCCATAATCTCAAATTGAATGTGATCCACCATGTACCGATACCAATTTTGTATTGTCCATTTTGTCGCTTCCCTTGTTCAGTTTACATCCAATATTCCTTGTCTGGCCTTCAGGTGCCTTGGGGAATAGCTTGACCCCTTCCTCTCTGTGGCAGTCTGTCAAATATTGGAACAACACTGTCATGTCTTCCCTGAATAGAATAGAACAGAATAGAATAGAACAGAATAGAAGTTGGAATGAAGAATAGAATAGAATAGAATAGAATAGTAGAGAAGAGAATAGAATAGAATAGAATTTGGAATGAAGAATAGAATAGAGTAGAGTAGAATAGAATAGAATAGAATTTGTAATGAAGAGTAGAATAGAATAGAATAGAATAGAATAGAATAGATGTCCGTGTGCAATTTGGCTACCTGTCCAACAGAATTGAGCTGGACTCCGCTAGCACTGAGAGCCATGGGGTCGAGCACACGTCACCATTCCACCTTAGCAGCCCATCTCTACCTGGAAGGGACCTCGGAGGTCTTCTAGTCCAGCCCCCTGCTCAAGCAGGAGAACATACACCATTTCAGACAAATGGCTGTTCAGTCTCTTCTTACAGTTGCCAGGTTCGCAGCCCCCCTGCTCTATTAGACAAAGAAAATGGTGGGAAATGGAATTGGGTTTCTGGAGCTCAGGGAAATTAGATTCTACCTTGTCTCTGCATTCATTTGCATTTCAAAACCAAAACCCAAAAACCCAGCAAGACATTTTTTTTCATTTAAATCACATTTAAACGCCTGCTCTTTTTCTCGAAAGGCAGGCTTGGAGATTCATATTGATACATTTAAAAACCAATCTTTTCCAGATTAAAATAAGCGTCAATTCACTCATTAATCCACCCGTTGTGAATCAGGTCACTTCCTATTGGAATTGATTTAAAACAAACCCCATTCTTCCCGAAAGCCTCTTTCTGAATGCAAACACGAAAGGAACGGGGAGGGGGGATTGAATAATGTGCTCCTTCATCCCGAGAGGGGGAAATAAAGCTAGGAGAAATAAATTCTAGCAAATGATTGTTGCATCAATCACAAGTATTATGAGGCTCAGATTGTCTTTTGTTCCTCCCAGCTTTATCTGGCCCCTTGTGGCCCTCTGGTAATTGACTAGCGATGAGCTTCTAGATTTATTTCCATCGCCAGCTTCGGGAAACGATGTCTATCTCCCACATGATCCCCAGGGGGCGAAGAAGAGCTTGCAATGTGTCATTCCGAGGGTTTGTGCCTCCTGTTGGGACAGAGCCCCAGTTGCAGCTGAGCAACACAATCTCAAGGCCTCAGAGGCATTGGGCAATAGTGACACAAACCAGGGGCGGATTGCTCCTGCCGCCGGGCGGGCAGCTGCGGTAGTAAAATCCCAGATGTGTGCGCAGCTGCCTGTCCCCGACATGCCCCATGTGAGATTTGGCTTCTGCGCATGCGCACCAGGCCAATTCTCGCGCGAGGTTTATTTGTTTGTTTGTTTGTTTGTTTGTTTGGTTTGTTATGTTATGTTATGTTATGTTATGTTATGTTATGTTATGTTATGTTATGTTATGTTATGTTATGTTATGTTGTGGTTGGCTCTGGCCCAGCTCCTTCCCCAAGGAATGTGGAGGTGGATGCAGGGGAAACATCAACATGTCATAGGCCTGTTTTATTGCCGACAGAGGCAGGTAGTGCAGTTTCCTCGGACGAAGAAGAAGACTTGGAAGAGGGGGGCTTGGCACACAGCCCAGGAAGCCAATCTCCATTATCTTCGATCGATTCGGATGAGGAAGTGTTAGATCCATGCATGCGCAGACTTATGCATCGAAGAGACCAATTGAAGAAATATTACAGGAGATAAGAGAGGCCACCTGGGTTTGGGTGGGGCTCCAGTAATTAGAGCAGCCGATATAAATAGCAGCGTGCTAGTTTGGCCGTTGTGGAATATTATCTGATCGTTGTTTCTTCAGGACCGTGCCTTGCTGTTTCCAGACTTCGTTTGTTAATTTTTCACGACTTTGAAACCAAAGCAGAGCAAAGTGTGGGGGTCTCACTTCATGGAAGAAGGAGGGTTGTGACATTCCTTCACAGCTGCTAGCTAAGTACTTAAGGACTGATTAAGGGGATTGTACAGACTACCAGGTTGTTTTGGGACGAGTGCTCTTTGCAATACAAAAAGGGTGCTTAGTTTCTTTTGAATTTTTCTGATAAAGAACATTGTTTTTGAACTTTCAAGTGTGTGTGTGTGTGTCTGAAATTTGTACCCTTGAATTTTCGGGAGACTCATACCATAGAGCCCGGCAGAACAATTTTATTTATTTGTCATACAAATATAGTATAGCATTGTAGTATGTTTTAACATAAGTATAAAGTAGAGATAGAAAAGATTAAAAGACATTAGGACACGAGAATGAGATTTTGGCTACTTCCCCCGATATTTTTGCTTCTGTGCATGCACAGAATCAAAAAAATCGTTGAAAATAGCCGAAATCTCGCTCTTGCGCATGTCCTCGCATGAGATTTGGCTTGCTGAGCATGCACTGATGCCAAATCTCGTGACGATGGGCGCCCACAGCTGCCCAAAAAGCCAACACAATTAGAAACATAGAAACATAGAAGATTGACGGCAGAAAAAGGCCTCCTGATCCATCTCGTCTGCCCTTATACTACTTCCTGTATTTTATCTTAGGATGGATATATGTTTATCCCAGGCATGTTTAAATTCAGTTACTGGGGATTTACCAACCCCGTCTGCTGGAAGTTTGTTCCAAGCATCTACTACTCTTTCAGGAAAATAATATTTTCTCATGTTGCTTCTAGGCTGCATTAACAGGGGGGTAGAATCAAGATCACGTGAAGTGTTAATTCCACTTTATAAAGCCTTGGTAAGGCCACACTTGGAATACGGCATTCAATTTTGGTCACCACGATGCAGAAAGGATGTTGAGACCCTAGAAAAAGTGCATGGAGGAGCAACCAAGATGATTAAGGGACTAGAGGCTTAACATTTGAAGAACGGATGCAGGAACTGGGCATGGCTGGTTTAATGAAAAGAAGGACCAGCGGGGACATGATAGCAGTCTTCCAATATCTCAGGGACTACCACAAAGAAGGAGTCAAGCTATTCTCCAAAGCACCTGAGGGTAGAACAAGAAGCAATGGGTGGAAGTTGAACAAGGAGAGAAGCAATTTAGAACTAAGGAAAAATTTCCTGAAAGTTAGAACAATTAATCTGTGGAACTCCTTGCCTCCAGAAGTTGTGAATGCTTCAACACTGGAATTTTTAAAGAAGATGTTGGATAAACATATGTTTGAAGTGGTGTAGGGTTTCCTGCCTAAGCAGGGGGTTGGACTAGAATAGAATAGAATAGAATTGAATTTTATTGGCCAAGTGTGATTGGACACACAAGGAATTTGTCTTGGTGCAGATGCTCTCAGCGTACATAAAATAAAATATACATTTATCAAGAATCATGTGGTACGACACTTAATGATTGTCATAGGGGTCAAATAAGCAATGAAGAAGCAATATTAATAAAAATCTTAGGATATAAGCAACAAGTTACAGTCATACAGTCAACATGGGAGGAGATGGGTGAAAGGAATGATGAGAAAAACTAGTAGAATAGAAGTGCAGATTTAGTAGAAAGTCTGACAGTGTTGAGGGAATTATTTGTTTAGTAGAGTGATGGTGTTCGGAAAAAAATTGTTCTTGTGTCTAGTTGTCTTGGTGTGCAGTGCTCTGTAGCGACGTTTTGAGGGTAGGAGTTGAAACAGTTTGTGTCCAGGATGTGAGGGGTCAGTCAATATTTTCCCCGCTCTCTTTTTGACTCGTGCAGTATACAGGTCCTCAATGGAAGGCAGGTTGGCAGCAATTACTTTTTCTGCAGTTCTGATTGTCCTCTGAAGTCTGTGTCGGTCCTGTTGGGTTGCAGCACCAAACCAGACAGTTATAGAGGTGCAGATGACAGACTCAATGATTCCTCTGTAGAAGACCTCCAAGGTCCCTTCCAACTTTTTTGTTGTGGTTAAATCCACTTTTATTCCGTGGTAGAGCCCATCTCTGAAGTTTTAAAGTCTGGCTGTCGACCTGATCCAGATTTTTTAAAAGGAAGAATGCTACTCTGTATTTCTTCAGACCGTGACATATTGGATATCAAGTCATAGTCACTGTTCTGTAAAGGGTATCTCTCTATTTCATTCCCACAAAGCCATTTGGACAAGGTCCACTGAATTTGGGAGATTTATAAGAGGCTATCTTGGAGATTACATTGGCTCATTTGGGCACTTTTTTTTACCGCTGCAACATTTGGCCAGATAAAAAGCCATAGATCACTGTCTTAGGAGATAGGCTGGGAATAATTCCATATTGATCAGCAACTCAGCCTCTGGAATCTCGCACAATTAGTGAACTGTTCAAGTTTTTGTAGTTTTGCTCAAAGTCTTGTGAGATTTATTTTGATGGTTTTTCCACCCCTCCAAAAGACAACTGGACTTTATTTTTTCCTTGCAGAAGTTTCGCTTCTCATCCAAGAACTGAAGAAGCTTCTTGGATGAGAAGTGAAGCATCTTCAAGAAAGAACAAAGTCCAATTCCCTTTTTGGAAAAAACAAACAAAGCCCATCTTTGGGACAACCGTGACCTGGAAGACTGAGAATCTCCATAGACATTATTATGTTTTTGTTGCACAATCGGTGAGATATTAAGCCTGGGTTTGGCACTTTTGTCTCCCTATCAAATCCTTCCCAAGGATCTGAGAAAGGCAGATACGCACCTGATAAAGGTATTGTTGCAGGATGCAAACTGTTCTTTCCAATTGGTGGAACCTCTGGAACCGCCTGCTACCGCACGAATCCCAGCGACCGATAAGGTCTCACAGAGTTGGCCTTCTCCGGGTCCCGTCGACTAAACAATGTCGTTTGGCAGGCCCCAGGGGGAGAGCCTTCTCTGTGGCGGCCCTGGCCCTATGGAACCAACTCCCCCTGGAGATTAGAATTTCCCCCACCCTCCTTGTCTTTCGTAAACTACTCAAGACTCATTTATACCGCCAGGCATGGGGGAGTTGAGATATTCCTTCCCTCTAGGCCATTGCAAGTTATGCATGGTATGTTTGTGTGTATGTTTGGTTTTTATAAATAAGGGTTTTTAGCTGTTTTATTATTGGATTGTCACATGCTGTTTTTATCATTGTTGTTAGCCGCCCCGAGTCTACGGAGAGGGGCGGCATACAAATCCAACAAATTATTATTATTATTATTATTATTATTATTATTATTATTATTATTATTATTTTGTCAATGCTGATTATGTTCAAGTGGTGCTCTAGTTGTTTTGGGATTGCATCCAAGGTGCTTTTTACTATTGATATTGCCTTCGCTTTATTTATTTTTTGCCATAGTCATTTTATTTATTTATTTATTTATTCGATTTTTATGCCGCCCTTCTCCTTAGACTCAGGGCGGCTTACAACATGTTAGCAATAGCACTTTTTAACAGAGCCAGCCTATTGCCCCCACAATCCGGGTCCTCATTTTACCCACCTCGGAAGGATGGAAGGCTGAGTCAACCTCGAGCCGGTGATGAGATTTGAACCGCTGACCTTCAGATCTACAAGTCAGCTTCAGTGGCCTGCAGTACAGCACTCTTCCTGCTGCGTCACCCCGGCTCTATTTCCATTTGCAAAATTTCGTTATCTTATTCTATTCTATTCCATCCCATCCCATCCAATTTTTCATTCCTTCTATTCTGTCCTGTAATGTCCTGTCCTGTTTCTTTTCTGGTTGTTAGATGTTTGGAAACACTCGATCACAGAATCCAATTGTTCCTTCCTCCAAATGTTGAAGACCGGCCCCATATGGGGATGAGAAATACAAAAAGCTATTTACCTGAGCTAGCAATGGAGCTCTTTGAATTCGCCCACGAGATTCTTACCCTCCTTTCCAAGCGTGACACCTGAGCAAAACCACAAACTTGGTTGATGGAATGGGGAGACCCGAAACTGCCACGATCCACGATGACAGTGATCTGATTTTGAAGGGGAATAATCTCAGTCAAGCTCAGGATGAATAACTCCCGGCTGAGTCTCCGTGTATGAGGGGGGAGGAAAAAAATAAATCTCCAGCTGCAAACACTTTTCAAGTGTCAGGTTTTCAAACAAGATCTTTATGGGTGAACTAGCTTGGATGCTGATGTGCGAATTCACAGCAATTTCTTATTGCACTTCAACTTTAACATTACTTTGAAATCATTCCCTAGGGCCCGAGACAAGAAATAAACTTCATATATAAAAGTGGTGAGAGAGAGAAAGAGGGAGGGGGGACACAAAAACAGGGCATTAAAAACGAGCCTTTTTTCTGCTAACAAGCATTTATAGCTCCTCTAGCTGAAGACATTTCCTTTATTCTCCTCCCCTGAAAGCTAATAATAAACATATTGTATGTTGAAAGGGCTCTGTGTTTGATGCTCCCAGCTCAGAGGAGAAAAAGTTGCTAGAAGTGTAAAGCACTTGTAAAGTGTAAAGACATTCCAGGCCAGATGCTAAACTGAGATATCGATTGGGTTGCTATTAACTTTGAGCTGCACCATATCAGCTCAGGACTTCTGTTTAGTTTTAAACAGTGATTTGCTTACTCTAAGCCAAGGTGGCTCAGTGATTTGATAGTATACATATTCCAATAAATTATTATTATTATTATTATTATTATTATTATTATTATTATTATCATCATTATTGATTTGATTTTATTGGATTTGTATGCCGCCCCTCTCCGTAGACTCGGGGCGGCTAACAACAGTAGTAAAACAGCATATGACAATCCAATATTTAATTCCAATATTAAAACAGTTAAAAACCCTTATTGTAAAACCAAACATACCTACAGACATACCATGCATAAAATTGTAAATGCCTAGGGTCCCATCAACCAAACAATTGTCCTGGCACAATATTGGAAACAAGGAGGGGTAGCTCCTGAAAAATACAATTATAAAAAAAGGGGTTATTGGATCAAACTTTGGACACTTGACAACTGGTCCGCAGTTATGATGGTGGCAATGTCCCAGGGTTATGTGAACATCTTTTGGGATCTTCTGACAAGCAACTGCAGGGATCCACTTAACGACGTTAGAGTCAGAACGGTCTCTCTCAGACAACTTCGACTTTCGACCAGACCTGTGCTTGGCTGAGGACGTTTTCCCTTCTTTTTCAAAAGCAGTCATTACTTTTGAGACATGACCTCTTGAAACGCCAAACGTTCGGGCACTTTCTGTTACACTAGCGCCTGCCATTCGAGCACCAACAATTTGGCCTCTTTGAAAGTCTGAGAGTTCTGCCATTTCTATAAGGTTATAACCAATTTCCTTAAATTTCTGTAAAAAAAAAAAGGTAGTTTTAAAAAAACATATCAAATAACAGAATTTTTAAAAAACCATTAAAATATGTCAAGTTTTGATTGATGTGAACATGTTCAATCATTATGATGCCAAAAAGTCAAGTGTTTCCATTTTTTAGTCCACCCCCTGTACATTCCTAAATGACTCAACTGGGCAACTTAAGTCTTTATTTTAGCTTCACAAACCACCATCCTTTGGCTGGCTGGTGGAGTTGTCACTGTCGTTGGTGCTTCCAAATTTTATTTTTATTTTATTTATTTTATTTTTATTTATTTATTTATTTTATTTTTTATTTATTGTTAGAGTTGAAAGGGACCATGCAGGTCATCAAGTCCAACCCCCTGCCTGATTAGGAATCCTAAAGCACCCCAGCCAAATGGCAGTCCAATCTCCTCTTAAAAGTGCCCAGGTTGTTCCAATGGTTGATCCTTACTTCTAGGTTGAATCTCTCCTTGGTCAGCTTCCAGTCGTTGTTCCTCGTTTGGCCCTCTGGTGCTCTGGAGAATAGAGTGACCCCCTCTTCTCTGTGGCAACCCCTCATATACCTGTATACAGCTATCATGTCCCCTCTGGCCCTCCTTTTCTCAAGGCTATCCATGCCCAGTTCCCGCAATCTCTCTTCGTAAGTCTTAGTTTCAAGTCCCCTAATCATTTTGGTTGCTCTTTTCTGCACCTTCTCCAGAGTTTCAATGTCTCTTTTGAAGTGTGCTGACCAGAACTGGATGCAGTACTCCAGATGTGGTCTGACCAGGGCGTAGTAGAGTGGTATTAATACTTCCCTGGTCTTGGAGTGTATCCCCCTGTTGATGCAGCTTAGGATGGTGTTGGCTTTTTTGGCCGCTGCTGCACATTGCTGGCTCATGTTTAGTTGATTATCCACCAAGATCTCTTTTGCAGTTACTGCTGCTAAGTGGGGTTTCTCCCAGGCTGTATGTGTGTCTAAATCTCTTAATTCTCCTTATTTCTACTTTAAAAATAAGGCTTAAAGCGTTACAAATCTTTCGGATAGGGTTTGGTAAATATTCGTAGCCTACTGATCAGGATCAGGGCCTCTCATTTTTCCTCCAGTATGTTCATTTCGGGTCTAGCAGCTGTGCACGTACATTTGGCCACAGATAGGGCTAGAGGAGAATGACAAATGACTTTGAAATGTCCTCTCTTCAGTCTTCTTTAAAAAAAAAAAGATGCTAGAAATTCTTGTTTTTAGTACTAGCTCTCTTTAGAGTGGAAAGAAATGCATGACCATTACTAATGCCACTGAACTCGCACCTGTGAGAAAGGAAGAGAAATGGCAGCGTTATTCCAGAAACGACAGTTATCAAACCCAAGGAATTTTAGTTCTTCCCCCCTGGCTTCCATTTCTCCTTCCATGCACCATTTAATGCCAGGCAAAAATGCTCCTGCATATAATTTCCTCCTTACATTTTCCTCTCGTTCTGTTTGACAAAAGGCAATTTTGCTTTTTTTTGAAGTTTGCTAGAAGAAGCGGAATAGCCTGGTGACATTTCCACAGATAGAGTGTTGTGTCCTATCCCGGGTCTACACAGATTGGAAACCCAGGAGGAAACCACACGGTGATATTTCAAATCGATCTTTTTATATAGAGAGCATCATTTATACCAGTGATTTTCAACCTTTTTTGAGTTGCGGCACATTTTTTACATATACAAAATCATGGGGCACATTGAGCAGGGCGGAGTGGGGGGGCTAAAAAAAGTTTGGACAATTTTTTTTATCTCTCTCTTCCTCCCTTTCGCTCTATTTCTCTCCCTCTTTCTCTCTCTTCCTTCCTTCCCCTCTCTATCCATCCCTCTTTCTCTCTTCCTTCCTTCCTCTCTTTTTTGCTCTCTTTCTATCTCTCCCTCCTTCCCTGCCTCTCTTTCTCTCTCTTGCTTGCTTTCTCTCTTTCTCTCTCTCTTGCTTTCTCTCTCTCTCTCTTTCTCTCTTGCTTTCTCTCTCTCTCTCTCTCTTTCTTTCTTTCTCTCTCTCTTTCTTTCTCTCTCTTGCTTTCTTTCTTTCTCTCTTTCTCTCTCTCTTGCTTTCTTTCTCTCTCTCTCTTTCTCTCTTGCTGAGCTTCGCGGCACACCTGACCATGTCTCGCGGCACACTAATGTGCCACGGCACACTGGTTGAAAAACACTGATTTATACAAGCCAAATTCATGTGTGTGAGTTCATCTTGGCAGCTTATCAGTGAGAGGAGTTAAGGGTTTGTTTGTTTGTTTGTTCGTTCGTTCGTTCGTTCGTTCGTTCTTTCTTTCTTTCTTTCATTCATTCATTCATTCATTCATTCAATTTTTTTTAATGCTGCCCTTCTCCTTAGACTCAGGGCGGCTTACAACATATTAGAAACATAGAAGATTAACAGCAGAAAAAGACCTCATGGTCCATCTAGTCTGCCCTTATACTATTTTCTGTATTTTATCTTAAGATGGATCTATGTTTATCCCAGGCATGTTTAAATTCAGTGACTGTGGATTTACCAACCACGTCTGCTGGAAGTTTGTTCCAAGGATCTACTACTCTTTCAGTAAAATAATATTTTCTCATGTTGCTTTTGATCTTTCCCACAACTAACTTCAGATTGTGTCTCCTTGTTCTTGTGTTCACTTTCCTATTAAAAACACTTCCCTCCTGAACCTTATTTAACCCTTTAATATATTTAAATGTTTCGATCATGTCCCCCCTTTTCCTTCTGTCCTCCAGACTATACAGATTGAGTTCATGAAGTCTTTCCTGATACGTTTTATGCTTAAGACCTTCCACCATTCTTGCAGCCCGTCTTTGGACCCGTTCAATTTTATCCATCTCTTTTTGTAGGTGAGGTCTCCAGAACTGAACACCGTATTCCAAATGGGGTCTCACCAGCGCTCTATATAGCGGGATCATAATCTCCCTCTTCCTGCTTGTTATACCTCTAGCTATGCAGCCAAGCATCCTACTTGCTTTCCCTAGCACTTTTTTTTAAACAGAGCCAGCCTATTGCCCCCACAATCCGGGTCCTCATTTTACCCACCTGGGAAGGATGGAAGAAGGCTGAGTCAACCTTGAGCCGCTGATGAGATATAAGGAGTCTCCAGTTTCACTGACTTACCATTACAGCTTCCCAGCATCTCCGCAGAGAGGGCAGATTTATTCCAAGGATTTTAGCAGAAAAATAACAGTGAATTAGCGAAACATGGATGAGACCCCAAAGCTTCAGCTGACTGCAAAACGTTGAAACCCCATCCTGAATTTCCCATCAGCCCCCCTTCAATACCTATGGGGAGTCGCCAACAATTCCTTAGAGTTAAAAAACTACAGACTACTTCCTTTTCTCATACATGCCACGCTTGTGGTCGTAAGTCAGGGGATAGGAAAGCCTGACCTGTTCACTTAACAACTGCGAGTGATGCACTTAACAACGGTGGCAAGAAAGGTGGATCAAATGAGGACCCAGATTGTTGGGGGCAAGAGGCTGATTCTGTAAACTGCTTAGAGAGGGCTGGAGAGCATTGTGAAGTGGCACATACTGTAAGTCTAAGTGCTATTGCTATTGTCCTTCCTTCCTTCCTTCCTTCCTTCCTTCCTCCCTTCTTTCCTTCCTTCCTTCTTCTTTCCTTCCTTCCTTCCTTCTTTCCTTCTTTCCTGCTTTCCTTCCTTCCTTCCTTCCTTCCTTCTTTCCTTCCTTAATGCTTTCCTTCCTTCTTTCCTTCCTTCTTTTCTTCCTTCCTTCTTTCCTTCCTTCCTGCTTTCCTTCCTCCCTCCCTCCCTTCTTTCCTTCTTTCCTTCCTTCCATCTTTCCTGCCTTCCTGCTTTCCTTCCTTCCTGCTTTCCTTCCTTCCTGCTTTCCTTCCTTCCTTCTTTCCTTCCTTCTTTCCTTCCTTAATGCTTTCCTTCCTTCCTTCTTTCCTTCCTTCCTTCCTTCTTTTCTTCCTTCCTTCTTTCCTTCCTTCCTTCTTTCCTTCCTTCCTGCTTTCCTTCCTTCTTTCCTTCCTTCCTTCCTCCCTTCTTTCCTTCCTTCCTTCTTTCCTTCCTTCCTTCTTTCCTTCCTTCTTTCCTTCCTTCCTTCCTTCTTTCCTTCCTTCCTTCCTTCCTTCCTCCCTCCCTCGTTTCCTTTCCCTTCCTCCTTCCCTCTCTGCCTCCCTTCCTTCCTCTGCCCACTGCCAGCAGTTCAGTCTTGACCAACTCAAGGTTGACTCAGCCTTCCATACGATGTGGGTCAAATGAGGACCCAGATTGTTGGGGCAATATGCTGACTCTGTAAACTGCTTAGAGAGTGCTGGAGAGCACATACTGTACGTCTAAGTACTATTGCTATTTCCTTCCTTCCTTCCTTCCTTCCTTCCTTCCTTATTTTATTTATTTATTTATTTATTTTATTTATTGGATTTGTATGCCGCCCCTCTCCGAAGACTCGGGGCGGCTAACAACAGTGATAAAAACAGGATGTAAAAATCCAATACTAAAACAGCTAAAAACCCTTGTTATAAAACCAATCGTACATACAAATATACCATGCATAAATTGTAGAGGCCTAGGGGGAAAGATTATCTTAATTCCCCCATGCCTGACGGCAGAGGTGGGTTTTAAGGAGCTTATGAAAGGCAAGGAGGGTGGGGGCAATTCTGATCCTTCCTTCCTCCATCCCACCCTCCCCTCCTTCCTCCCCCCTCCCTCTCTACCTCCCTCCACCCCTCTTTCCTTCCTTCCCTCCTTCCCAGTGGTTAGAATGCAGTTTTCCAGGCTAACTCTGCCAACTGCCTGCAGTTCAATCCTAACTGGTTCAAGGTTGACTCAGCCTTCCATCTTTCTGAGGTTGGTAACATGCTGACCCAGATCGTTGCGGGCAAGAGGCTGACTCTGAGCCACTTAGAGAGGGCAGTGAAGGCACTCTGAAGGGGTATATAAGTCTAAGTGCTGTTGCTATAGTGCTAATAGCTAAATGTAATGCACCCAGATTCCATGCCTAAAGAAGGACTGGAAGCCATAGTTTCCTGGTTTCTAGGTCAGTGCCTAACGACACCAAACTGGCCTTTTCTCCTTCCTTTGATACATCTGCTTAATCAGTTTCTTGCCTCATAAATTTGGGAGGAGAAATTTGCAATTTGCCTCCCTCCTGGCACTCCAATAGAACAATGCCTAGTTTATTTCCAGCCTGGTTTATACAGTGCACCCTAGGTCGCTTCCCTTTAAGAGATCGTGGAATTGATTAAACCCCGAGGGCAGAGTGATATTGCTGCCAAAGAGGTAGAGCGTAAATGTTCTGCCAATTGGGTGAGTAAGGTTGATTTTTTTTAAAAAAAAAAAAGTTGTTTTAAGAGCAAGAGACTCTTAATGCCTCTGTTTTGCATTCTCTTGCTTCCTTTTTCTCTGTGGTTTCTCAGCTTCGGCAACTTGAAGATATATATTGCATATTTGACAACTATGACAATCATTAAGTCAGTGTTTCCCAACCTTGGCAACTTGGAGATATTTGGACTTCAACTCCCAGAATTCCCCAGCCAGCAGACGCTGGCTGGGGAAATCTGGGAGTTGAAGTCCAAATATCTTCAAGTTGCCAAGGTTGGGAAACACTGCATTAAGTGTTGTAACACATGATTCTTGACAAATCTATATTTCCTTTTATGTATATTGAGAGCATATGCACCAAGGCAAATTCCTTGTGTGTTCAATCAAACTTGGCCAATAAAGAATTCTATTCTATTCTATTCTATTCTATTCTATTCTATTCTATTCTATTCTTGGGCATCAACTTCTAGAATTCCTCAGCCGCAGTGATGGGCTCCTACGGGTATGGTCAGATACACAGAACAGGTAGAAAAAATGTGATTTTTTTTCCTATTTTTCTCTTCTGGGCTCTGGGTCTGTTTTTCCTATCGCAGTAAATGAGGTTGAATGTGTATGATTTTAGAGAGCTCTGTGTGCGTGTGTGTGTACATACACATACAGTTTATATAGTAGATAATGTATTTTTTTGTGTTCCTGTGTGTAATATGTATGTACACGTATGGCTTGTATACATAGAATTAAAGAGTATATTTTGGAGGTTCAGTAATAGTAAATAGATAGGGAAATTGTATCTCTTTGAGGCAAGGAGAGGCCAGGGACCCTAATCCTAACCCTGGACGTGAGTGACATCAAGTTGGCCACCTTTAAACAGTCACGTGACCTTTAAGACACCCCCTGGTCACATGATCGTCAAGCCACTCCCGCCTGGTCACATGGCCAGCAAGCCACACCCACAAAATAAGCCACGCCCTCGTGGTGGTAGTAAAAAAGGTTGCAGCCCTTCATTGCCCACATCCCCCCTTAGGTTTCTTTTTGGATTCCGGGCACCTTGGATAATCTGAAGTTTCGAAATCAGGCCCAGAAAATCAGATTTGCCTGTTGCTTCCCCAAAAGCTAATCTCCCTGCTGCTTCTTCCTTCTTGTCTTCTCCAGGGTAATGATGATGATGAGTCTGTGGATAAGAACAAGTGCTGTACGCTTTGTAACATGTCCTTTACCTCGGCGGTGGTGGCTGAGTCACACTATCAAGGGAAAATCCATGCCAAAAGGTTAAAACTCTTGCTAGGAGTCCAGCCGACTTTAAAAGCCACCGGTAAGTCCAATGATGCTGGTAAGAAATTGTCTTATGTGTAGACACCCCAAAAGAAGTCAATAAGGGGCTGCCCCAAAGAAGAGGGAGTCAAGCTATTCTCCAAAGCACCTGAGGGTAGAACAAGAAGCAATGGGTGGAAGCTGAACAAGGAGAGAAGCAACTTAGAACTCAGGAGAAATTTCCTGAGAGTTAGAACAATTGGCATGTTTACATTCAGTTACTGTGGATTTACCAACCACATCGGCTGGAAGTTTGTTCCAAGGATCTATTACTCTTTTGGTGAAATAATATTTTCTCATGTTGCTTCTGATCTTTCCCCCAACTCACTTCAGATTGTGCCCCCTTGGTCTTGTGTTCACTTTCCTATTAAAAATGCTTTCCTCCTAAACCTTATTTAACCCTTTAACCTATTTAAATGTTTCCATCATGTCCCCCCTTTCCCTTCATGTCCCCTAGGCCCTGCCAACCATCATTGTCTGGCCAATGGGACCTGGAGAAGGCCAACTCTGTGGGACCTAACCGGCTGCTGGGATACATCAGGCAGAAGACAGTCCCGTAGATAGTCTGGTCCTAAGCCATGTAGGGCTTTATAGGTCACAACCAGAACTTTGAATTGTGCCCAGAGACCCATTGGCAACCAGTGCAGCTCATGGAGTGATGTTGAGATGTGGGCAGATCTTGGTAGCCCCACTATACATTTTCCACTTTAGCTTGTAAAAATGAGACTTTATGTATAAAGAGACTGATTTGAAATTTCAATGCATGGATTCCTCCTTTTTTTTGTTCAAGCTGCATAGGCCGGAATAGAACACTGCCCATCTCCCTGGGGCAGTGGTTCTCAACCTTTCTAAGACCGCGACCCCTTAATACAGTTCCTCGTGTTGTGGTGACCCCCAACCATAAGTCTAGCGCCAATTCTCCCAACAGAGCTTTGAGCTGATTGGCAGGAAGGTCAGAGGGACGCCCCCACTGTAAACGCCTGATTGGTCAGATTGTAAAAATATGTTCCAAGATGCCAGAATAGAAGCTTTAGTTCCTAATACCAGGAGAAATTTGTCTTTTCCCAGGGTCTCAGGCGACCCCCATGAAATGGTCATTCGACCCCCAAAGGGGTCCCGATCCCCAGGTTGAGAACCACTGCCCTAGGGACTCTAGGTGGCTCAAAACCAAAATCAAAACATACAAATGATATTAAAATCTCTAAAAAACAATTGAAAACCATTGAAATCCTACTAATAAAAACCATACATACCATTTATGGCCAGATCTCCACGGTACACCATCAGATCAACGGGCCCAGGCCTGCTGGAAAAGCCAGGTCTAACCATCCATCGGATTCCGTTGTTCTAAAAGTAACTCCCATTTGTTTGAAATGTGCTTGTCAATTTAACACTTCTTCCTCTGGCAGTGCGCAACCACTTCTGGAATTGCCTCTAGCTCAGTGCAGGCATTTATATCTCCTTCCAGCAGCCCACGGAATAAAAACATCATTTTACTTTTAACTTTTAACAGAGATGTTAGGGAAGGGAGAGAAATTCTTCTTACAGAGCATTTTTTGGGTTGGCTGGCCTCTTGAATTTTGCCTGGGGTTTCAGCTTCCTCCTCTTCCTCTGCTTAGACTATCCAGCCACCATTAGTTTTCACATTTAAGAAGTCGAGTGTCAGTAGCAGATAATTTAGCCATTGGAATGTCACCTGCAAAACTCTGTGCAAAGTTCTTATGTGGAGAGAAGCAGCATTTTTCAAAGGTTGTTCTTAAACAGAAGATTAAAAGGACAAGCAAGAACAGCCATAAAGTACACTGCATTTTACTTTTGCATTTCATACTTTTTAAAAAAAAATTACATAGATAATAAACCAAACAACAAATAAGCAGAAAAGAAAAAACACAATACAATAAGTATGACATAGCAGTAAATAATAAACAAAACATATAAATACGACATTTGGGAAACAAAAGTTTCCCCACTTCTTTTTTGAATGTTCAATCAGAGAATTTTCCTTTGTCACTTAATATTTATTCTTTTATTTGACGTGTTGCTTTGCTTGAATTTTAATTATTTCTCCCTTGTTCTTTCCTTTAGCCAATCGTAAAACTTTCCCCATATCTTATAATAATCTGAGTCTTCTTTTCCCTCTGATTTTTTGGACATCCTCTCCATCTCTGGACAGTCTAATATTTTTTAAATTATTGTATTTTCTTCTGGTGTTTTGTCTGTTTTCCATTGCTGGGCATATGCTATCCTAGCAGCTGTTAGTATGTGTATAGATAAATATCTTACCTCTTTTTTCATTTTTTTGGTTGAAAATGCCCAATAGATATAATTCTGGGGTTTTTTCCAAATTCTTCCTTTGTTATTTCTTTTCGCCAATCTGTTATCTTATTCCAATAATTTTTTGCCTGCAGACATGTCCACCATTGATGATAGAACGTGCCTTTTTCTTTTTTACACTTCCAACATAATGATGAAACTTTTGGAAACATTTTCGAAAGCCTTTCCGGTGATAAATGCCACCTGTAAAACATCTGTAGTTGGTTCTCCTTGAATGCAGTCGATTTTGTCATCTGCCAATATGATATATGATAAGTTGGGGAATAAATTTCGGTTACACAATTGAACTAGAAAAATGGGGGAAATTATGCATTTCATACTTCTAAGGGGGGGGGGGGATCTGATTAATACAATCGACCTAAGACTATTCCCATTTTGGGTTTGCGATAGAATTCCCTCATTGTTAGCCTCTTGTCTAGGACTAATGATAAGTGGTACTAAGATATTCACTGTGGTGGAATGCTGCCTGGATGCCCAGGAGAGAGAAAGAATGCATTGCAGAGGAGCAAGAGATAACTCAGATAACTCAATTTGTGTGGGAGACAGAGTGGAATGCACATCTTATGGTCTGTGTTCTTTCTTTCTTTCTGTATTTATATTTATTTGTTTCTTTTGTCAAGTATGTATTGGTGGTATGCAAAGATATAATACCTTCGGAACTGCCTTCTGCCACACGAATCCCAGCGGCCGATAAGGTTCCACAGAGTTGGCCTTCCCTGGGTCCCATCGACTAAACAATGTTGTCTGCTGGTCCCCAGGGGAAGAGCCTTCTCTGTGGCGGCCCCGGCCCTCTGGAATCAACTCTCCCCGGAGATCAGAACTGCCCCCACCCTCCTTGTCTTTCGTAAATTGCTTAAGACCCACCTATGTCGCCAGGCATGGGGGAATTGAGACATCTCCCCCAGGCTTTTATAGTTTTATGTATGGTATGTGTGTGCTGCATGGTTTTTAAATGATAGGTTTTTTTAGATGCTTTTTTAATATTAGATTTGTTTACATTGTCACACTGTTATATTATTGTTGTGATCCGCCCCGAGTCTTCGGAGAGGGGCAGCACACAAATCTAATAAATTATTATTAATTATGGACTGATGGACAGCCCAGCTTCCACCTCTCTCTCTTTCTCTTTCTCTCTCTCCTTCTCTCCCTCCATCTCCCTCTTTCTGCCAGCTCCATTCCCTCTTCCCCCTTGGAGCTCTCAGTTTGCTTAATATAAAATTGATTAAAACCAAAATCAAGGAAAGGTTAAGAGGCAGAGAGAGGAAGTAGTTGGAGAAAGACAGAGGTGGGGTGGAGAAAGGAAGGAAGGAAGGAAGGAAGGAAGGAAGGAAGGAGAGAAGGGAAGGTAGATGGGAGAGATGGAGAGAGTAGGAGGGGAGTGTGAAAGAGAAACATGAACATGGACTGATAACCTATTAACATGATAGAGGTACTGATATGAAAATAAAAGAGACCAGCTAGAATTATGCAACTATGTATGTTATGGTTATGTTTTTAAGGTATATGCATTGATATATGTATGAATATGGAGTTTAAAATAATTTAAAAAGGAAACACATGGAGGTGTGACAGGAAGGACTTAGAATTTCTACTTGGTTGCCGAATAGACTGAATTACTTTGGAAATAAGTGGAACCCTTATCTTAGCTTAACTTGTCTGGAAGGCAATTTTATTCCAGCTGGGGAAATGCTTATAATGTTAATTAACAAGTTAGCAAAATGCAGTGATAAAACTTTCAGTAATTTCAACCAAACGCTTCTTCCCTCCCTCTGGCCCCAAATCCTTGCCTTATGGCTCCAGGGGTAACTCAACATGGTGTTTGCATGCCGATATATTTCCGAGCAGAGATGGGAGGGAAAGATCACCTTTGATGTTCAGTGACCCCAGAATAGTTTCTTAGTCCTGTTTAAAAATGACAACAAGACAGGTCAGGTCCTCCTCAACCCCAACCATCATTTTTTTTTAAACTTAAGCTGGGTACATAGAACATACAATAATTGAGTGGGAAGGGACCTTGGAGGTCTTCTAGTCCAACCCTCTGCTTAAGCGGGAGACCTTTTACCCATGGTGAAATCCATTTTTTTTTTACTACTAGTTCTGTAGGTGTGGCTTGGTGGGTGTGGCAAGGGAAGGATACTGCAAACTCTCCATTCCCTCCTGTTAGTACTATGTACATAACAGTTGAGTTTGGCAATATATAAACAAGCTATAAATGCATGAATGCTTGTATGTATTGAAACACTATGTCTTTCAGAGTTAGTGTTGGGTATTGTGTTTTTCCAGTCATTTGCGCTGATTCATGGTGACTGCTGTAGTAAGAACTGTGTGTTCAACGATAGTTTATATATCTGTAAGCTGTACAAGTAAGGCTTCTAGTATTGTTAATGTATTGAGAGAGATTGACTGATTTGACTGTGTGTGACTGGACTGTGTAGCTTGACTACAATATGGCATTGTTTTGTCAACGGGACCCGGAGAAGGCCAACTCTGTGGGACCTAATCGGCCGCTGGGATTCATGCGGCAGAAGGCGGTCTCGTAGGTATTCTAGTCCGATGCCATGTAGGGCTTTATAGGTCATTACCAACACATTACCAACATGACATACTCAATTCCTGCAACCATTCTTCATATATTTGATTGATTGATTGATTGATTGATTGATTGATTGGATTTGTATGCCATCCCTCTCCGTAGACTCGGGGCGGCTAACAATAATAGTACAAAACATCATGTAAATACTAAAAACTAATACTAAAACAATTAAAAAACCCTTATTTGTAAAACCAAACATACATGCAAAGAAACATACCATGCATAAATTGTAAAGGCCTAGGGGGAAAGAATATCTCAGTTTCCCCATGCCTGACGGCAGAGGTCGGTTTTAAGGAGCTTACGAAAGGCGAGGAGGGGGGGCAATTCTAATCTCTGGAGGGAGTTGGTTCCAGAGGGCTGGGGCCGCCACAGAGAAGGCTCTTCCCCTGGGGCCCGCCAAACAACATTGTTTTGTTGACGAAACCCGTAGAAGGCCCACTCTGTGGGACCTAACCGGTCGCTGGGATTCGTGTGGCAGAAGGCGGTCTCGTAGATACCCTAATTATCTTTGGGGCTCTTCTCTGCTATCTTTCTAGAATCTCAACATCTTGTTTATACCCTGGCGCCCAAAATATGACAATTAGGTGTGTACCGGAAGCTTTGGGATAGGGACCTGGGTGACTCCATTGCTGCTTGCTTTCTTTTGCAGAAACAAACCTGAGTTCTCTTAAGGAGCCACATGTGGACAGCTCTCCAGCCGTGTCTCCACCCCACCAGAGAAGAGATTCCGATAGGTATTGCCAGCTCTGTGCAGCGTGGTTTAACAACCCAATGATGGCACAGCAACACTATGACGGGAAAAAGCACAAAAAGAACGCAGCCAGGGCCGACCTACTAGAGCAGCTAGGAACGACATTGGACCTAGGCGAGGTAAGAGGTAAGATATTTTAGTCTTCTCAAATCGTCGTCTTGAAAAAGTCATTGGGGGAATGGAAGTGGATTGTGCCCTTTTGCGTAGGGACCCATCCCAAAATTAAAACCAGGCCCAAATTGGTGAACCTGCACAACCATTGAGATGAGTCCTTGTGATTAACAATGGGGTATCTCCCTGCCTGTTGAGTGACCAGATCCAAATACAATATGATGTACTTTATGGATTACTCAACTGACCATCTCAAACAGGAGCGCCGGCCATAAAAAAATACAATAAACTGAGATAAAATGCAATAAAACGGCTACGGTGAGATAAAATGGAATAATATATAGTAGTCAAGATAAAAGTGAAGTAAGATCAAGTAGCATCAGATAAAATTGAAGAAGAAGAAGAAGAAGAAGAGAACTTTATTTAGTCAATTGACTGTATTGAAGGCGTAGATTGTATTTCGATACGGATTTGGGGAAGGAATTATTGCATGCGCGGAAGCAAAGAAAGCACTGAAAATGGGTGAAATCTCTCTCGCACAAGTGTCCTCATGCGATATTTCCCTTCCTGCGCATGTGCAAAAGACGAATCTTGTGCAAGGGTGCACATGCGCATATCAGGTATGCATAGCTGCATGCACATGATTTTCGCTACCACACTATAGTGTGGCCCGTACCGGGTGCGGCCCACTACTGATTGTCACTCCTACAGTGAACTCCAACCTGATCAATTCAATTTATTAGATTTCCTCTGAGGACCGACTCACAACATGCAATACAAACAATATGTGTACAAATCGAATAGTTAAAAAACGGTAACTAAAAACCCATTATATAAAAAACAGTCAGTCTACTCAATCACATCCACACATAACATTTGATGGTCAGAGAAGAAGGGGGCATGATCTAGCTGCCCCATGGCTGGCGACATAGGTGGGTCTTAAGGGTCTTGCGCAAGGCGAGAAGGGTGGGGGCAGTGCGAATCTCTGGGGGGAGCTGATTTTCTCGATCCACCTTTTCTATCCTGTGCATGATTTTATACACTTCAATCAAGTCACCCCTTCAACGCTGTCTTTCAAGGCTGAAGAGACCAAGGGGTTGCAACCTGGTTTCGTAAGGGAGGGGCTCCATTCCCTTGATAATTCTTGTTGCCCTTATTTGCACCTTTTCCAGTTCCATTCTATCCTCCTTGAGGTGTCTGTCTTTGATGCTGGGGGTGGGTGGGTAGGAATAACCCCTTCAGAAAGGGTATCCTCCTTGATCTACAGCTGAGGTTAGATCAACATTTCTCAGCTGTGTCTAGGGGGACATTTGTATAGAGGTCCACCTCGTGCACCAGTTGCAACCCTATCTAGCCAAGGAGGCTCTTTGTATAGTCACAACATTGTGGGAATTAGTTGTTTAGTAGAGGGATGGCACGGGTGGGGTAGGGGGGGTACAACTGTCCTTGTGTCTAGCTGTTTTGGTGTGCAATGCTCTAAAGCAGTGTTTCTCAATCTTGGCTGTTTGAAGATGTGTGGACTTCAACTCCCAGAATTCCACAGTCATGGCTTCAGGTTGGACTATTTACGGGATCATCAGCGACCGATTAGGGCCCACAAGGCTGATCTCGTCAATGTCCTGTCAGCTACACAGTGTCAGATGGTGGGGCCTTCTCTGTGGTGGCTCCAGCTCTCTGAAATGAACTTCCCCTGGAGATCCACACGATCCCTGCCCTCCTGGTTTTCCGGAAGGCTGTGAAAACTTAGCTTTGCTGGCAGGACTGGGGTTGGTGAGCCATTCCATCTACCCCTAACTGAATGGATATGAATTACTCCTTTTTAAAAGATTTTAAATTGTTTTTATATTGTTTTAAACTGTTGTACGCCATTCCAAAGTCCGGAAGGAGTTGGGCGGCTTACAAATTGCACAAACAAATGAACAAACAAATAAATAAATAGCACCTTTGAGGATGACCCTTGGTTGGCCTGATTTGGCCTAAACTCAATTTTTCTAAAATAGCTTTATTCGGAGTAGAGTTTGGCCCAACACTTCATTGACGTTTCCACACTTCTCTTTCACCTTAATGGAAACAATCTTGCCTCCAATTGCATTTTTCTTTCTCACGGGATAAAAAACCTTTCAGTTAAATTTTTATGATGGTGCGTGACATTCCAGCAGTTATTTAGGTGATAAAAAGAGCCATATGCGAATGAAGGTTTTAAAGCCGCCCCGGCAATACCTTTTCCATCGCTTGCAAAAACAAACTAGCCTGATCTTGGTTAATGAAGCAAAATTGCAACGTCACACCTATTCCTCCAGGATAAGCGTCTTCAAAAGGTTTTGGAAGATCAGAGTGAACACTTGGTTTTTATCTCTCTCCTCCCCCCTCCCTTCTTTCCAAATAATGCCTCCAACTTCCTGCAGTCAGGGACTATTAGCTGGTGGCCCATCAAACACGGAACATTTTATCCATTTATGTTTCACAAAAAGGGTTGAAAATAGAACGCTTTCCCGGGGCAACATAAATGTGGTGGATTTCTTTAAAAAAATAATAATATTACACTTCTTTTTTAAATACCCTCCTTTCTCAATTCTGCACAATATAGATTGAGCTTCTAGATATACCAAAAGCTTAAAAAAAACCCCTCATCTTTAATGAAGGGTATCCTTCCCTTAAGATTGAACTCGCACCCTAGATCTTTTACTGATGATATTAAAATCCCTGAGATGAAGAGATGGTCCTCATTTTAACACAGACCAGCAAATTTAGCTGTTGGAATCTCTAGTTGCAATTTTATAGATTTTTATTTTTTTTGCTTTATTTTTGGAGCCTCCTACCTTGTGGTGGAATTCTGTTTTGCCCCCCGGAAGCGGAGTAAAGACGCTGAGACGTATTGTGGATTAAATAAGGGTCATTTTATTAAATTTAAATAAATTTGAATAAATTTGAATACGTAAATTTAAATATTTAAATTCAAATATGAACTAAGGACCTGCAGAGGCCAAAACTAACAGGGCGGAAATTCCTACCAGAAAATTCCTTGGCACCATTGGGCAAAAACTCCTTGCTGAACCAGGTGAAGGTAGCCACCTTCACCTTGATCCAAACCACGCCCCTTCGTCGTGTGGGAGGAGTTCACCCTCCAATCCCTGTGGGAAATTGGATCCGGTGATTCCCATGGACATCTTCTCTCCAATCCCCGAAGTTGTTCCAACCTCTAGTTCCTGGAGAGAGGTGGTCCATCACCCTTTAAAGGATGCCCAAAGGAGCATTCGCAGTCACTTCTAATTGCCCATTTCCGCCCCTAACCTGCCAAACCCCAGTGACCAAAGGGAGGCCTATACTGATATCTAAGTGCGCCGCACCCCCTAACCAATCCAGTCCGCACTGTCAGTGTGGAATAGGCGAAAAAACGGCCACCTCTAAAGGGGAGGCCGCAAAAAATTCCTATTCGGCCCCGAGGTGACCTCCATAGGACACACTGTTAATAGCGGAGGGTGGGCGGGTGTTCGCTTCCAGAGCCAGGAGAAAGAGAGGGAGGTCCTATTCGGATCGCCCTTAAATAGGGCGATCTCGGACCTCTCCCAAACCAGCAGGCAGCGCGCTTGCCCTGGCACGCTGCCAGAAGCCAAACTTCCGGGTTCCAAAGGAACCCAGAAGTTCGGAGCTCAAAAATAGCTGCCGTCAGCGTCCCCCGGCTCCGGAGTCAATTTCGGCTGGCGGTTTAAGCCGCCGATTGTGCATTTATCAACAGCTTCTAATAAAACAAAGGTACAGTACTTTGTTGGCAAAAATTGGTACTTATTTTGATCAAAGAAAGAAGTGGAAAAGAATGAGACACAGATTTTTAGTTTTACTGAGTCACTTGATAAATCTTTATAGAAATGACGTGTTCATATTATTATTAAAAAAACAGAAAAGTTGGGATTTGGTGTTAATGCCTTCTTATTTTACTCCCTCCCTCCCTCCTTCCTTCCTTCCTTCCTTCCTTCCTTCCTTCCTTCCTTCCTTTCTGTCTTCCTTCCTTCCTTCCTTCCTTTCTGTCTTCCTTCCTTCCTTCCTTCCTTCCTTCCTTCCTTTCTGTCTTCCTTCCTTTCTCATCCTCCTTGCTTCACTTTCCCATCTTCCTCCCCACTTTTTTCCTATTTGCTTTTGTATTTTGTATCTTATTTTATCTTATAACTAAAGGGAAAAAAATGTTAAACTTGAAAACAAAGTATTTGAACTGATTCATCATTCATCCTTTTTAAAAAAACTAAATGCCTGTGACAATGGCCTTAGAACTTCGCACGGTTAAAATAGAAGGACCAAAGTTAAAGGATAGAACCTTCACTAGACTCTCAAATGATTCCAGCCTCAAGTTAAGCATTTTGAGGAGAACTTGGAAAGAGATGATTATATCATCCAACCTGGAAGGAACCCAACTCTGTTCTACGGGCAATTCACCTTTTTTCTCTGTCAAATATTTGCATCGATTATTTCTGCCTGTTCCTTGTTTCCAAGAATCAATCTTCCATTTAAAAGACTCCCCCTTTGCTTGTCTTGCTCTCAATCCTCAATTTCCTGGGGTTCTTGTGATGCTTTGATGCTATTTCATTCTTTCCTCCACCTAAGTCTTGTTCCTTTTTTTATATACAAAAAATATCCTTTCATAGAAACATAGAAGACTGACAGCAGAAAAAGACCTCATGGTCCATCTAGTCTGCCCTTATACTATTTCCTGTATTTTATCTTAGGATGGATCTATGTTTATCCCAGGCATGTTTCAATTCAGTGACTGTGGATTTACCAACCACGTCTGCTGGAAGTTTGTTCCAAGCATCTACTACTCTTTCAGGAAAATAATATTTTCTCACGTTGCTTTTTCCCCTTTCTTTCTTTCTTCCTTTCCCTCATATCTCACTTGTACATCCTTATTTTTATTTTATTTTTGGTCTGGTCCAGTTGACTGCCAGGGCTATCCTTGGGCTGTTTCCTTCTGTGATATTATCACAAAAATCACAATTGCTGCGATGTCAAAATAATCTTGCATTCCAAAAGATTAAATCGCGAGTGAGGGAATGAGGCCAAGATGGGAAGGGAGGAGTGAAGTGAATATGATGGATATTTCTCCAAAGGGGAAGTTTCGGTTATTTCTACTTGGAAGGGTTCAGAAATTAACAACAACAAAAAAAGGTGGAAATTCTTATTTTAAGATTTTTTTCTTTCCATCTTGGTTTTTAATAGAGGAAAGAGTTGTATGGACCTTTCTCACAGCTCAGAAAATCTTGTGTTTTGTAAGCACAAGAAGGTTACTAGGTGCTTGAACAAAATACGAGGGTTGCCCAGAAAGTAATGCACCACATTTTTTTTCTCAGCCTACTGTAATGGTATGAATACGAAACCATAGATCTACATCATTTGAATTGTCAGGAGTGTGTGTGTAAATTTTGCATTTCTTCAGACAGATAGCATAGCTGCAGCCGTGTTTTGGAATGGCATCTGTAAGTGATGTACGTTACAAGCAGCCTGTCGTCATTGAATTTCTCACTCACTCATTCATTCATTCGATTTTTATGCTGCCCTTCTCCTTAGACTCAGGGCAGCTTACAACATGTTAGCAATAGCACTTTTTTAACAGAGCAAGGCTATTGCCCCCACAATCTGGGTCCTCATTTTACCCACCTCGGAAGGATGGAAGGCTGAGTCAACCTTCACTGCAGTGAAAGAAACTGTTGGGAACATTCACAAACATTTGGGTACAGTTTATGGAGAACCTGCAGTCGACAGAAGTACGGTTAGTCGTGGAAGACATTTTGAGGATGACAAAGAGGTGATTCGCACAGCGCAGAAATGGCTTTGTGACCAGAACAAGGAGTGGTACCGACAGGGCATAGACGCCCTTGTGTCTCGTTGGAGGAAGGTCATAGAACGGGATGGAGATTACGTGGAAAAATAGGGAAGGTAGAAGAAACATCATTCTTTCTTGTGTTTATAATTTTTTATTATAAAAACAATTTATTGAACACAATGAAACTTGTGTTCAATAAATTGTTTTTATAATAAAAAAATTTATTGAATTTTTATAGTAATAATAAAACATTCACTCAACACATAACAATGTGCTCAATGCTCAAAGTACCCACCACCAAACAACATTCATACCCTTCCACCAAGATGAAGAGCATCATTCATTCATTCATTCACTCATTCTCTCATTCATTCATTCATTCATTCAATTTTTACACCGCCCTTCTCCTTAAACTCAGGGCGGTCTACAACATGTTAGCAATAGCACTTTTTAACAGAGCCAGCCTATTGCCCCCACAATCTGGGTCCTAATTTTACTCATCTCGGAAGGATGGAAGGCTGAGACAACCTTGAGCAGGTGATGAGATTTGAACCACTGACCTACAGATCTACAGTCAGCTTCAGTGGCCTGCAATACAGCACTCTACCTGCTGCGCCACCCCAGCTCTATATCTGTTTACATATTATAAAGTAATTCTAATTTATTCTTTATATCTTGGTCTCGAATTCTACTAACCACATGTCCTCTTACCTTGTCCCATCGTCCCATCAGTTCTCACAGATTAGTTTCGCTGGTTGAATTCATCCTCTTATCCATCATCTCAAACTGAATATGATCCACCATGTACCGATACCAATTTTGTATTGTCCATTTTGTCACATCCTTCCAACCCAGGACTATTACCGCCTGAGCGCTTTCTCTCCTTCTATGCTTTCCTAAGATAAAATACAGGAAATAGTATAAGGGCAGACTAGATGGACCATGAGGTCTTTTTCTGCTGTCAATCTTTTTCTGCTGTCGAGTCTACGGAGAGGGGCGGCATACAAATCTGATTAATAAATAATAAATAGTAAATAAATCTTCTATGTTTCTATGTTTCTATCGTTGCTTCTTTTATTTCTCTAAATTCCCCCATCTCGTTCCTTTTTACTAATACCGCCATTTCCTCTGTAATTGTCCATCGTATATTTAAACATCCTATTAATATCCTCTTGCACTTCATATCATATGCATAAACATCTCGACACCCGTGCCAACAAGTATCCTTAACATTCTGCTGAAAGTATGCAAGTTGAGCAGGTGTGTGATGCCACTTGTGTAGTATTTTCCTTCTCATTTCTCTAACCCTTCTATCCCTCAATAAATAATTGTTGAAGGAAAAAAAATGTGGTGCATTACTTTCTGGGCGACTCTCGTATATTTGCAGATAAAAAGCTGCCTCCCGATGTAAATGAAGTGGCTTTGTGGAGACCAATTTTGTTGTTTTTGTGGTTTGAAGTGCCTCCTCGGGGAGAATCAAAGCTGCCTCGCACCAGTTCCCTGGCCACATCTGTTCTCTGCTAATCACGATCTAATAACTTTGGAAGCTGTTTGTGGAGCTAGGCTCAGATTAAGCCTTGGATCAGCTCAAAGACCGAGCCTAGGCACCTCCAGATGACAACATTTAATTTCAGGCTGTCGGGGAGGCTTTGCCGAGCATTATCATTTCGGTTTCCAAACTGGAAAGTTTGCGCTAATGCAATTCCCTCACTGCAGCTGAGAAGCATCGAGGCTCAAACTGTAACAGGCATGGTGTGAATTGCCTCTGTTAAGTTGCCTTTCACACATTTTTTTAAATTGTAGATCCACGTTATTCAGCAAGGATGCTGCTGCAGAGGCAGGTGGTCCCAGCAAGGGTTGCAGCTAAGCAATAAACATTGGCAAGTGCTTTTGATTGTGCTTGCAATTTGGTTAATTGGAGCCCGGGCTCGATAACTGAGCAAAATTGGACTAGGGGCTTGCTAGACTCTGAAGGGGCTCTTCACTTTCATGGACTTTGGGCAAAGCACTCCCTGGACCCTTGCTTTGCTTATAGCATGGATTGCCCCAAAAGATGCTTTTGCAAGAGGCAGCTGGACTCTCTCATCTTGGATGAGAAGCGAAAAGTCTTCCCACTTTTTTCCGGTCCCATTTATTTTTTATTTATTTATTTGTTTGTTTGTTTGTTTGTTTGTTTAGTTATTTAGTTAGTTAGTTAGTTATTTAGTTATTTAGTTATTTAGTTATTTAGTTAGTTAGTTAGTTAGTTAGTTAGTTAGTTAGTTAGTTAGTTAGTTAGTTAGTTAGTTAGTTAGTTATTGGATTTGTATGCCGCCCCTCTCCGCAGACTCGGGGCGGCTAACAACAGTAATAAAACAGTACAGTGGAACCCCGACATAAGAGCTGCTCTACTTAAGAGCAACTCGAGATAAGAGCTGGGAGAGGAGAGATATTTTTGTTCTACTTACAAGCCCAAATTCGAGATACAAGCGCCAAGGAGCTGTCTCCTGAAGCCAAACGCTAACTTCCGCGTTCAGCTTCAGGAGACAGCTGCGAAGCGGCGCGCGTGTTTTAAAAGGTTGCAGCCGGCCTGGGGGGCTCGGGGGGGTGCTTGCAGCTTTCTTTCTTGCTCTTTTTCTTTCTCTCTTTTACCTTCCCTTCCTCTATTTCTTCTTTTTTTTCTCCTTCCCACCTTCTTCCCTCCCTCCCTCCCTTCACTCATTCCTCTCTTACTCTCCCCTTTCATAAGTTTCCTTGCTTCCTTCCTCTGTTCCTGTCCCTTCCCCCTTTCTTTCTTTCTTGCTTTCTTTCTTTCTTTCTTGCTCTTTTTCTTTCTCTCTTTTACCTTCCCTTCCTCTATTTCTTCTTTTCTTTCTCCTTCCCACCTTCTTCCCTCCCTCCCTCCCTTCACTCATTCCTCTCTTACTCTCCCCTTTCATAAGTTTCCTTGCTTCCTTCCTCTGTTCCTGTCCCTTCCCTCTTTCCTTCCTTCCTTCCCACCCTCGGTCCATTCATTCACCCATTCCTCTCTTGATCGCTTAAAGCCGGTCCCTGGTGCAAAAAGGGTTGGGGACCTCTGTCCTACAGGATTGGGTGGCAGAGAAGTTGAACATATGTAAATTTAAAAGTTTAAGAAAGTTTACAAGTTAAGTGAAAGAAACTTCATTATTCATTTATATGTACATGTACATTTCTTCATTAAAAACATGTCTTTCTGCATAATTTAGACTAACTTTGTGAGTTTTTTGAGGGCTGGAACCAATTAAAATTATTTACATTAATTCCTATGGGGAAAAGTCGTTCGAGATAAGAGCTGCTCGACTTAAGAGCCCAGGTCCGGAACGAATTAAACTCGTATCTCGAGGTACCACTGTATATGACAATAATCCAATACTAAAAACAGTTAAAAACCCATTATATAAAAACCAATCATACATACAGGCATACCATGCATAAAATTGTAAAGGACTAGAGGGAAAGTGTATCTCAATTCCCCCATGCCTGGCGGCAGAGGTGGGTTTTAAGCAGCTTACGAAAGGCAAGGAGGGTGGGGGGAGTTGGTTCCAGAGGGCCGGGGCCGCCACAGAGAAGGCTCTTCCACTGAGTCCCGCCAAGCAACATTGTTTAGTTGACGGGACCCGAAGAAGACCCACTCTGTGGGACCTAATCGGTCGCTGGGATTCGTGCAGCAGAAGGCGGTCCCGGAGATAATCTGGTCCGGTGCCATGAAGGGCTTTATAGATCATAACTGACACTTTGAATTGTGACCGGAAACTGATTGGCAACCAATGCAGACTGCACAGTGTTGGTGCAACATGGGCATATTTGGGAAAGCCCATGATTGCTCTCGCAGCAATCTCCCTCTTTCTCTCTTCCTCTTTTTTTTCTCTTTCTCTCTCTTCCTCCCTTCTTTTTTTTATACAAAAGATAAAAACCCCAGAAAGAAACCCCATCTTAGTAAGTGAGAGGAGAGGTGTTAAAAATATCAAGATAACAATTGTGGCAGCGTTTTTAAAAACCTTCTGTCCCTTCTGTGCATGGAATCAACAATGCACGTGCATAGAAAAATCTTCAAATTGTGTTATTGTGCCAACCTCTTCTCTTTGTTTCACTTCATTCTGCCAACATTGCTGGCCTTTCTGCTTATAACTCCCACAACAAATATCAATTTTATTCCCGAACATTTCTTATAGGCCTTCCCCAAAAGTCTATTTAACCATCCTATTGGCAGGGAAGGTCAATGAAGTGAACACTTTTCCAGAAAAATACTGACCTGTATTTTTTAAAATACATTTTTAAAAATACAATCATCTTTTCTTTTCTTTTTTTTTTTAAAGGAGGTTGGTGCAAAATATAGGTTCATTCTTAGAAATTTTAAAAATATACAAGAGGTTAGTTGTTCACTTTGTATTATGGCAGCTTGGCAAATAAGCGAATATTTAAATTAGCTGACTCTAATTCTAAATTCATTTTATTCATAGATTAAAAAATAGGCATATTGTTTCTGAGATGCTTCAACATATGAATAGAATAGAATACATGGCATTGGGCCAGAATACATCCGGAACCGCCTTCTACCGCACGAATCCTAGCGGCTGATAAGGTCCCACAGAGTTGGCCTTCTCCAGGTCCCGTCGACCAAACAATGTCGTTTGCCGGGCCCCAGGGGAAGAGCCTTCTCTGTGGCGGCCCCGGCCCTCTGGAATCAACTCCCCCCAGAGATTAGAACGGCCCCCACCCTCCTTGTCTTTCACAAATTACTCAAGACCCACCTTTGTCGCCAGACATGGGGGAGTTAGGATATTCCTTCCCCTAGGCCATTACAAGTTATGTATAGTATGTTTGTGTGTATGTTTGGTTTTTATAATAAGGGTTTTTAGTTGTTTTATTGAATTGGATTGTTACATGTTGTTTTTTTATCATTGTTGTTAGCCGCTCCGAGTCTGCGGAGAGGGACGGCATACAAATCCAATAAATACATAAATAAATAATAAATAGAATAGAATAGAATAGAATAGAATTCTTTATTGGTCACAATTCTTGGACACTCAAGAAATTTATCATTAGTGCATATGCTCTCAGTGTACATAAAAGAAATGATACTTTTGTCAAGAATCATGAGTTACAACACTTAATGATTTTCATAGGATACAAATAAGCAATCAGGAAACAATCAATATTAATATAAATTGTAAGGATACAAGCAATACATTACAGTCATGCAGTCATAAATGGGAGGAGATGAGTGACAGGAACGATGAGAAGACTCATAGTAATAGTAATGCATCTTTAGTGAATAGTTTGACAGTGGGGAGGGAATTATAAATCCAATTAAATAAATAAATACATATTTGTTTAGCAGAATGATGGTGTTTTGTAAAAAAACTGTTTTTTTTTAAAGGTTTTCAAGACTTGATGTTTGAGGAGGATGTTAAATAGGATTGGTTGACATTTTCTGCATGGGTTCAGAAAAAAGAGTTCTTGAGATTCTTTTATTGGAGAATTTGCAAGCTGTATTGTTGTGGTCTCTGCTATCTCTGCCTTTAAAAAAAAAAAACAGCAAAAGAGGACTTTTCAAAAATGCCATGAAATCCTTAAAGGCAAATCCCAGTGGAAACGTTGCAGCATTACCATCTATTCAAAGGTATCGCATCCCGGCTATTTTTGGTTCCTTTCTTCCTCACTTGAATGTATCTGCAAGCATTTTGGATGCTTCTGGATATTTATACCCCCCACCCCCCCAAATTAAATGGACCGGGACTCACTGATCACAGTCACTCATGCCCTCATCACCTCGAGGCTTGACTACTGTAACGCTCTCTACATGGGGCTACCTTTGAAAAGTGTTCGGAAACTTCAGATCGTGCAGAATGCAGCTGCGAGAGCAATCATGGGCTTCCCTAAATATGCCCATATCACTCCAACACTCCGCAGTCTGCATTGGTTGCCGATCAGTTTCCGGTCACAATTCAAAGTGTTGGTGATGACCTATAAAGCCCTTCATGGCACCGGACCAGAATATCTCCGGGACCGCCTTCTGCCACATGAATCCCAGCAACTGGTTAGGTCCCACAGAGTTGGCCTTCTCCGGGTCCCGTCGACTAAACAATGTCATTTGGCAGGACCCAGGAGAAGAGCCTTCTCTGTGGCGGCCCCGACCCTCTGGAACCAGTTCTCCCCAGATATCAGAGTTGCCCCCACCCTCCTTGCCTTTCGCAAGTTCCTTAAAACCCACCGCTGTCATCAGGCATGGGGGAATTGAAATTTTTTTCTCCCTTCCCCCTAGGCTTATAGAATTTATACATGGTATGTTTGTTTAAGTTTAAGTTTAAGTTTAATCAGATTTGTATGCCGCCCCTCTCCGCGGACTCGGGGCGGCTCACAGCAATAGCAATACAATGTAAGACAAATCCAATATTTAAATTAATTTAAAAAACACCAAAAGTTAAAAACCAATCATACACACTAGCGTACCATGCATAAATTTTAAAGCCTAGGGGGAAGGAACATGTCAATTCCCCCATGCCTGACGACAGAGGTGGGTTTTAAGGAGCTTACGAAAGGCTAGGAGGGTGGGGGCAACTCTGATATCTGGGGGGAGTTGGTTCCAAAGGGTCGGGGCCGCCACAGAGAAGGCTCTTCCCCTGGGTCCCGCCAACCGACATTGTTTAGTTGACGGGACCCGGAGAAGACCCACTCTGTTGGACCTAACTGGTCGCTGGGATTCGTGCGGCAGAAGGCGGTCCCGGAGATATTCTGGTCCAGTGCCATGATGGTATGATTGGTCTCTTAAATTGGGGTTTTTTAGATTACTTTTTAATATTAGATTTGTTACATTGTTTTTTATTGTTGTTAGCCACCCCGAGTCTTCGGAGAGGGGGGGCCTACAAATCTAAATAAACTAAACTAAACTAAATGTTGAAGCAGCTTGAATCAAAGTAATTTGGCCTTGCATCACCTATTTAAATCAAATTAAATCTGGATTATCCAATTAGAAGTGAATTAGGGTTAGTTTGCATAAGCCCAGTAAACCCTCATCAAATGGAGTTTCTTGTGTGAATGCATTTGCTAGCGTTTTAATTTATCTCAACATCTTTGTATGAATCCAGCCACCTTTTCCCTCTTTCTCCTTCTGCCCTTTTCGGTTTTCCCTGCTTCCGTCTCCTCGTCTCACCTTCCTAAGCAGGGACATCTTTGTTTCTCCCATTTCTGTAAGTTTTGAGTGCACTGCGGATAAATCTGCAGTCATGCTTAACATCTTCACTTTTCCAGAGCACCTCTGGAAGGAGGGAAGGAAGGAAAGAGAAGGGAGAGGAGCGGAATTGCATTTATGCAGTGGTGGAGGGCAGACATTGAATTCAGAGGCTTTGCTGGTTAGATGGCCCTGGGTAGGCACAGGTGTTGTAGTTAGCTCTGGCCCAGCTCCTGCCCCAAGGACTGTGGATGTGGGGGAGACATCCACATGCTGCAGGCCTGTTTTGCCCCCGGTGGAATCTGCTGCTGAAGGCTCCTCTGACCAAGAAGACATGAGTGACAGGGAGGAGGAGAGTGTGGCAGACAGCTCAGAAGGAGATCAATTATCTAGCTCCTCCTTGGATTCAGAACAAGAGTTAATGATACAGCCACGCATGCTGAGAGCGATGCATAGGCAACAACAACTGAGAGATTATTATCAAAGAAAATGAGGCCACCTGTGGTTGGGTGGGACTGTGGTCATTAGTGAGGCTGCTATAAAGAGCAGCCTGTGGGTTTGTCCATTGTGGAGGATTATCTGATCGTTGTGTTTCGTAACTGCTTTACTGACTTTGACCTTGGTGTGCTGATTTTCCCCCGCTTTGAAACTAAACCAGGGCAAAGTGTGTTTCACTTTGTGAAAGAAGAAGGACTGTGAATTGCTTCATAGCTGCAAGCTAAGTATCTGAGAACTGATAAGGGACTTGTACAAATTACCAGTTTGTTTGGAGACAAGTGCTCTTTGCTATATCAAAAGAGGGCTTGGTTTAAGTGAATTTTCATGATAAAGAACATTGTTTTGAATTTTCAAACGTGTGTGTGTCTGAAATTTGTACCTGTGAATTTTTGGGAGGAGTCTACCAGAGAGCCTGACAGAACAACGGGTGGCTTTTAAGGGCTGATTCTGAACTCTCTGATCTCCCAGCTTTGAAGTACCGTTACAAACTGTTCTGCAGGGCTCTCTGGTAGGAGCCTCCCGAAAATTCAAGGGTACAAATTTCAGACACACACACGTTTGAAAATTAAAAACAATGTTCTTTATCACAAAATTCAAAATAAACTAAGCCCTCTATTTGTATTGCAAAGAGCACTTGTCCCAAAACAACCGGGTAGTCTGTACAATTTCCCTTAAGCAGTCATTAAGGACTTAGCTAGCAGCTGTGAAGAAACTTCACACCCCTTCTTCTTTCAAGGAAGTGAGACACACACACACACACACACACAGGTTGCTCTGCTTTGGTTTCAAAGGCGTGAAAACACAGGATTCCTGAGGAACTTCGATCAGATATTCTTCCACAATGGCCAAACCCACACGCTGCTATTTATAGCAGCAGCCCTAATACTGGAGCCCCACCCAACCACAGGTGGCCTCATTTTCTCTTGTAATAATCCTTCAGTTGTTGTCTCCTGTGCATCACTCTAAGCATGCGTGGATGTGTCATTAATTCTGGTTCAGAATCCAAGATGATACAGATGATTGATCTCCTCCTGGGCTGTCTGCCAAACTCCCCTCTTCCCTGTCACTCATTCTGCCTTGGTCAGAGGAGGCTTCATCGGCAGATTCCATCGGAATCCACATCCACCTGCACATTCCTTGGGGAAGGAGCTGGGCCAGAGCCAACCACAACACAAACCAGCCTTGAATTTTGCTCCCCCGGCTTTGTTTTTATTCAGTGTTTCTAATACTTTAGAAAATGTCCAGAGGTACTTTACTAGAAGAGCCCTCCGCTCCTGCATTCGCAACAGAATACCCCACGCAATTAGACTTACAATCCTAGGTTTAGAAAGCTTACAACTATGTCACCTTAAACACGACCTAAGCATAGCCCATAAAACCATCTGCTTCAATGTGCTTCCTGTCCATGACTACTTCAGCTTCAACCACAACAACACACAATTCAAACAACAGATACAAACTTAAAGTAAAATGCTCCAAGCCCGACTGCAGGAAATACGGCTTTAGTAACTGTTCTGTCTGGGTTCCCCCAGACTTCAACACCAACTGGAAAAACCACCAGACACTCTGGTAAAAGCACAAGTACTTTATAGCTGGAAAAAATAAACACAGAGGAAAACCTGTTCTTCCCAACAGACAGGCTATAATACTTTACAGCAGAGTCCTGATGTCCAGATAATACAGCAAGCTTCTTGCTGGCACACCCACCCCAAGGTTTCAGTAGTCAAAGGCACAAACCAGGATTCCAAGACGCCAAAGTTCACAGCCAGGTCCCAAGACTCTCAAAGATAAAACTCCACAAGCCAGGAAGGGTGGGTCTGCCTTTTAGCCTTTCCAAAGAGCACCACACCCAAACCCAGCTGTTGCCTCTTTAATGCTGAAAGTACCTAGCCAATTGGTCCCTTCGCTGTGTAGCTCTTCTCTGTCGCAGATCAATTATGGCTTGTGCATTTTCCTCTAAGGAATCCAGGCTGCTTGCTGGGGAGAGCTCCCTCTGGGGGGACTCTGGCTGTCCTTCCTCTTCTTCAGCCTGGGATTCCTCCTCCTCGTCTGCCTGCACCTCCTGTTCCTCATCCTCTCCCTCTGAGCTGGAAACCGACAGAAGATCAGCCGTTCCCTGAGGGGCCTCAGACGGAACCACAACACCAACCAAATAGTTGATGCATCTAACTCACTACCTGACTCTGTAGTATCATCACCTAAGTCCCCAAACTTTACCCTTAGACTCTCCACTGTTGATCTCTCCCGATTCCTAAGAGGTCAGTAAGGGGCGTGCATAAGTGCACCAGCGTGCCTTCCGTCCCCTGTCCCTCTGTGGGACTTAACTGGTCGCTGGGATTCGTGCGGCAGAAGGCGGTCCCGGAGATATTCTGGTCCAACTTCTTCCAACCCCAGTCTTGATTGCAAAGAGAGAGAAAGTTTCCCATTCTTTGAGCAAAGCCAGGGAATGCTGACAATCTTCGTGTTCCTGTACCGGTCAGTTGGAGCAAAAAAAAAGAAGCTGAGCAGGGACGGTTTCTGCAATATCTGCTTTATGTTCTCCGCATTTCAAAGTCAGCAGAAGTGGCAGCATTTTGAAAGCACTTTGTGAAAAGGACGCCTATCTGGAACGGCTGAGGATACCGACTGAGTCCACAATAATGAAAGAGAGGAAGTAGTACAGCCGCCTGGAACATCAACTCTTCATGCTAAATTATTAAGTTCAGCAGGATAGCGATCCTTGTGTTTTAAAATCTCTGGCGGGGCGATTAAAAACAGCATGCTGCCTCTGTCGAAACGTTCCATTCAGATACCATTTCCTTTTCTTCTATCGAGTCTTCCTTTCCTCGGAGACATTTTGCTGAAATCCCACCGTTCTGAGAATCCACACAAGTGTTTTTGTACTTTAAATAGAGATGGATGCATAAATCCGCTTGCAATTTGTCGGAAGCCTCGAACAGGACCGAGGCCCCCGTGAAACGCTTTTCACCTCTCAGATTGCCAATGAGAGGCACTAAGCAGTTGAGATTAAAATGCTAAAAATGCTTGAGCTGAAAGAGAAGCAGATACAGATAGCAGTATTGTGGGTGGTAGGAGAGGGTAGGGAGGGGTCAAATGCATCCTAAGTCTCGAATCTCTGCGAGCCTCTTAATTCCCGCTCAGTATTTCAGATTTTGTAGAGATGTTAAGCTTGTAATAAATCTTTAGGCTCCTCTGAACTGCCTGAATCTACTCGTTTCCTCACATATGTCATGCTTGATAGAAATATCGTACCTGGTATAAAACGATAACCCCGCTTGGTGCTTGGATACTGGTTAACAAACTGTCTGTTTTTATTATGGGGCTACCTTTGAAGAGTGTTCAGAAACTTCAGATCGTGCAGAATGCAGCTGCAAGAGCAATCATGGGCTTTCCCAAATATGCCCATGTTATTCCAACACTCTGCAGTCTGCATTGGTTGCCGATCAGTTTCCGGTCACAATTCAAAGTGTTGGTCATCACCTATAAAGCCCTTCATGGCACCGGACCAGGGTATCTATGAGACCGCCTTCTGCCGCACGAATCCCAGCAACCGGTTAGGTCCCACAGAGTTGGCCTCCTCCAGATCCTGTCGATGAAACAATGTCGTCTGGTGGGACCCAGGGGAAGAGCCTTCTCTGTGGCAGCCCCGACCCTCTGGAATCAACTTCCCCCGGAGATTAGGACTGCCCCCACCATCCTTGCCTTTTGCAAACTCCTCAAAACCCACTTCTGTCGTCAGGCATGGTGAAATTGATTCCCCTGGGCCGTTTCCATTTTATGTATGGTCTGTATGAGATGTATGATTGTTTTTATATTAAGGGTTTTAATTTGTTTTAAGTATTGGATTTGTACTGTTTATTGTTGTGAGCCGCTCCGAGTCCTCGGAGAGGGGCGGCATACAAATCTATTAGATAGATAGATAGATAGATAGATAGATAGATAGATAGATAGATAGATAGATAGATAGATAGATAGATAGATAGATAGATAGATGGGTAGGTGGGTAGGTGGGTAGGTGGGTAGGTAGATAGATAGATAGATAGATAGATAGATAGATAGATAGATAGATAGATAGATAGATAGATAGATAGATAGGTAGGTGGGTAGGTGGGTAGGTGGGTAGGTGGGTAGGTAGGTAGGTAGGTAGATAGATAGATAGATAGATAGATAGATAGATAGATAGATAGATAGATAGATAGATAGATAGATGGGTAGGTGGGTAGGTGGGTAGGTGGGTAGGTAGATAGATAGATAGATAGATAGATAGATAGATAGATAGATAGATAGATAGATAGATAGATAGATAGATAGATAGATAGGTAGGTGGGTAGGTGGGTAGGTGGGTAGGTGGGTAGGTAGGTAGGTAGGTAGATAGATAGATAGATAGATAGATAGATAGATAGATAGATAGATAGATAGATAGATAGATAGATAGATAGATAGATAGATAGATAGAGGGGTAGGTGGGTAGGTGGGTAGGTAGATAGATAGGTAGGTAGGTAGGTAGGTAGATAGATAGATAGATAGATAGATAGGTAGGTAGGTAGGTGGGTAGGTGGGTAGGTGGGTAGGTGGGTAGGTGGGTAGGTAGATAGATAGATAGATAGATAGATAGATAGATAGATAGATAGGTGGATAGGTGGATAGGTGGGTAGGTGGGTAGGTGGGTAGGTGGGTAGGTGGGTAGGTGGGTAGGTAGGTAGGTAGATAGATAGATAGATAGATAGATAGATAGATAGATAGATAGAGGGGTAGGTGGGTAGGTGGGTAGGTAGATAGATAGGTAGGTAGGTAGGTAGATAGATAGATAGATAGATAGATAGATAGATAGATAGATAGATAGATAGATAGATGGGTAGGTGGGTAGGTGTGTAGGTAGGTAGGTAGGTAGGTAGGTAGGTAGATAGATAGATAGATAGATAGATAGATAGATAGATAGATAGATAGATAGATAGACCCGCAACTGCTCTATACCCTACAAATGGACATTTCTGCATTTGCAGAGTGGCAGAGGTAGAAGACCTGGTTCACATCCTATTTGGTTGTTGCCTATGTAAGAGGGTGAGAGACAGGTACTTCAATCTATATACCAAACAAATGCCCCATTAGGAACCCTGTATTAAAACAACTTAACTTATGTGCGGCTAGAATCTGAAAACAACATTTAATACAGCACATTACTTGAGCAAAATGGTTTGGTTGAGATTGGCATACATGGGTCTGATTGGGGTAGATTGTAAGGGTGACACTGAAATATAATTTGGTCATATTTTATTAATTTATATATTAAATCCGTGCATGTTATTCCAAACTCATGTTAGGTTGTATTTTATTTCAATTTCATTTTAAATTGTATGTTTTACCAATTTCATTTTCAATAGTATTTTATTCCAAATCCATTTTAAATAGTTTTTTATCGGATTTTAGTCATAATTTGTGTTTGGAACTCGGCAATTTAATATTGGCCTATGGGCTAATCAATAAAGTAAACTGACTAACCAGCTAACAGAGATTGAAATGTCTCAGTTTCCCAGTAGAGTCACTGGTTTGAGATAGGTGGCTATTGGAACTGAATAGATAAATAAATTAACTCAAATGGAGGGGGGGTCCCAATGTTATCATTGTACTCCAGAGAAACCCACCTTAGCTGTCCTCAAATGAAAGCCATACATTGTCAGGATAAGGCCCACCTGAGAGAATATTCCAAATTGCAGACAGAAGAATTGTATAACTTTAACAATGCAGACTGCCTAATCATGGTTAATATGCAAATTGTAATGTAACCTGATTGGCTGACAAAAGTACATAATGCACCTTTGCTTAGGTGTGGCTTGTGGCTTGGCTTGAAGATATTGTGGCTTAGTATGGTTTAGAGTGGCTTGCAAATTAGGTGGCTTGCGGTGGCTGAAGAATTGTAGCTAAATATTGTAACTTAGGATAGTAGGTAGAGAATTGTGAGTACTTTGTATATTAACTACAGCTACAGTGTAAACAGTTAGTGTAGGTTTGCTACACTAGAAGTAAATATTTTCCTAAGAAACTGAGTACTTGTCTTCAATTATCTTCAAGATAAAGGTTCCTGGTATCCTGGTCTGAAGTAGCTGGTTAGCTGCTTTGGCTAGAACTGAACACACTCAAAACCGTAGAAATGGTGGTAGACTTTAAGAGAAAACCTTCCACCCTTCCACCTCTCATAATACTAGACAACACAGTATCAACAGTAGAGACCTTCAAATTTCTAGGTTCTATCATATCTCAAGACCTAAAATGGTCACCTAACATCAAAAACATCATCAAAAAAGCACAACGAAGAATGTTCTTTCTGTGCCAGCTCAGGAAGCTCAAACTGCCCAAGGAGCTGCTGATCCAGTTCTACAGAGGAATCATTGAGTCTGTCATCTGCACCTCTATAACTGTCTGGTTTGGTGCTGCAACCCAACAGGACCGACACAGACTTCAGAGGAGAATCAGAACTGCAGAAAAAGCAGTTGCTGCCAACCTGCCTTCCATTGAGGACCTGTGTACGGCATGAGTCAAAAAGAGGGCGGGGAAAATATTTACTGACCCCTCACATCCTGGACACAAACTGTTTCAACTCCTACCCTCAAAACGTCGCTACAGAGCACTGCACACCAAGACAACTAGACACAAGAACAGTTTTTTTCCGAACGCCCTCACTCTGCTAAACAAATAATTCCCTCAACACTGTCAGACTTTCTACTAAATCTGCACTTCTATTCTACTAGTTTTTCTCATCATTCCTATCACCCATTTCCTCCCATGTTGACTGTATGACTGTAACTTGTTGCTTATGTCCTAAGATTTTTATTAATATTGCTTCTTCATTGCTTATTTGACCCCTATCACAATCATTAAGTGTTGTACCACATGATTCTTGACAAATGTATATTTTATTTTATGTACGCTGAGAGCATATGCACCAAGACAAATTCCTTGTGTGTCCAATCACACTTGGCCAATAAAAATTCTATTCTATTCTATTCTATCTGGGTGAGCTAGCTTCTGCAAAATGTTACTCCATCACACATTTCTATTGTGACCAATGTCACAATCAAAATTGTTTATTTATTTTATTATTTATTTATTTATTATTTAGATTTGTATGCCGCCCCTCTCCGAGGACTCGGGGCGGCTTACAGCAGAGAAAAACAAATCATAAATAATCTGAATACATTTAAAACATTTAAGATTTAAAAAGAAACCCCATATAGTACATACACACTCACAAGCATACCATACACAATTTAAAAATGCCCAGGGGGAGATGTCTTAGTTCCCCCATGCCTGACGGCAAAGGTGGGTTTTAAGGAGTTTACGGAAGGCAGGTAGAGTAGGGGCAGTTCTAATCTCTGGGGGGAGTTGGTTCCAGAGAGCCGGTGCCACCACAGAGAAGGCTCTTCCTCTGGGGCCCGCCAACCGACACTGTTTAGTTGACGGGACCCGGAGAAGGCCCACTCTGTGGGACCTAATCGGTCGCTGGGATTCGTGCGGCAGGAGGCGGTCTCGGAGATATTCTGGTCCGATGCCATGAAGGGCTTTAAAGGTCATAACCAACACTTTGAATTGTGACCGGAAATTGATCGGCAGCCAATGCAGACTGCGGAGTGATGGTGAAACATGGGCATACCTGGGGAATCCCATGATTGCTCTCGCAGCTGCATTCTGCACGATCTGAAGTTTATTTATTTATTTTATGTATTTATTAAATTTGTATGCCGCCCCTCTCCGCAGACTCGGGGCAGCTCACAACAGTAACAGAAAACAATATATAATACAAATCCAATAATTAGAAAGCTAAAAACCCATAGTTTTAAAAAAAACATGCACACAACATACCATACATAAACAGTATAGGCCTGGGGAAGATATTTCAGTTCCCCCATGCCTGATGGCAGAGGTGGGTTTTAAGGAGTTTGCGGAAGGCAAGGAGGATGGGGGCAGTTCTAATCTCAGGGGGGAGCTGGTTCCAGAGGGCCGGGGCCGCCACAGAGAAGGCTCTTCCCCTGGGCCCCGCCAAATGACATTGTTTAGTCGACGGGACCCGGAGAAGGCCAACTCTGTGGGACCTAATCGGTCGCTGGGATTCGTGCGGCAGAAGGAGCATGTTTATTCTCCACTAGAATTGAACAGGTGACAAATCGTCTCGGATCGGTGCAAAAAAAATTACATTCCACAGCTAAACATGCTGCTAAATAGGAAGGTTTTTCTTTGCTTGCAGGCTTGTGATCATCATGACGGTTTCTTAACAAAGATTTCCATTGTGGTATTTATTGACTAAAGCTACGATTTACCAAACAGAACTTCTGTCTATTTACATAACATGCTGTGCCCAATTAAATAACCCATATCGTGACTTGTTTATTTTAGTTATACATTTAGATTTATAAAAGCTATCTCATTCAGCACAGTCTCCGGATGGCATATAATTAAAATCAATGCAATGCCTTAAAAATAAACAGAAAAATATCAACAAATATCAACAGCAGTGTGGTCAGGCAGTAGGGGAAGCAAGTAGGATGCTTGGCTGCATAGCTAGAGGTATAACAAGCAGGGAGAGGGAGATTGTGATCCCCTTATATAGAGTGCTGGTGGGACCACATTTGGAATACTGTGTTCAGTTCTGGAGACCTCACCTACAAAAAGATATTGACAAAATTGAACGGGTCCAAAGACGGGCTACAAGAATGGTGGAAGGTCTTAAGTATAAAACGTATCAGGAAAGACTTAATGAACTCAATCTGTATAGTCTGGAGGCCAGAAGGAAAAGGGGGGGACATGATCGAAACATTTAAATATGTTAAAGGGTTAAATCAGGTTCAGGAGGGAAGTGTTTTTAATAGGAAAGTGAACACAAGAACAAGGGGACACAATCTGAATTTAGTTGGGGGAAAGATCAAAGGCAACATGAGAAAATATTATTTCACTGAAAGAGTAGTAGATCCTTGGAACAAACTTCCAGCAGATGTGGTTGATAAATCCACAGTAACTGAATTTAAACATGCCTGGGATAAACATATATCCATCCTAAGATAAAATACAGGAAATAGTATAAGGGCAGACTAGATGGACCAGGAGGTCTTTTTCTGCCGTCAGTCTTCTATGTTTCTATGTTTCTAAAAAAAATTGAAGTTTAAGTGGGGACAGGATGCCATAAGCAAGGCAAGCTAACCCACTGATGAACCTCAATCTATCCCAGAGCAATTAGTATATACATAGGCTACTTTTTGGAGATACCAGATAAAAAGATGTTGAGGCTGCCACAAAGAAGAGGGGGTCAAATTATTCTCCAAATCACAAAGCAGGACAAGAAACAATGGGTAGAAACTAATCAAGGGGAGAAGCACTCTGGAATTGCGGAGAAACTTCCTAACAGTGAGGACAATCAACCAGTGGAACAGCTTGTTCCATTGGTTAATTGTTGTTGTTTTTCAGTTTTCAGATTTTTCTCAAAAACCTTCTGAAAAAATAGAAGGTTTTTAAGAAAAGACTAGAAAGTCACTTGTCTGAAAGGGTACGTGTTCGGATTCTTGTCCATAAGCCCTTCCTGGCATCGGACCAGAATATCTCCGGGACCGCCTTCTGCCGCACGGATCCCAGCAACCGATTAGGTCCCACAGAGTTGGCCTTCTCCGGGTCCCGTCGACTAAACAATGTCGTTTGGCAGGTCCCAGGCGAAAAGCCTTCTCTGTGGCGGCCCCGGCCCTCTGGAACCAGCTCCCCTCAGAGATCAGGATTGCCCCCACCCTCCTTGCCTTTCGCAAACTCCTTAAGACCCACCTCTGCCGTCAGGCATGGGGGAACTGAAATATCTTCCCCAGGCCTATACTGTTTATGTATGGTATGTTGTGTGCATGTTTTTTAAATTATGGGTTTTTAGCTTTCTAATTATGAATTTGTATAATATATTGTTTTCTGTTGCTGTTGTGAGCCATCCCGAATCTGCGGAGAGGGGTGGCATACAAATTTAATAAATAAATAAATAAATAACTGTTGAGTTGGCAATATATTGGCTGCAAATGTTGTAGACTGCTAGAAGAGGGAGCTAGAGTTTACATCTTATTTCTCTGGAGTTTTCTCTTTGTTTCTCTTTGTTAGGCTCGCTCTGCAATTCTCTGCATGTTCAGTATTATAGTTGTGTATTACAGCTAAAATGTGTTTAGGCTTGATATCTTTGCTGATTATGACAAAGACTATGTACTTAGTAATATTTGGATTGTTATTCTGATTATCATGTGTATCACTTTGTTTATCTCAATGTGTTATTTCTCAAAGTAAACTTTAATTTAAGTGTGTGTGGCTGAGTAGTTATTCACAACTAATCTCAATCTAAATGTTTCTGCATGTGCACAACCTTGGTAAATAAGGATTTGCTCTGCTCATGCATTAACAGTACGGGATTTATTTATTTATTTTTATTTATTCATTCATTCATTCATTTATTCTTTCATTCATTCAATTTTTATGCCGCCCTTCTCAAGGCGACTTACAACTTGTTAGCAATAGCACTTTTTAACAGAGCTAGCCTATTGCCCCCCCCTCCACAATCTGGGTCCTCATTTTACCCACTTCAGAAGGATGGAAGGCTAAGTCAACTTTGAGCCGGTGATGAGATTTGAACCGCTGACCTACAGATCTACAGTCAGCTACAGTGGCCTGCAGTACAGCACTCTACCTGTGCACCACCATGGCTCTCCTGCTTGAGCCGGGAGCTGGACTGGAAGACCTCCAAGGTCCCTTCCAGCTCTAGTCTGATTGACCATCACCACAATCACTACCCCAACCACAAGGACCTACCTACTCAACCACTGGCATCTACACTATAGTCAAAGACGCCACCGAGCGCGAGCAAAAACGTCATAATGCAATCCTATTTAGACTAGAAGAAAATGACATCACAAAAGTACACAACATCCTCAGCAACCATCATATTCAAACCATTACCCCCGAAGATATCATCGAAGTTTCCAGAGATGGCCCTGAGCACAAGAATAACCACAGTTCAGTGGCCCCCCGATTCTGCAGAGTGGTATGTGAAAATAACTCCAGCAAAAGACAATTTATCTACATCGGGAGTAGGCAAAGTTGGCTCTTCTATGACTTGCGGACTTCAACTCCCAGAATTCCTGGGGCAATCATGCTAACTCCGGCCTTCTGGGAGTTGAAGTCCATAACTCATAGAAGAGCCAACTTTGCCTACCCCGATCTACATTATAAACTCCATTGCCAGAAACAATACCAATCGCAAGAAACGTAGATCCAGACCGGATAAATAAATAAAACGATGACCAATGAAATGAAAACCCTGCACCTGGTTTTCTTAAAAACCACACCAAACGAACAAAAAACAAAATTAGGACATTGACAGGTAGATTGATAGAATATTAAGGAAAAATAAGGAACCCGTCAAAGCAGCAGCTGCAGTCTTGGACCTCGGAGCTGTTGTTACGTGGCTAATGATCAATTGTGATTTGGAAAACTACCCTCAACATAATGTTTCATGCTGTGAGAGCCATCGGAGGGATCCCAGAATAGATTCTGTCAATCACATCTGAAGGCCTCCAGGGGAGAACCGTCTGTCATGTCGTTTGGCAAGTTACATGTCCTTTCTCACATTTCTGTTTTGTTCAAGAGATTGCAAATGTTATACTGTATTTGGACTGATAACAGAGAACAGTAGGACTGCTACAACAAGTAGAAATCTCTGTTTGCAGAGATTCCTACTCCTTGCGGAAACATTCAAACAACGTCAACAAATATCTGAAAACTGAACAAGTACAGTTAAGATGAATAGATCATTTGTTTGCCTTTATCCTTCATCCAGTAAGGATCTAACACATGATCCTATGAAATTTCTTTCTAAAATAATTATTGGTGGGGGGTTTTAAAGCATTCCAAGCTGTCTTCTAAATAAATACCATATTTTTTGGAGTATTGCTACTCTCTGCGAAGAATGTTTTCCAAACCCTCTAAGTCTTTGCAGGGTTTTTTTCCATTGTTCTACTTGCTCTGAGTGTTTCTTTCCATGTGCTAATGATGTTCCCAACATTTACTGGCTGGCAAAATATTTCATGTTACTCTCTCCAAATAAAGTTTTTTTTTTAACCCAAACCAGGGGATAAAATAATGTGCTGGCTAAGGACGCTAGCCAGATGAATACCTGGTAAGCAGATACTTTTCCCTATTTTCCTCCCCCAAAATTAAGGTGCGTCTTATACTCCGGTGTGTGTTATACTCTGAAAAATACGGTAGTTCTCTCTCTGAATCCTACATCCCACATATTATTTCCAAATTCATTCTGTATATGATTTTTAACCATTCAGAAATGTAAGTAGGTCTCAAAGAAGGCCTATCCTGGATTGCATCTGTTATATACTCACAGTTATACATGGTTTCACCCAGGTCCAGCGTTTGAGCAGGAAAATGCTGTGTTGTTGTGTCTGATAGCTTCTTATTTTTTTTTAACATTTTTATTGGTTTTTTTAAAAAAAATATAAGACAAACAAGACAAGCAACATTTAACATGTAAAGGAGCTACCATTGCTCCGCTAAGCATAGAAGTCTTACTAATACAAAAAAGAAAAACTAGTTATGGTTCAGATCAATACAGAAAAGTAGAAATTGTTAATAACATGTTTCTTAACATACTACTATAATATAACATCGGCATTTTCGTTATAGCATTGTGATTAAAATAATTGAAATCAGTTAATAAAGCTAAGACTTATCCATAGTTTCAATATGTCATTTATCCAATCTAATAAATTTAAGTTTTCTATAATTTGTTTTTATATTGTTAATAATCCTTTTTACATTCCCCAATTATATACTTTCTCCCAAGTTTTATAAAACTCTGTTTCCATTTGATTATTAGCCGCCCCGAGTCTGCGGAGAGGGGCAGCATACAAATCTAAATAAATAAATAAATAAATAAATATTTAACCATCTCGTCATCATATCTAATTCCGCACATTCCATAATTTACTTAAAGACATCGTCTTTTGAAATTTATTTTTCTTTCCATTTATGTGCAAAGGTAATTCTTGCCGCTACTAATATATGAATTATTAAATAATATATTTCTTTTTTGTATTTAGTATCAGTGATACCTAATAAGAAGAATTCTGGGGCCTTTTTAATCTCCTTATTTGTAATTTCCTTTAACCATTTTTCTACCTTATTCCAGTAGATCTTAGCTTTTGGGCAGGTCCACCATGTATGAAAATATGTACCAATTTCTTTTTTACATTTCCAGCAAATAGGGGAGGTATTTGGAAACACCTTTGAAATCCTATATAGCTTGTTATAAAAAGGCTGGCTATCAGACTGCAAGTCGCTAGTTGCCTTGAGAAGTTGCTGAGTAAAGAATTACTTTGACGTCCGTCTCCTCTTGTCATCCCTGCAACATAAACTATTCACTAAGGCTGCATTGCCATTAGTCTTCTCATCGTTCCTATTACCCATCTCCTCCCACTTAATGGCTGTATGACTGTAATTTGTTTCTTGTAGCCTTACGATTTATATTAATATTGCTTGTTTCCTGATTGCTCATTTGTACCCGATGACAATCATTGTTGTATCTCATGATTCTTGATGAATATATCTTTTCTATTATGTACACTGAGAGCATATTTATTCATTCATTCATTCATTCATTCATTCATTCATTCATTCATTCATTCATTCATTCATTCATTTATTTGTGAGCTGCCCCAAGTCTTCGGAGAGGGGCGGCATACAAATCTAATAAATTATTATAATTATTTTATCTATCTATCTATCTATCTATCTATCTATCTATCTATCTATCTATCTATCTATTTATTAGATTTGTATGCCGCCCCTCTCCGTAGACTCGCGCCAGCTCACAGCAATAATAAAACAATTTACAACAAATCTAATATTTAAAAGTAACTAAAAACCCCTTATTTTAAAAGCAAGACATACACACAGACATACACACAAACATACCATGCATAAACTATAGAGGCCTGGGGGAGATGACTCAATTCCCCCATGCCTGACGACAGAGGTGGGTTTTAAGGAGTTTACGAAAGGCAAGGAGGGTGGGGGCAATCCTAATCTCTGGGGGAAGCTGGTTCCAGAGGGTTGGGGCCGCCACAGAGAAGGCTCTTCCCCTGGGTCCCGCCAGATGACATTGACGATACACACATGGCAGCTGCCTAAGAAACAGTTTACAATGAAACCTATTTCTTCACTTTTGAGAAATGCAGCCGTGAATGCCGGCAGTCACATGTTGATAACTGTCAACAATTACTCCTAAAATTTTCTCAGTTTCTCGACATTTGCAAAATTAATTTGGGATTGTCATCAAATTTCAGACGTTCATTACAACATATGTTAAGCTGATAATGGTTGCATAGCCATCTGTTGACACAATTAGGGAAATAGAATATAATGTTACATGCTATGGACGCCATCCAAGCAGCATGAAACCCCCTATACATTCCCACGGAGAGAACTGGGCATATGGGTATTCTTATTTTTTTAAATAATATTTTCTTTTTGAAACATTGCACTTAAAAAGATTAAAAAATAATGCAAACTTAAAAAAAAGACCAAAAAGAAAGAAAAAGTGCAAAAAAGAAAAATAGAAAGAAAAATATTAAATAAGAATATAGTAAAGAAAAAAAGAAATGTATGAAGTTTATACACAGACGGACAGAGAGATACAAAGGTGTTTATATTTGTTTATCCATCCTTGTTTATAAACAAGTATAAACAATCTTAAAAACTTATGCTCCTTCCATTAAAATAGAACAAATGAACTTCCCATATTTCATGTATAAATGAATCCTTAAAGCCTTGTTGTCATTCTGCCCTAATCAGCAAAGGTCCATTAAGAGTTACCAGAGATAACAGTATATCTATTTTAAACTTGATCAAATAAATCAACTTTATATTCCTTCTTTCCTTTTTTTCTGAATAAAGAACAAACTTGATCTTTAATATGTCCTAAAATTTGATTTCTCTTCATATTTTCTTTGCCTGTTCTCCCAAAAATTCTTTAAAACTTTAACAAATGTTTTCTGTAAATCCATTATGTGTGGTTCACTTTTCAATCAGGAATGGTTTTCTTATTCACTACTTTGCTGGTGTTCTGACGTTGCTATTTGAAAGAATTGAGACATTGCTTTCCCACATGCTGCAGTGAAAATGTCTATGTATCACAATCAGGACAGTACATCATAGCAGAAGGAGTGCCCAGGGAAAGAAATCTGTTGCAATGCAAATTTTTCTAGGCAAGGACATCGCGAGTTAACAGGAAGGGAGGGCAGTTACTCAGAATTGGAAAATAGAAGAAGTGATGTTGAAGACAATAGGAAGCTTACTTATTCAACAGCATTACACTTTCCACTTGTTCCCTGACAATATAATTAGCTCACATTGATTAATATCTCTCTCTTTCATGCGCATGCATACATGTGCTGCAGAGGTAGTATTCTGTGGTTCCAACTGGTTCGTAGCGACTGCAGGTGGGCCCAAAGTGCCTGCCCACCCACCTGGACATAATGCCATCCTACTTAGCCATGTTTTCAAGGCTGGACACCAGTAATGGGTTGCAGTTGGTATGGCTGGAATCGGGGTTCCGGTAGTGGAAATTGAAATGTGCATGCACTTCTGCACCCCACATGCATGCCCGCATGAGATTTGGCTTCTGTGCAAGTGCAACAAACAACATCAGTGTGAGGATGCTCTTGTGCGTGAGATTTCACTGATTTTTGGCAATTTTTTGCTTCTGCTCATGCAGGAGATCGCTGAAAACTGGCAAAATCTCATGCATGAGAGCATCCTTCCATGAGATTCCACTTGCTGCGCATGCGCAGGAGCCAACTCTTGTGCTGATGGTGCGCATGTGCTCACCAGACGCACACGCACCCGTGACAATCCCAAAGAGTGTACTAGTAGCGGACGGTAAGTGGAATTCCCGCCTGCTGGACGCATATGCAGAAGGCATGCACACAAGCAAAATGCATGCACGAGAGGCTGTGCACATGTGTGGAAGTAACGCGCGTGAACAAAGCCAGCACATGGGCACATGCTCAGTTTGCTCTATATATGTCACATGTTTTTGCTGAATTTGAAAATTAAGGGAGACTAGGATAGATCTATTTCGGCCTTGTTCTGGCCTCATCAGCTAGCCATACCTTCTCACTGGGATTTGAACTTGCAGCCTTTGTCTTGTAAGGCAGAAAATTAACCTCTAGGCTACAGTATCCAATCCCTTCAGCTCTGTACCAGGGAAGGGTTACATGTTTTTTGTGTTGAATCACCCTGGTATATTGAAGGAGCATCACAACTTCCTTTTTGCCTCTCGGCCAGTGGTGGAAATATCTATGAAGATGGAGGGAAAAGAAGACTAGACCTAGAAGATTCCTTGGCCATTTTTCATGTCCTCCATCTACGGAAGGTGAAAAATTGCACAAATGGATCTTTTATGAGAGTTTAGAAAATCATATCTAGACAGTTTGTGTGGGAGCTTCCATAAGAGAGGATAATTTCAGGGCCGTAGCGTTGGGGTAAGTGAAGCTATCCTATCGGCTGCTCTGATACGGTGGTGCAGTTCATCCTGTTATATTCTGTCCACAGGTCTGAAGCGGACATATACTTGCAACGTCTGTAACGTCACTCTAAACTCAATAGAACAGTATCACGCACACTTGAAGGGCTCGAAACATCAGAACAAGTAAGTCTAACCCTCTGTTAGCTGTGGTTGTGCGAACAGGACACAGGGAAAAGATTATTCCTCCTTCCCGTTATAATTAACCTGCATTTCTAAAAGATTGGATGGAAGCGGAAATGTAAGAAATAAATGAATGAATGAATAAATAAATGGGTGGATGAAAGAAAGAAAGGTAGGTAGGTAGATAGATAGATAGATAGATAGATAGATAGATAGATAGATAGATAGATAGATAGATAGATAGCAGATATGGTTGGTAAATCCACAGTAACTGAATTTAAACATGCCTGGGATAAACATATATCCATTGTAAGATGAAATACAGGAAATAATATAAGGGCAGACTAGATGGACCATGAGGTCTTTTTCTGCCATCAGTCTTCTATGTTTCTATGTTTATAGATAGATAGATAGATAGATAGATAGATAGATAGATAGATAGATAGATAGATAGATAGATAATTTAATAATAATTTATTAGATTTGTATGCTGCTCCTCTCCGCAGACTCGGGGCAGCTCACAACAATAATAAAACAATGTACAATGTGACAAATCTAATGTTTAAAAGAAAACACATTAAAAACCCAACATTTAAAAACCATGCAACACAAGCATACCATACATAAAACTATGTAAGCCTGGGGGAGATGTCTCAATTCCCCCATGCCTGGCGATATAGTTGGGTCTTAAGCAATTTACGAAAGACAAGGAGGGTGGGGGCAGTTCTAAACTCTGGGGGGAGTTGATTCCAGAGGGCCGGGGCCACCACAGAGAAGGCTCTTCCCCTGGGGCCCGCCAGACGACACTGTTTAGTCGACGGGACCCGGAGAAGGCCAACTCTGTGGGACCTTATCGGCCGCTGGGATTCATGCGGCAGAAGACAGTCCCGGATAGATAGATAGATAGATAGATAGATAGATAGATAGATAGATAGATAGATAGATAGATAGATAGATAGATGATAGATGGATGGATGGATGGATGGATGGATGGATGGATGGATGGATGGATGGATGGATGGATAGATAGATAGATAGATAGATAGATAGATAGATAGATAGATAGATAGATAGATTAGCAATGAAAAAGGAGTTTAGTTCATACTCCCAATCTTTGCTGATGTGGTGTATGGGTGTATTCAAAGAGGGAGGCGGTATGATGGATTACAATCAAGCAGCAGTTTTCCAGCAAGGTAGGAGTACATTTCAAGGGTAAGTCAAGAGGCAGCACAATCAGAGCTAGTTTTGGGGAGGGGGAGAGAGAGAAAGAGATTTGGCATAGCCACTCTGGAAAATCTCCCAGGGTGTATCTGTTAAAGGTATATTAGTATAGGTTTAGTCTGGCAAGATTCTGCCTGCATGGTGTGAGCTGAACCGAGAACAAAGAACCGAACCATCGGACTGTTCTGCGTTGTTCTTGGGCTAAGCCTGACAGCTGGCTCGTGTGTAAAGAGCCATGGATGTGGAACTGCCATAGATTCAGAAAGCAGAACGAAGGGGAAAGAAAGCCAGCGGGAGGCTGTCGAAATCGGGAAGATGGAAATCGGACGGGAGGTGGTGGTGCAGTATCTCTGCATTTATAAATTGTTTATGTGCGAGAGAGATACACAGAGAGGAAGATTAAAGTGAAGCACTTCAGTGCGGTGATGAATAGCACTTATTTCCCGGGAACAAAAGAAGAGTTTTAACTTTGCTTTGCCAATTTTAAATCTGCCCCTCGCCGCTCTTACGTAGTCTTTGTCTATCCTGTAATTCAGATTTAGCCGTAGCTGTGAATTTATGAAAAAGGGATACTTTGATGTTTTGTTTTTGTTTTTTAAATTTTGGGTGTATTCTCTTTTGACATCCTAAGAAATATTTAAGAATATAAGAACATAAGAAGAGCCCTGCTGAATCGGGCCAAAACCGCAAGAGCTAAACGTATACAAAATATGAAATCTAAAATATTATAAACAATATGTCAACATTACAGGCATTGTTTTTTGATTCCCTTGCCACAAAGTCAGCAAAGTCTCAATTTTGGCACTTTGACACTATATTATTATTATTATTATTATTATTATTATTATTATTATTATTATTATTTATTAGATTTGTATGCCGCCCCTCTCTGTAGACTGGGGGCGGCTCACAACAATAACAAAGACAATGTAAGAACAAATCTAATAATTTAAAAAACACTAAAAAACCCATTATTAAAAGCAAACATACACACAAACATACCATATATAAACTGTATAGGCCCGGGGGAGATGTCTCAGTTCCCCCATGCCTGATGGCAGAGATGGGTCTTAAGAACTTTACGAAAGGCAAGGTGGGTGGGGGCAGTCCTGATCTCCGGGGGGAGCTGGTTCCAAAGGGTCGGGGCCGCCACAGAGAAGGCTCTTCTCATGGGTCCCGCCAAACGACATTGTTTAGTTGACGGGACCCGGAGAAGATCCACTCTGTGGGACCTAACCAGTCGCTGGGATTCGTGCGGCAGAAGGCGGTCCCGGAGATATTCTGGTCCGATGCCATGAAGGGCTTTATAGGTCATAACCAACACTTTGAATTGTGACCGGAAATTGATCGGCAACCACTGCAGACTGCGGAGTGTTGGTGTAACATGGGCATACCTGGGGAATGATTGCTCTCGCAGCTGCATTCTGCACGATCTGAAGTTTCCGAACAGAATAAAAGAGTTGGAAGGGACCTTGGAGGTCTTCTATTCCATCTCCTTGCTCAAGCAAGAAACTCTATTAGTGATGGCGAATCTTATGTAAGAACATAAGAAGAGCCATGCTGAATTGGGCCAAAGCCCATCGAGTCCAGCATTCTGTGTCACACAGTGGCCCACCAATTGTCCCTGGGGATCTTGAGCAGAAAGAGAAGGCAAAACATAGAAACATAGATGATTGACGGCAGAAAAAGACCTCATAGTCCATCTAGTCTGCCCTTATACTATTTTGTGTATTTTATCTTAGGATGGAGATATGTTTATCCCAGGCATGTTTAAATTCAGTTACTGTGGATTTACCAAAGTTTGTTCCAAGCATCTACTCCTCTTTCAATAAAAAAATATTTTCTCACGTTGCTTCTGATCTTTCCCCCAACTAACTTCAGATTGTGTCCCCTTGTTCTTGTGTTCACTTTCCTATTAAAAACACTTCCCTCCTGGACCTTATTTAACCCTTTAACATATTTTGTTATTTAAATCCCTCCCTTCTGTCCTCCACACTAGACAGATTGAGTTCATGAAGTCTTTCCTGATACGTTTTATGCTTAAGACCTTCCACCATTCTTGTAGCCCGTCTTTGGACCCGTTCAATTTTATTAATATCTTTTTGTAGATGAGGTCTCCAGAATTGGACACAGTATTCCAAATGGGGTCTCACCAGCGCTCTATACAGTGAGGTCACAATCTCCCTCTTCCTGATCGTTATACCTCTAGGTGTAATGTAATATGGTAGCTTCTACTTTTCCTTTGCAGTTACCTCTGCACAACTCATTACTCTTCAAGGCCACAGCCAATATGTTTCCACTGAGGGTTTTTTTTTTTTAATTGTTCATATTCTTCAGGAATGCAAATTGTTTTGCTCTGTACCTTCTTGTACTTTTTGTGTGAAAGGCACAAAGCTTACTTTATTAAGGAGAAGTTTGCCATTCCCTCCAGAGGGGAATTCTAATGGAGCTAGCCTAGTTTAAATTGAATTGCTGAACTCGAAGATGCACTCAAAATCTATTATGGTTGCAGAATGGATTGACTGAATTCAGCAGAGCAAACCACTCTTTGTCTGAGGCAAAAGGCCACGGAGTGCTAATCGAATGGCATAAATTTTAATCTCTGAAGGATGCACATAGATATTTAGATGAAAGTTCACATAGTTGCTGTCCAAGCAAATTCATATCTGAGTACACTCAGAGCATTTGTCTACTTCTAATTCCTATTTAGGAATAAATTGGAGCTTTTATCTACAGTGGTACCTAAGCACTCGTTGTTAATTGCAATGAGTACCAAAAATGATGAGTACAAAAAAAAATATTCCAGTAAGGAATAATGTAGCTGACACCAAGAAGTTCTAGCTTGTGTGTTGGGTACCAAACAAATGATGACAAAATGCTCACGTCAAAATATGTTGACCGTCAAATGCGCTAAATTTCAAAGCAGTTGAGTACCAAGGTAGCACTGTAGATAACAATAAATAAAGAACAATGCAGGAAAAATGGACTTGTCATGTCGCATAGACCTGGAATGAGAAAGATGTGGTCAGAGGCGCATAATACAGGTCTAGTACCGTGACTTTATTTAGCCAGAGAATTAAACTTTACTGCATAAAGAAAATGTTATGCCTTGTGGAACATGTTAGGAAAACTAAATACACTGCTCAAAAAAAATTAAGGGAACCCTCAAAGAACACATCCTAGATCTGAATGAGTGAAATATTCTCATTGAATACTTTGTTCTGTACCAAGCTGAATGTGCACAACAGCCTGTGAAATTGATGGTCAATCAGTGTTGCTTCTTAAGTGGACAGTTTGATTTCACAGACGTTTGATTTACTTGGAGTTCTATTGTGTTGTTTTAAGTGTTCCCTTTATTTTTTTTTGAGCAGCGTATATTTTCTCTTTTTATTTACTTTTTAATTATACACTTCTTTGAGCCAATAGGAATTGGACAGTCTATAAATTCTATGCATGCATAAATAAATAAATAAGAAAGATGGTCGGTAACCATCCATGCAGTCATCAAAAGTAAAGCTCAGCTGAATGCCATCAAATTAATTAATTTGTCAACTTTGATCTACACTTCTTTGGAAGGAAAAAAAAGTGTAATAACGTGAAGTCCAAGGGATGGGACGGAATGCATAACACAAAATAGAGTTGAGAGTCAGAATCCAAGCAACCAAATACTATCTGTTCAGCAGTGGTCTCTCTTTTTGATGGTCCAGGTTCCTGAAGCATCTTTACTCGATAATATGTCTGCAAGACTTGACCTTTGGGGGTCGAATGGCCCTTTCACAGGGGTCACCTAAGACCATAAAAAAATACATATTTCCTTTTTTAAAAAATAAATAATCTTTATTAAATTTCTACATATAAAAACAGTCAAAACAAACAAAACATACAAAGAAAAAAAGAAAAAAGAAGGGAAAACGGAGAGATAAATGGGCTTAAAGCATATATGTTGTCAACCATATCGTTGACTATCACTGTCGAGCGACCTGATGTAAGTTATTTATGTCTAGGGTGTGGAATCGTGTATTTATTTTCTTTAATTCTGAATAGTATAATTGTATTCATTTTAGGTATTTCTGAGGAAGGTACGAGTTCATTTTTAGGGGTTTTATGTTCCGTCGATTTATGGTACAGTGTTTCTATTTTTTTGTAATGTTTGGGTAAGAAAGGAAGGAGTGTCTAGTATTATTTTTCCATTAGGTTTTTTTAATGTTTTTTTTTTTGTTTGAGCCATTTCCCATATTTTTTACTACATATTTCCAATGGTCTGTGGAACTGAGACACTGCTCCTCTAACCGTCTCCAGTTGGGTCCACCTAAATGCAAATAGACTACTGCCAACCCCCCCCCCCCCCAAAACTATACCATGTAAACTTCTGAACATGCACAGAAGTCAAATTTCCAGAACTGTGCATGCATCACCTTCTTGTTTTTGGCCAAACAGCAGCGAGATAAGTTAGAACCCACCCCTGAGCCTTCTAATAATGTTATTATTTTATGGCTGGAGGTCACCACAACATGAAGAACTGCATTAAAGGGTCATGACCTGTATCGGGTTGCTACCCAGTACAGGCCACACTGCGTCCCAGTGAGATTTTACTTCTGCGTATGCACAGCAAGCAAAATTTTGCAAGGGGACATGCGTGTGCGCAAGATTTCGGCAATGTTTTGCTTCTGCGCATGCGCAGGAGCATAAAAATCACCCAAATCTCTTTCATGCCCACATCCTCCCATGAGATTTTGCTTCCTGTGCATGCACAGAAGCAAAAATCTTACTGGGACATGCGCATGGGCAGGCTGGTGACCCAAAGCTGTGCGCGCATCACGACAGTAAGTAGCAGCGATCGATTAGGTGCCACAGAGTCAGCCTTCTACAGGTCCTTACAGGTCCCGTCAACCCGACAATGTCGTCTGGCAGGACCTAGGGGAAGAGCCTTCTCTGTGGCGCCCCTGCCCTCTGGAATCAGCTCCCTCCAGAGATTTGTACTGCTCCCACCCTCCTCACCTTCCGCAAGACTTGACTGTCAAAAATATGACTTTAACAATCGAGTTGTCAAAGCGTGGAACTCATTACCGGACTCAAAAGTGTCAACCCCTAACCCCCAACATTTCTCCCTTACACTATCCATGATTGACCTCTCCAGGTTCCTAAGAGGTCAGTAAGGGGCGTACATAAGTGCACTAGTGTGCCTTTTGTCCCCTGTCCAATTGTCTTTCCTTTATCTCGTATATCATATATATTTTCTTCCTTTCATATATCTTCTCTTCTATTTTTACATATTATCTTTATATATATTACTTCATGTCTATTCTCTTCCATATGTATTGTGTATTGGACAAATGAATAAATAAAATAAATAAATAAATAAAAAGACACTTAAGACCCATCTATGTTGCCAGGTCTGGGGCAGCTAGACCATGCCCCCTTCTTCTCTGACCGTTAAATGTTATGTGTGGGTGTGATTGAGTAGACTGACTGTTTTTTATATAATGGGATTTTAGTTTACTGTTTTTTACTATTAGATTTTTATACATATTGTTTGTATTGCATGTCGTGAGTCGCTCCGGGTCCTTGGAGAGGGACAGCATACAAGTCTAATAAATAATAATAATAATAATAATAATAATAATAATAATAATAATAAGTACTTGGGAAGCGCCCGACTGGTGATGAAATACAAATTCCAGCATAGTGATCTCATTTGCTGTGTTGTACTGAAATAATAATAATAATAATAATAATAATAATAATAATAATAATAATGGTGGCGGTGGCGGTGGTGATGATGATACTACTACTAATAATAATAACAACAAAACAACAACAACAATAATAGTAATAGTAATAGTAATAGCAACAACAACAACAACCCCAGCTTGGTCGCGACCTTAGGAAGGTTGAGAACCGCTGCTGTAAAAGAAGGAACTAAATGAGACTCTCTCCATCCTAATCTTCACAGGAATAAATTGATTTTGAATGGGGAGCAGCTAAGGCTGCTGGAATTCTAGTAACCCATCCCTCCCCCCCCCCCCTCGATAAATCTTATCAAACCCAACTCTGTAAGAATCACGCTTAGGAAGAGTAACGGTGGGTAGCAGCTGCTCTGTTCTTCTTTCTCTTAAGTTTGTGATGTTTGTTCACTCTTGTAAACTTGAAGAGTGCTCTATTTTCTCAGAATGAAGGATCAAAGTCACCAAGTACACAGATGTGGTAGGGGTTGGAACACCTCTATGTAAAGATTCGGATCTTCAAATAAAAGAGAACCTTTGTTCTGAAGTTACCCGGTATTTATGGACGCAACCCTTACCTTGATCAAAAAATGAACTATCTTGGGAAGCAATCATTTTCTCTTCTTTGGAATTAACATTCTTATTAGTGTTTCTAAGCTAATCTCTCTCTGCATATACATTATGATATAAATTTGACTAGTGACTCCTGAGACACTTAATACAGCAGAAGCAATGGGATGTTATCAAATCCAGCAGCCAGAACATTCATAAATTTAATTTGAAACGGTAGTTAGAGATGCTCAGCCAGCCACTTTTTGATAAGCAATTGCTTTGATCATTCCTCTTCATCTTTATGATTGCTCTTACATGGTTTCCTTTAGTGATGAAAAATTAGGGATTGAGGGGAATAGGATGGATGCCTGGTTTAAAAAATTAGCCGGGGGAGTGGGAAAGAGGAGAAGGAGCCACTATGGATATACACTGGAACCTCTACCTACAAATGCCTCTACTTACAAATTTTTGTAGATAAGAACCAGGTGTTCAAGATTTTTTTGCCACTTCTCAAGAAACATTTTCCACTTACAAGCCCAAGCCTCCAAAACTGGAACCGGAAAAGGTGGGGAGAAGCCTCCGTGGGGCCTCTCTAGGAATCTCCTGGGAGGAAACAGGTCCGGAAAAGGTGGGGAGAAGCCTCTGTGGGGCCTCTCTAGGAATCTCCTGGGAGGAAACAGGGCGGAAAAGGTGGAGAGAAGCCTCCATGGGGCCTCTCTAGGAATCTCCTGGGAGGAAATAGGGCTGGAAAAGGCAGGGAGAAGCCTCTCTGGGGCCTCTGTAAGAATCTCCTGGGAGGAAACAGGGCCTCCACCCTCCCTGTGGTTTCCCCAATTGCATGCATTATTTGCTTTTACATTGATTCTTATGGAAAAAAATGCTTCTTCTTGCAAACCTTTCTACTTAAGAACCTGGTCACGGAACGAATTAAGTTCATAAGCAGAGGTACCATTGTATAGTTGTTTTCTGAGTATTTGTCTCGCCCTACAGTACATGAAAAAATACTGGTCATTTACAATTAAAATGTCTAAAAGCTCTGAAATTCTACAAATGTGTAGAACCGCTCAAAAAATTGTCCTCCCTTCACTGAAGAAGCTTTAGGATGCTTATATTTTGGGTCAAGACTTTTATTAAAATATTAACCACGGAAGGCAAAAAAAAATCTGAGTTAACAGTATGTAGAGTTCTCAACACAGGAAAATAATAATAATAATAATAATAATTATTATTATTATTATTATTATTATTATTATTATTATTATTATATTTATCTATCCATCCATCCGTCCATCCGTCTATCCATCCATCTATGATTGGATGGGTGGATGGATAGGATAGAATGGAATGGAATGGAGTGGAGTGGAATGGAATGGAATAGAATAGAATAGAATAGAATAGAAGATAGGTAGATAGATAGATAGATAGATAGATAGATAGATAGATAGATAGATATAGATAGATAGATTGATTAACTGACTGACCTATGCAATCAAACATAATAAGTACTGACCTATTTTATTGCAATCTTATCGCTTAGCTTTGCATAACAACCTTTCCCCAGGAAATAAAAGAAAAGGAAACTGTCTTTTTCTCTCCAGAACACCCCCATCAGATAGACAGGGTTGTTGGATAGAGTAGTTAGCCTAAAGACCTGGATTTTTACCCCCATAATCAACCTTTGAAATTTCACAAATTCCGCTTGACGGAGAATTTTTAATCCCGTCTTTCTTTTTTCCCCTGGATAAAATCTGCTTGCATTATTTCTCTTGTCTGCTGTTGCTTCAAGTCCTTTTGTGAAAATTTTTAGACCACCATCTCCAAGGGGGCAATTCGTGGGTCCCAATTTATTTTCTCATTAATATTATCGCAATGTGTTTGAACTCTCAAATTGAATTGGCTGAGGACCAGCTAAAGGAGAACAAAAAGGCGTCGAAGGAGTCAGATGTTCCTTGGTTTTAATGTGCCGAATTCTTACCATGCTTCTGGTTTGAAAATGAACACACACGTATGCAAATAATCACACTGAAGAGCACCAGTGGGACTGCTTTGGAGCCACAGGCCACAGAGGCAGATAGAAAATAAACACCATATTTTTTGGAGGATAAAATAGTGTTCGGAAACTTCAGATTGTGCAGAATGCAGCCGCATGAGCTATCATGGGCTTCCCTAAATATGCCCATGTTTCATCAACACTCCACAGCCTGCACTGGCTGCCGATCAGTTTCCAGTCACAATTCAAAGTGTTGGTAATGACCTATAAAGCCCTACATGGCATTGGACCAGAATACTTACAGGACCGCCTTCTGCCGCACAAGTCCCAGCGGCCGATTAGGTCCCACAGAGTTGGCCTTCTCCGGGTCCCGTCAACTAAACAATGTCGTCTGGCAGGACCCAGGGGAAGAGCCTTCTCTGTGGCGGCCCCAGCCCTCTGGAATCAGCTCCCCCCGGAGATTCGAACTGCCCCCACCCTCCCCATCTTCCGCAAGATGTTAAAGACTCACTTATGTCGCCAGGCATGGGGGGACTGATTCCCCCCCGCCTCTGCTGACTATAGCACTTGAGAATGGTACGATTGTGTAGTATTGATTGTTTTTTTAATATTAAGGGGTTTTAATTCTAGCTTTTACTAATATTAGATTTGTACCACTGTTTATTGTATTTTATTATTGTTATGAGCCGCCCCGAGTCCTCGGAGAGGGGCGGCATACAAATCTAATAAATTATTATTATTGTTGTTGTTGTTGTTATTATTGTTGTTGTTTTGTTGTTGTTGTTGTTATTGTTGTTTTTTGCTGTTGTTATTGTTATTATTAAAATTGTTATTGTTGTTGTTATTATTATTGTTACTATTAATACTATTATTATTATTATTATTATTATTACTATTACTACTACTACTAGTAGTAGTAGTAGTACTACTACTACTACTACTACAAACGCACCTTAGTTTTGAAGGAAAAAAAGAGGAGGGGGGAATCTACCTACCAGGTATTCATCTGGCTAGCATCCTTAGTCTGTCTTGTGGTCCATTGCGGTCTTAAGTTGAGGATGTTTCTAAGCCAAAGACTGTCCAAAGACGTCTCCATGGTTAAGTGGGCAGCATGACTAAATGCTGAAGGTACACGAAACGCTGTTACCTTCCCACCAAAAGTGGTCCCTATTTTTCTTATTTCCAATTTTTTTTATTATTTTTCATAAAACAGACATACAGACGTACAAACAATAAACATAAAATGGGGATGTATTTCCCCGCTTCTTTTGAAAGTATACATTCAAATAGAAAAAAGAATACATAATCAAACATTTGTTAAATGTTAAAAAGTCTAGTAAAAAATTTTCAAATCTTAAATGCAATATTAGTACGGTATAAGTAAAAATGCTTAATATGTTATTTATGTGTAATATATTCATCTAATCAAACATTCAAACAAATCTCAATTACTAAACATACATAAAACAAAATTTTTAATATATCGCTTGTGAGTAAACTACTATATCAAAATCATCAACAAATACATCTAATATTGTTATTACCTAAATAAAAACAGATCTATCTCTTATTTTTTCTTATCTAACCATTTATATATGTTGTTCCATGTTTCATAAAATTTTGTATCTTCTTGATCGTTTAATCGTCTTGTCATCATATCCATTTCGGCGCAATCTAATATTTTAGCTATAACTTCTTCTTTCTTGGGGATTTCCTCCCCCTTCCAGTTTTGCGCATATATTATTCTAGCCGCAGTTAATATGTGTATGATTAAGTAAAGAGTTTCCTTCTTATAAGTCTGATTAGTAATTCCTAATAAGTAAAATTCCGGGGTGTTATCTATGTCATATTTTAATATTTCTTTTAATATCTTCTCAATCATCTTCCAATAAGTTTTAGCTTTGCTACATGTCCACCATTGATGGTAATAAGTTCCTATATCTTTCTTGCATTTCCAACACAGTGGGGATGTTTTAGGAAACATTTTAGCTATCCTGTTTGGTGGAAGGTGCCATCTATAAAACATTTTAATTTGGTTTTCTTTTAATGAGACTGACTTGGTCATTTTCCAATTATTAATCCAGACTTTTTCCCAAGTATCTATATCTATTTCCTTTCCTATATTTCTGCACCATCTTATCATGGTATCTTTTAGAGTCAACTCTATATTTTTGTGAGCGATAAGAAATTTATATATTTTCCCTATCATTTTTACTGAATTTGCTAAGTCATTTAATTATTAATAATTCAAAAGTGGTCCCTATTTTTCTACGTGCACCTTTACACGCTTTAAGCCTCCCACCGGGATGGGTTTTTAATTTACCTCGCTGCCGGTTCGTTTCCTCGAGATTTTCTCAAAAGAAAAATTAAATAAAAAATTAAATAGAAAATAAAGCAAGCAAACAAATTGGCGTCCACAAGTACAGTGCCCGAAACCCGGCTTTTGCACATTCTCAGAAGAAGAAAAAGAAAGATTTTATTTTAAAGATGGTAGCGCTCATGGACCAGCCCCAACCGATCCGGTGACATCATCATGTTGTTATCAGTGGGTCGCTACCAGTTCGGGCAGACTGGTCCCTACCGCGAAGAACCCATCCCTGGTCTCCCAAAGCTGAGCCAATTCTGTTTTTAAGCCCACCATAACTCACACCATCTTCATCCAACACTTTTTTTGGGGGGGAGGATAAAAAGATTGCTTTATCCCAATTATTGCCAGCCTGCTTCAAACAAGAGTAGCTTTGCTCAAGCTGCCCCCATTCTGCCCGTTGATTGTCAGCTATTCTTGGCATTGCCACAATGGTTTCAAAATAGCAACCGTTATTACCAAGTGCTAGGACGTCCACAATCCCTAACGTTAAAAGGGGGTTAGACCTTTCAGAACATCTGCTGTGGAGGCCAAGGATAAAAAACTTTAATTAGGGGCTTTGGGACAAGAAGCCGAAACTGATTGAGTCATTGTCTTCACAGGCTGTTTGCAAAAATAAGTGTGTGTGTGTCTTATATAGTGTGTGCAACTAAAACAACAGAAGAATAGGGCCCAGGGCTGCCATTTGCTAAGGGGGCTCTTTGCACTGATCACTGGCTTCAGGAACATCCTGGTTTCCATGGGGATTTATTTTTATTTATTTATTTATTCATTTTGTCCAATGTACAATAATACACAATGGAGGTTATAGAGGGATATACTCGAGTAAGATATAGTAGAGAAAGAGTAGAAGTGAAAATATAGGAATAAAATACAGTGATACCTCGTCTTACAAACGCCTCATCATACAAACTTTTCGAGATACAAACCCGGGGTTTAAGATTTTTTTGCCTCTTTTTAAAAACTATTTTCACCTTACAAACCCACCGCCGCTGCTGGGATGCCCCGCCTCCGGACTTCCGTTGCCAGCGAAGCGCCCGTTTTTGTGCTGCTGGGATTCCCCTGAGGCTCCCCTCCATGGGAAACCCCACCTCTGGACTTTCGTGTTTTTGTGATGCTGCAGGGAAATCCCTGCAGGGAAATCCCTGCAGCGCAAAAACGGGCGCTTCGCTGGCAACGGAAGTCCGGAGATGGGGTTTCCCATGGAGGGGAGCCTCAGGGGAATCCCAGCAGCACAAAAACGGGCGCTTCGGCTGGCAAAGGGGGTGAATTTTGGGCTTACACGCATTAATCGCTTTTCCATTGATTCCTATGGGAAACATTGTTTCGTCTTACAAACTTTTCACCTTAAGAACCTCGTCCCAGAACCAATTAAGTTTGTAAGGCAAAGTATCACTGTATATCAATAAGAGAATAGAAGAATATTGTAGAAAAGTATGAGAAGGATAGAATAGAAGAATAGTACATATGATATATGAGATAGAAGAGAAAATCCTAGGGATATCTACACCACCCACATGTTTGAACTCTTTACTTTCCTCTTCTTACTACTCCCTCTCTTTCTAATTTTCTATTCCTTATCCTCTCCTTGTATCTCTTTCCCTTCTTCCCCATCCCTCCCTCCCCTCTTCCATCCCTCTTTCCCCACCTACGCTCTCCAGATAAGTTAATTATAATTGTTAGAATGTACATTATATACTGTATATCATTTTTGTTTTTCTGTACCCTCTTTTATTATTTTTTTTAAAAAAAAGAGAGACAAGAGAGACAATAGGACAGGGGACGGGAGGCACGCTAGTGCACTTATGCACGCCCCTTACTGACCTCTTAGGAATCTGGAGAGGTCAACCGTGGATAGTCTGAGGGTAAAATGTTGGGGGTTAGGGGAAGATACTACGGAGTCCGGTAATGAGTTCCACACTTCGACAATTCGATTACTAAATTCGTATTTTTTACAGTCCAATTTGGAGCGGTTAATATTAAGCTTGAATCTGTTGTGTGCTCTTGTGTTGTTGTGGTTGAAGCTGAAGTAGTTGATAGGCAGGACATTGCAGTATATGATCTTATGGGAAATACTTAGATCATGTTTAAGGCGCCGTAGTTCTAAGCTTTCTAGACCCAGGATTGTAAGTCTAGTTTCAGACGGTATTCTGTTGCGAGTGGAGGAGTGAAGGGCTCTTCTGGTGAAGTCTCTTTGGACATTTTCGAGGGTGTTAATGTCCGAGATGCAGTGTGGGTTCCAAGCAGATGAGCTGTGTTCTAGGGTGGGTCTGGTGAAAGTTTTGTAAGCTCTGATAAGAAGTGTGAGATTGCCAGAGCAGAAGCTATGTAGGATTAGATTAACAACTCTTGAAGCTTTCTTGGCGATGTTGTTGCAGCTGATAGTTCAAACTTTCCTTTATTGCTCCAATTTCCCCCCAAACACTCCCACATCTGGCCAGCCCAGGAGCAAAACATTCACACCTGCACACTCACATACACCAAGGGTGGGATGCAGTGGGGTAGCAAAAATGGAGCTCCACCCCAGAGCACCTGCATTTGCAATGAAAGATGTTGAAAGAAAATTCAGGGCGTCTTCTTTGGGCAGCTTCTGCGTTCTTCCCAAAAGCGTTTAAAAACCCCAAAGCCGGCGATTCTGCTACAAACAAAAGTGTCTGGGAAAAGTATAAGGAGATAAGATCTGGAATGAATTCTACGTGATCTGGGTTTCTGTCTCCCGTTCCTTTCCGAAGTATTCTCTACAACAGAGGTCTTCCTAGCTGGCTGGAGAATTCTGGGAGTTTAATTTCACAAGTCTTAAAGTTGCCAAGTTTGGGGACCTTTGCTCTAGAAAAAAATAAAATGAATAATGCTTGAAACTTAATGTTTTGCCAGAAACCTTGATTTTGTTTGGTCGTCTGCAGGAAGGAGGGTTAAGACTGTTTATGTGGAATGGAGCATTTTGGGATGTTCACTTAGGCTGTGAAAGTAGCAAGGGACACTTTAGATTGTTGCCTTTGAGTAAGCGATGATTTTGTGAGTGGACATTTTAATCCTGAAGGCCCCTTTATCACAAGGCTCAAAATGGGCTTTTAAAATTCTAAGTGAGATGTTGCTGTCATTTCACTGTTCTACGGCTGCTCACTTTTAGGATGTAGGTGAATTTGATGACCTGTTTGTTTTATTATTTATTTATTTATTTATTTATTTATTTATTTATTTATTTATTTATTTTGTCCAATACACAATGAGAGTTTTAGTGGGTGTGTGTATATATATATATTCATAGTAAAATACATGATGAAGGTTATAGAGGAGATACTCATAGTAAAATATATCTAAGAAAGAATAGAAGAGACGATATAGGAATAGAACATATCAATGAAAGAATAGAAGAAGAGATATAGGAATAGAAGAAAGGTATAGGAGATGTAGGAGAGCAATAGGACAGGGGACGGAAGGCACTCTAGTGCACTTGTACTCGCCCCTTACTGACCTCTTAGGAATCTGGATAGGTCAACCGTGGATAATCTAAGGGTAAAGTGTTGGGGGTTTGGGGATGACACTATGGAGTCTGGGAATGAGTTCCATGCTTCGACAATTCGTTTACTGAAGTCATATTTTTTACAGTCAAGTTTGGAGCAGTTAATACTAAGTTTCAAATATGTTGTGTGCTCTTGTGTTATTGTGGTTGAAGCTGAAGTAGTCGCCGACAGGCAGGACATTGCAGCATATGATCTTGTGGGCAATACTTAGATCATGTTTAAGGCGTCTTAGTTCTAGGCTTTCTAGGCCCAGGATTGAAAGTCTAGTCTCGTAGGGGATTCTGTTTCGAGTGGAGGAGTGAAGGGCTCTTCTGATGAAGTCCATTGATATGAGTATTGTTTTGAGATTTTTGGAAAATCCTTGGTCAAGTCACATGATTGTCAAGTCACGCCTACCTGGCCACATGGCCAGAAGCCCAAGTCTCACCAGACGACTTTTGGGTGTCTCCATAACTTCCCAATGCTATGAGGGCACTCACACAATTCTGCAAATGAATAGAATGGGTTTTGTTTTCCTTCATTCTGGCTAATTTGACCTTCCGTGGAGTCGCATGGAATGATTTCCAAATCAGCTTTCAGCCCGTTCTGTGACAAAATTATTTGACAGCCCCATTCAAGGGATTTTGAGAGAGTTTAACCATCCTGATAATAGCTGTAAAGTTAAGATTTTTTTTCTTTCTTTCTTTGGAAGATCACTCCATAATCATAGAAAATGTATCCTCCAGTTCAAGCCTGGAGATTTAACAGGGGCTGGTGTGAGAAATGGCACAAAAACACTTGGTTTTATTTAGACTTTGCGCACAGATGCCTAATTGGAGCTGGTATTTATTAACATTAGCTGTTTTGTCAGTCCAAGATCTGAGCTAATCATAATATTAGATCTGGTGGTGCTGAAGAGAAGATCGTGTCCTTCTCTGACTGTATCTGTAATTCACCTGGGTTGTCTTTCTAATCTATAAGCCATTTGCAAAAGCTAGATTAGACGCATGATAGCTTCAGCATAGTAGAAAATATGGTTTTGGGGTTCAGAAGGTCATAGTTAAACTCTGGCAGCTCCAGTTAAAAGAATTAGGAAGGAATGATACTTTCGCTCTAATATTCTGGAGAACCACTTCCATCTAGATCAATGGGAGATCAGAATTGCTCAAATATTCTGGATCATGGTGGTACTGGGTGTTTGAAGGAATAGTACCAGGCAGTGATGGGCTCCTATGCATACGGTCAGGTACGCAGAACCGGTAGAAAAATTTTGTTCAGGTATTCAGAAACGGGGAAATATCAAAAGCAACATGAGAAAATATTATTTTACTGAAAGAGTAGTAGATCCTTGGAACAAACTCCCAGCAGATGTGGTTGGTAAATCCACAGTAACTGAATTTAAACATGCCTGGGATAAACATAGATCCATCCTAAGATTAAATACAGGAAATAGTATAAGGGCAGACTAGATGGATCATGAGGTCTTTTTCTGCCGTCAGTCTTCTATGTTTCTATGGTAGAAAAATTTTGTTCAGGTATTCAGAACCGGTAGAAAAATTTTGAATTTTTTTCTTTTTTTCCTTTCTGGGCTCTGGGTATGTTTTTACGATCGTAGTAAATGAGGTTGAATTTGTATAATTTTAGAAAAGCTATGTGTTTGTGTGTGTGTGTGTATATACTAGTAGATAATGTATATTTTTGTATGCCTGTTTGTAATATATGTGTACACATGTGGCATATATACATAGAATTAAATACTATATTTTGGATGTTCAGTCATAGTAAATAGATAGGGAAATTGTATCTCTTTGAGGCGAGGAGGGGCCAGGCACCCTAACCCTAGCCCTTGATGTGAGTGACGTCAAGTTGGCCACCTTTAAGCCAGTCACATGACCTTTAAGCCATCCCGTGGTCACATGATTGTCAAGCCACTCCCACCTGGTCACATGGCCAGCAAGCCACACCCGCAAAACAAGCCGCGCCCACAGTGTTGTAGTAAAAATATTTGCAGCCCTTCACTTGTACCAGGGACTGAGAAGAAGTGGACTGGGCCAGGATAAAAATTACCTTTTATTTCATAAAATAAATGTACATAATCATATTAAACATGACACAATGCTTTTAAAAATGTTTATTGAGATGTAGATTGGAAAAAATAAAATTAAAAAGAGGAGCAAGCCTATAGTCATACTACTCATCATAGGATATTGCCCTAACTCATACTCCTCCTGATCACCCTTGTTTTGATCTGTTGAAGCTTATCTGTAACGCTCTCTACATGGGGCTACCTTTGAAAAGTGTTCGGAAACTTCAGATCGTGCAGAATGCAGCTACGAGAGGAATCATGGGCTTCCCAAGGCATGCCCATGTTACACCAACACTCCGCAGTCTGCATTGTTGCCGATCAGTTTCCGGTCACAATTCAAAGTGTTGGTTATGACCTATAAAGCCCTTCATGGCATCGGACCAGAATATCTCCAGGACCGCCTTCTGCCGCACGAATCCCAGCGACCGGTGAGGTCCCACACAGTTGGCCTTCTCCGGGTCCCGTCGACTAAACAATGTCATTTGGCGGGACCCAGGAGAAGAGCCTTCTCTGTGGCGGCCCTGACCGTCTGGAACCAGCTCCCCCCAGATATCAGAGTTGCCCCCACCCTCCTTGCCTTTCGCAAGCTCCTTAAAACCCACCTCTGTCGTCAGGCATGGGGGAATTGAATTTTTTTTTTCTCCCTTCCCCCTAGGCTTATAGAATTTATACATGGTATGCTTGTTGGTATGATTGGTCTCTTAAATTGGGGTTTTTTAGATTACTTTTTAATATTAGATTTGTTGCATTGTTTTTTATTGTTGTTAGCCGCCCCGAGTCTTCGGAGAGGGGCGGCATACAAATCTAAATAAACTAAACTAAACTAAACTATCTAGATCCTCCTTTAAAAGTCGTTGTTGCATTTTTGCCACTCGTGCTCCAAGAAGGTCATATTTACATATCTAGTAGAGAATTCAGATATATTTTCCCACCACGGTTAGTCTTCCATTGAGCTCCGGGAAATGTTATTAAACACCGAAGCTATAAAGCACATCTGTCCCAAATTTAGAGCTAATCTGAATTGTTTCAACGTTTATTAATAGTTATGTGTTTATTCTGCATGCTTTCTGCTTCATGCTGGGAACCATATGAAATATGGAGGAGGAAAATGGTCTATAACATAATCACCATTCTAGCAGATGAATAATTATCAAAGCTAGTTGGGATTTAACTGTATTTTAATTTATCACTCTTGGCCTCCTAAAAGAATCTGAATAATCCTCCAGAAAGGGAGGATATAACATTTCTGTCAGGAGATTTAAATTTCTCATCTTTCCTTTTCAGCATAAGCAGAAAATAACCATGTTAATCATAGTTAGAATATCATTAAGACTTTTTATTTATTTTGGTTCGGGGTGATTAAAATGGCTTCCACCCATCTCAACATGCAACATAGAAACATAGAAGATTGATGGCAGAAAAAGACCTCATGGTCCATCTAGTCTGCCCTTATACTATTTCTTGTATTTTATCTAAGGATGGATATACAGTATGTTTATCCCAGGCATGTTTAAATTCAGTTACTGTGGATTTACCAACCACGTCTGCTGGAAGTTTGTTCCAAGGATCTACTACTCTTTCAGTAAAATAATATTTTCTCACATTACTTCTAATCTTTCCCCCAACTAACCTCAGATTGTGCCCCCTTGTTCTTGTGTTCACTTTCCTATTAAAACTCCTCCCTCCTGAACCTTATTTAACCCTTTAACATTTTTAAATGCTTCGATCATGTCCCCCCTTTCCCTTCAGTCCTCCAGACTATACAGATGGAGTTCATGAAGTCTTTCCTGATACGTTTTATGCTTCAGACCTTCCACCATTTTTGTAGCCTGTTTTTGGACCCCTTCAATTTTGTCAATACCTTTTTGTAGGTGAGGTCTCCAGAACTGGACACAGTATTCCAAATGGGGTCTCACCAGCGCTCTATATAGTGGCATCACAATCTCCCTCTAACATCTGAGCTGTTTTCATGTTGCATTGCAGGCTCTCAATCCTGGCTCACAAAACACCATTGCCAAATTTACACAGCAATAAATTATATTCCAGATTAATGATGATTAATCGAGATTCATGCCAGATGTTCCCTGAGCTCTTGCAATATGTTAACTCGTGAATCATCGGCCGCCTGAATTGAGATTTTTTTTTCTTTTTCCATTTTGCATTTTGGGCCCACCCAGCCTCCCTCTTATCGTTCATCATTTAAAGAAGAAAGTGAGCCAGGATTTGTCACATACTGCAGTGAGCGGTGCCTTATTGAACCATTGTTTATTACCAGCTGACCTGGATTAAGTTTGCACAATGCACACTGCATGATAAATGTAGGTTGTTTTCCTTCATCCTGCTAAATATAGCAAGAAAAACAAGCAAAGCATTTAAATACAGTATATGATCTTTTAAATGAGTGTAATTGAGTGTAGATAAGCTTCCGTATCTGTTCAAGTACATCCATAGCAGTGATGGGCTCTACCGGTTCTGCAGGTAGAAAAATTTTGATTTTTGATTTTATTTTTTTCCTTTCTGGGCTCTGGGTGTGTTTTTCCTATTGCAATAAATGAGGTTGAATGTGTATAATTTTAGAAGAGCTACGCGTGCGTGCATGTACATACATACATACACATACAGTTTATATAGTAGATAATGTATATTTTTGTGTGCCTGCGTGTAATATGTATGTATACATATGGCATACATACATAGAATTAAAGAGTATATTTTGGATGTTCAGTAATAGTAAATAGATCGGGAAATTGTGAGGCAAGGAGAGGCCAGGCACCCTAACTCCAATTCTTGACATGAATGACGTCAAGTTTAAGCCAGCCACATGACCTTTAAGCCACTCCCCGATCACATGATCACCAAGCCACTCCCACCTGGTCACATGGCTGTCAAGCCACACCCACAAAAAGCCACGCCCACAGTGTGGTAGTAAAAAAAATTGCAGCCCTTCACTGATCCATACTGGCTGATAGTCCTTTAGTCATGTGGTCCTGGAATTAAAAAAAGTGTGGCATCGATTGATTGATTGATTCATTGATTGATTGACTGATTTTGTATTGCCGCCTATTCTCACATAGCGACTCAAGTCAGCTTACATAATATAAAACCACATTTGAAATCAATAAAAACTATCCAAAAAAAATCAAATAAATTAATGTAGTACAATATAACAAAATCATCTCCCAAGCTCCCGCTGCAGCGACAGCAGATCATATGAGCCATTTAATGGCTCCATTCTGTTTTGGGTTTCCCAGGCCCCTAGCAGAACAAGGTCTTCAGGACCTTCTGGAAGAATATTAGAGTGGGGGCCATTCTAATCTCTGTGGCAATGATGTTCCAGGGAAAGGGAGCCACCATAGAGAAGGCTCTTCTTCTGGGTTCCACCGGGTGTATCTCCCTAGAGCAGTGAGGGCGAACCTATGTCATGCGTAGGTCAGCTTATGAGCCGAGGTGGCGCAGCGGGTAGCGTGCAGGACTGCAGGCCACTAAAGCTGACTGCTAGATCTGCAGGTTAGCGGTTCAAATCTCATTGCCGGCTCAAGGTTTACTCAGCCTTCCATCCTTCCAATGTGAGTAAAATGAGGACCTGGATTCTGGAGGCAATATGCTAGCTCTGTTAAAAAGTACTATTGCTAACATGTTGTAAGCTGCCCTGAGTCTAAGTAGAAGGGGGGCATTAAAAAAAAATCAAATCAATCAATCAATCCCCCAACAGACAAACCAGAGGTCTGGAAAAAAACGTACTTCCAGTTTGCCCCTACATAAAAGAAAAATATACATTTGTCAAGAATCATGTGGTACAACACTTACTGATTGTCATAGGGATCAAATAAGCAATGAAGACACACTCAATATTAATAAAAATCTTAGGATACAAGCAACAAATTAGAGTCATACAGTCCTAAGTGGGAGGAAAAGGATGATAGGAATGATGAGAAAAAACTAGTAGAAATAGAAGTGCAGATTTAGTAAAAGGTTGACAGTTTTGAGGGAAATATTTGTTTAGCAGAGTGATGATGTTCGGGAAAAAACTGTTCTTATGTCTAGTTGTGTTGGTGTGCAGTGCTCTGTAGGGACGTTTTGAGGGTAGGAGTTGAAACAGTTTATGTCCAGGATGCGAGGGGTCAGTCAATATTTTCACCGCCCTCTTTTTGACTCGTGCAGTCTACAGGTCCTCAATGGAAGGCAGGTTGGCAGCCATTGCTTTTTCTGCAGTTCTGATTGTCCTCTGAAGTCTGTGTCGGTCTTGTTGGGTTGCAGAACCAAACCAGACAGTGATAGAGGTGCAGATGACAGACTCAATGATTCCTCTGTAGAACTGGATCAGCAGCTCCTTGGGCAGTTTGAGCTTCCTGAGTTGGCGCAGAAAGAACATTCTTTGTTGTGCTTTTTTGATGATGTTTTTGATGTTAGGTGACCATTTTAGGTCTTGAGATATATATTTATATCAATATTTATACTTTGTATTCATATACACGCTTGACAAAATAAATAATAAACAAAATAAATAACATAAAATAAAGCATCTTAGATTTTTATCCAGAATCTTTTTGTATATGTGTGTGTATTTAGGCCAATGTGCAATGAACACACCACACTACAGGGTTTGGCAGATTGTTACTTTGTGTTCTGACACTGTGCTTGAGTAAACACCACACAGAAGAGACCTAAATGCTACAATAAATGACTTGTTTGACGTTTGGTGCAACATTGTGTTAGCACATTCACCCAACTGATTTGCTTTCCGTTTTATTGGATTTAACCTGCCGTTTTAAGCAGGTTAAACATATGCAGACCCAGCAAAAGGTTTATCGCACACATTACATGCTAGGCTGCTTCTTTGTTCGAGAATGATGAAACAAATGAGCATTATTTCCTTTCTAAGATTTCTAATGCTCTTGAGATCACTTTGCTGTCATGTCGGATTTCCTTCTCTGAAAGTAAGAGATGATTGCAGGTGGATGAAAGGAAGGAAGTGGGGAAATATTTTACCAGGATGTGGAAGAACTAGTTTCATCTAGCGGTTAAGGCATCAGGTTAGAAACCAGGAGGCTGTGAGTTCTAGTCCCTACTTACAATCAACTAAAGGCTGACTGGGGGTGACTTTGGACCAGTTTCTATCTACTGGTCCAACCAGGTATGGTCAGGTATGCATAACCAGTAGAAAAAATTTGATTTTTTTCTTCTTTTTTTCTGGGTCTGTTTTTTCTATCACAGTAAATGAGGTTGAATGTGTATAATTTTAGAACAGCTGTGCGTGCGTGCATGTACATACACATACGGTTTATTTAGTAGCTAATGTATATTCGAATCCCAGCGACCAGTTAGGTCCCACAGAGTGGATCTTCTCCGGGTCCCATAAACTAAACAATTTCGCTTGGCGGGACCCAGGGGAAGAGCCTTCTCTGTGGTGGCCCCAGCCCTCTGGAACCAGCTCCCCCCAGAGATTAGAATTGCCCCCACCCTCCTTGCCTTTCGTAAGCTACTTAAAACCCATCTCTGCCATCAGGCATGGGGGAATTGAGATCCTCTTTCCCCCTAGGCCTTTACAATTCTATGCATGGTATGTATGTATGTATGTATGTATGTATGTATGTATGTATGTATGTATGTATGTATGGTTTTTATATTAATAGGTTTTTAATCGTTTTTAGTATTGGATTACTATTGTACACTGTTTTATTGTTGCTGTTAGCCGCCCCAAGTCTCCAGAGAGGGGCGGCATACAAATCCAATAAATAAATAAATAAAATAAATAAATAAATATTTCTGTGTGCCCGTGTATAAAATGTATGCACACATATGGCATGGTATGTTTGTATGTATCATTGGTTCTTTAAATTGGGGTTTTTTAGATTATTTTTAATATTAGATTTGTTTACATTGTCTTTTTATTGTTGTTAGCCGCCCCGAATCTGCGGAGAGGAGCAGCATACAAATCTAATTAGTAAATAAATAAATAATTATATACATAAAATTAAATAGTAATAGATTGTATCTCTTTGAGGCGAGGAGAGGCCAGGCACCCTAACCCAAAACCTTGACGTGAGTGATGTCAAGTTGGCCACCTTTAAGCCAGTCACATGACCTTTAAGCCACCCCGGTCACATGATCGTCAAGCCACTCCCACCTGGTCACATGGATGGCAAGCCACACCTGCAAAATAAACCATGCCCAATTGGTCCAACCAGTGATGGGCTCCTACGGGTACGGTCAGGTATGCATAACCGGTAGAAAAATTTTGGTCAGGTACACAGAACTGATAGGAAAAAAAATGATATTATTTTCTTTTTTTTCCCTTTTGGGCTCTGGGCATGTTTTTCCCATTGCAGTAAATGTGGTTGAATGTTTATAATTTTAGAAGAGCTGTGTGTGTTTGCATTCACGTACAGTTTATATAGTAGATAATATTTTTTTTTGTGTCTGTGTGTAACAGGTATTTACACAAATGGCATATATACATAGAATTAAATAGTATATTTTAGATGTTGACTAATCGTAAATAGATAGGGAAATTGTATCTCTTTGAGGCGAGGAGAGGCCAGGCACCCTAACCCAAACCCTTGACGTGAGTGACGTCAAGTTGGCCATCTTTAAACCAGTCACATGACCTTTAAGCCACCACCCCCGTTCACATGATTGTCAAGCCACTCCCACCTGGTCACAATGGCCAGCAAGCCACACCCCCAAAACAAGCCACGCCCACAGTGTATTAGTAAAAAAATTTGCAGCCCTTCACTGGGTCCAACCCACCTCACAGGGTTGCTTTGGTTGGGGAAAATAGGAGAAGGAAGGTGTATTAGGTGCAATATGTTCTAAGCCTTGAGCTGTTTATAAAAGCAATAAAGGATGGATATAAACAAATGAAAAAGATAGATCTTGATTTATTATTCCTCTTCTTATTGTGTTCTGACATATCAGTCTGGGATCTCAGTCCAGTAGCCTGACTTCCGTTCCCAACTTTCGGTGACACTATTAATTTTGTTAGGCAGAATTCAAGAGGAACGGGATTAAAAGCAGGTTGAACTATGGAAATTCCTCAACCTTGGCTACTTGAAAAGGTGTGTTTCAACTCATAAAGCATCCCTGGACTGCTGTCAAGTTGCCATAAGCAGTTGTCATGCAGCAACTAGAAGCATATTCCACGCATGCCTTCCTCAAGGCCGTAGCCTAGGTTACCATAGCTAGTGTTCTCTACAGTGCTCAAAAGTGTTTCGTTGGAGAATGTGATTTATGATACACCCTGGGAGGAGCGGGGAAACAGGGTCATTGTTGGGACCTAAATTATGTAGGGACTCCACTTGGGTATGCGCTGACATGTTGCTCCTAATAAATAAGTGGATCCCTTTTGAAACTTGGCTGGAGGATCATGAATTAATTCGGCCACTAATTGATTAGTGTGGACTTCAACTTTCAGAATTCCCCAACTAGCAAAGCCACCTGTGGAATTCCGGGAGTTGAAGTCCACACCTTTTCAAGTGGTTGAAAAAAACACTGGACTATGGAATAATAAAGAAGAGAATTGGATAAGAATGCTGCATCTTAGGACAAGCTAAGCATCGTGAAGCATGCAGAGAAGGGTGGTTTTTTGTTTCTTTCCCATTTCTCATCCAGCCTGTCCATTTCAATGTCTCATTCCTTTGTAGATGTGTTCTTTTTAAAGAACCTTTTTTTTAAAAAAGATACTGTTAAAATATAAATGTGTGCTTGTTTATTTGCCTTTCTCCAAATTTGAGTTTGCCTAGCAACATCTGTGTGCAATTTTTCTGAGGTCTGAGTTCACAGATATATGGATTTCCGTGCAGAGTTTTCTCCAGTGTATTTTTAATTAGCATTAGTGGTGAAATACATTGCAAACATTTGGAGAAATGTGAATTTCAGTAACTGGTAGTGACAGTTCAAAAATATGCACGGGAGAAAGCATGCTTGCTGATAAGAATTAAGTAGTTTTTCTCTCCTTTGCTAGAGGTAAATAGGGCATTGACTAGAAACTTGGCATTCCAGAATTTCTTTTTTTTTAAAAACTCACCTATGTTGTGGTTGGATCGCAGCCATATCTTTTGATAACAGACTTCAAGCCAGGGTCCGTCTGGGCATGGTCGGCCTGTGTGGCTGTCAGAGGAGTCAAACAGTGTGGAGGAGAGAGAGATAGGGTGTGAGGGTCCTGCAGAGGCTATAGAAAGCCCTCAACTGGGGCTTTGTCTGGGTCTGATGAGGAAGAGGAGGTAAGGGACCCTCTCCTAGATGCAAGAGTGAGAAGAATACGGGGAAGGCAAGAGCAGTTACGCAGACTCAGAAGGAGGGCTTGAGCACAGCTGTGCATAGGCTATAATCCTAGGGTGTATAAAAGGGGAGGAGATTGGCAGGTTCCCTTTGCAGAAAATCAACCTTTGACCCTTCAAAGGAAAAGACCACATTAAAAGTTTTTGCCTTTCGTACAAATATATCTTTCTGCAGTTCTGAACGATATAGTGTTAAGACGTCTGTAAGTAATTTTTGCTTTGAAAACTTTGTTTTGAAACTTTGCTTATCAATTCTGCCACTCACTTTGAATTTTGGCAGCCGAAGGACATTCCTTTGTTCCAATTTGTGTTTTTCAACAAACCTGATTGTACAATAGACTATTTCATTTCAACACCCTCCATCTGAGCCTTAATTGGAAGTTCAGTTCTGGAGACCTCACCTACAAAAAGATATTGATAAATGTGAACGGGTCCAAAGAGGTTCTACAAAAATGGTGGAAAGTCTTAAGCATAAAACCTATCAGGAAAGACTTCATGAATGCCATCTGTATAGTCTGGAAGACTAGGAGGCAACATGATCGAAACATTTAAATATGTTAAAGGGTCAAATAAGGTTCAGGAGGGAAGTGTTTTTAAGAGGAAAGTGAACACAAGAATGAGGGGACACAATCTGAGGTTTGTTGGGGGAAAGATATTACTTGACTGAAAGAGTAGTAGATGCTTGGAACAAACTTCTAGCAGACGTGGTTGGTAAATCCGCAGTCACTGAATTTAAACATGCCTCGGATAGAACATAAAACATAGAAGACTGACGGCAGAAAAAGACATCATGATCCATCTAGTCTGCCCTTATACTAATTTTTTGTATTTTATCTTAGGATGGATATATGTTTATCTCATATTTCTCAGATTGCCCTGGAGGCCTATAGATCACCCCAATTCTAATGACAGAACCTTCTTTATTTTGCATGCAAACCCAGATAGTCTCCAGACTTTCTGTTTTTAGACTTTCCTTAACATAAATGGCTACTCCACCTCCCCTTCTCTCTATTCTATCTTTCCTATACAGTGTATATCCTGGTATGGATATTTCCCATTCATTAGAATCCTTAAACCATGTCTCAGTTGTGGCAACCAGATCTAAAATATCTCTAGATATTATGGATAAACATAGATCCATCCTAAGGTAAAAGACAGGAAATAGTATAAGGGCAGACTAGATGGACCAGGAGGTCTTTTTCTGCCGTCAATCTTCTATGTTTCTATGTTTCTAACTGCTGCTTGTTTTCTGTGAGAGACAGAGGAACTAATGCTAAAGTTATCCTTTCTTTTTTCCAGCCTGAAGAATCAGTAGACAATCATCCAAGAATGAAGAACTCTTAATACTTCTTCAAAAACCAGCCCTTACACTGGGACAGATGCTTTCTGGGACAATGAGCACTTCCTGTGTGGCACCATACATGTTTAGCTAACCTTTGCTTTGAACAATGAATGGATTTTATTTTTTATTTTTATTTTGTGGTGAGTAAGAAGATTCAGGCGGATTTTTTTATACCCTTTGGAGATAGAGTCTATATATTCGACGTAAAATCAAGAGTATGTTTTAAATTGTAAGATATATCACCCATCTTCGGAGGCCAATGGAATAAAATATTTTTCTTTTTTCATATTTATTCTCAGATTTCTTCAGAGAGTATAAGAATCCTATGAAATTATCTATAATTGTGATGTAAGTAACAAGTCTTTAAAAAAATAATAATAAACTTGATATCTTCACCATAATCCTTCATGATTTTTGTTATCCAAACAGAGGGGGAGAGCAACATGGGAGAAAAACATTACTCCAGAGTAATGTAGAATTAAATATTTCTTCTAATATTTGATTTCCAGTAAAGTTATTCAAAAACCCCAAAAAACAAAATAGGACATGTTTGCAGCAGTTTGCTTATGTTTCCCTTAAGAGTGAATCAAAGTCGTGAGTTACAATGCAGTCAAAGTGAAAAAGAATTTCAGGAAAACTTTAAACTATAAAAAAAAAATAGAACAATTCTCTGGTTTCCCGAACCCAAAGCTGAGCTTCTTGAGAAGGAGTATTGAGTGTCCATTGCAGGAATGTCCTCAGAGGGATTAAAAAATTGAAGATGGCAGCAACGTACACATAAAATGTTGGGCCTTTCATCACCTGGTTAAAGCTACCAAGTTGTTTTTTAAAAACATCCTGATGAATAGAATAGAATAGAAGAGACTATCCACTTTTGACCTCACCCGATTCCTAAGAGGTCAGTAAGGGGCGTGCATAAGTGCACCAGCGTGCCTTCTATCCCCTGTCTTATGTTTCTCTTACTAATATCATGTATATACAGGGTGCGTTCCAAAAGTAATGCATTTTTTAAAAGTAATTTATTGACAATTTATGCACAATCTCTTAAAATTCTTCAAAGTACTGTCCTTGGGCCTCTACACATTTTTTCCAGCAACTCTGCCATGACCGGTACGTGCCCTGGAAGGCATCTTTGGGGACTTCTCGCAAGGTCTTCATCACAGCTGATTGGATCTCTTCTATGGACGAAAAACACGCATTGCTACAACGCACTACAAGTCCGCGAGTTACTGGCCAAACACTAGGTGCCAACACTGCCCCCCCCCCTTATAGTCCTGACGTCACCCCAGCAGACTTCTTTTTGTTCCCAGCCCTGAAAGGAACCTGTTTTTCGTCTATAGAAGAGATCCAATCAGCCATGACGAAGACCTTGCAAGAGGTCCCCGAAGAGGCCTTTCAGGGCACGTACCAGTCATGGCAGAGTCGCTGGAAAAAGTGTGTAGAGGCCCAAGGACAGTACACATTTATTATCTGGAGTTCTGGAGACCTCATCTACAAAAAGATATTGATAAAATTGAAGGGGTCCAAAGAAGGGCTACAAAAATGGTGAAAGGTCTTAAGCATAAAACGTATCAGGAAATACTTAATGAACTCAATCTGTATAGTCTGGAGGACAGAAGGGAAAGGGGGGACATGATCGAAACATTTAAATATGTTAAAGGGTTAAATAAGGTTCAGGAGGGAAGTGTTTTCAATAGGAAAGTGAACACAAGAACAAGGGGACACAATCTGAGGTTAATTGGGGGAAAGATTAGAAGTAATGTGAGAAAATATTATTTTACTGAAAGAATAGTACATCCTTGGAACAAACTTCCAGCAGACGTGGTCAGTAAATCCACAGTAACTGATTTTAAACATGCCTGGGATAAACATAGATTTAAATATGATAGGGTTTTTATGTGCTTTTTAATATTAGATTTGTTTTTCGCTAGAATATTGTTTTTATTGTTGTTGTGAGTCTTCGTAGAGGGGCAGCATACAAATCTAATAAGTTGAATTGAATTGAATAGATCCATCCTAAGATAAAATACAAGAAATAGTATAAGGGCAGACTAGATGGACCATGAGGTCTTTTTCTGCCGTCAATCTTCTATGTTTCTATTATCACTTCTGTTCAGGTGGCCTTGAGAAATTCTTGTCCCTCTGCCAATCTCTCTCCTCCCCCCCTCTTTTGACAGTAGATCAATTTACGCTGAGGCTACTGTACTGTACTGCGGAAATAGCACTTTTGTCTCGCAATTCCCGCCCAGCTCTTTCGGAAAGAACATTGCCTCCGTCCTCAGGGAGTTACTTGGCTTTGCTTTAATCATGGAGCGAATCCTAGGGGTTGAGGCTGTGTGTAGATCTTGGGAAGGACACTTAAGGAAGCATCTGTTCAAAGCCAATTTTGCAAAGCAGCCTGGCTCTTAAGCGGGAATCAAAGCGACGCATTGAAAAAACAAATGCAGTTCTGGAGACGTCACCTACAAAAAGAGATGGATCAAATTGAACGGGTCCAAAGAGGGGCGGAAAAAAATGGTGGAAGGTCTTAAGCATAAAACGTATCAGGAAAGACTCCATGAACACCATCTGTATAGTCTGGAGGACAGAAGGGAAAGGGGGGACATGATCGAAACATTTAAATATGTTCAAGGGTTAAATAAGGTTCAGTGTTTTTAAGAGGAAAGTGAACCCAAGAACAAGGGCGCCCAATCTGAGGTTAGTTGGGGGAAAGATCAGAAGCAACAGGAGAAAATATTTTACTGAGAGAGTAGCAGATGCTTGGAACAAACGTCCAGCAGACGTGGTTGGTAAATCCACAGTCACTGAATTTAAACATGCCTGGGATAAACATAGATCCATCCTAAGATAAAATACAGGAATTAGTACAAGGGCAGACTAGATGGACCAGGAGGTCTTTTTCTGCCGTCAATCTTCTATGTTTCTATGTTTCAAATGTCACACCAGGTGTAGCACCTTTTCCGCTTCATATTGTGCGTCACTTGTGTTGCCTCGG